>NW_020799100.1:8851272-8878769 GCF_003259725.1 Athene cunicularia | reverse complement strand
ACTTAAAATCTGAAGTCTTACATGATAATGTATGTTCTTTTGTTGTGATGCAGCAGTACATGGAAATTCTGTAAATAAGAAAGAATGGAAGAGCAGATGGGCTCTGATCAGGAAAACCATAAATTGTAAGTCTCTTGGTGTGTGTTGCCTTGTGGTTTACTTTAGTTTTCATTTAGACCAGCTTTAGAAAGTTAATATCTACCGTTAAACCTTTTAGGCTATCTTCCCCTCTTTCTCTCTTTTTTTTTTTTTTTCTTAATGTAATGGGAAACACTTCTCTGGATTGATTTGAAATAATGAAAAAGTACATAGAAAAGCCATGCATATGCAAGAGGAAACCCGCCAAATCTTACAATTCCCCTTTCCGTTTTTTATTTACACAGCTGAAGGGCTCCACAAAGCAGAAAAGGATGTCTCGAAATTAGCTGTGCCTATCAAATATCCCACATTCCACAGGACTGCATGTCTTGTCCTTGTCTACACATAGAAGTCGTTGTGTCAAAGTGTGGATTTAAACCATTATAGATAGACTGAAATAATTCTCCATATGGGCTTAAGCCTCAGGTTCACTTTTGCTCTCCAGGAGTCATCAAATGTAAACAGAGAAAAGATACTTATTGGAGGCATCAGCACTGCACCTGCAGCAATAAAAATTTCACTACCTTAATTTGGATTAAAATAGCTAAAACAAATTATTTTGAGTTTTAATTTGAATTAGCAACTTGAAGTCAATCCTGAAGCAGTGTCCAAGATCAAATATGAGAAGCCAGCTCCTATTGCAAGCTCCGTAAGGACAGACAGTTGCAAGCAATCTACTTGCTCTGACTTAATGAGTCCTCTGAGTGTGGCAACAAAGCCTGCCCATGCCCTTTCCTTCTCACATCCTGAAAGTGATTTAAATGCTTTCTAAGTGACAATTAAAACATTCCAGTCACTGACACCAACTCAAGGTGACAGACAGTAATCCTTCAACCATCATAAGGCTCTGTAACTCATGTTCCTGGATTTTTTGCTGGTTCAAGCTGAACACTTGTTGGCTCAGTTGGCCAGTCAACCTGAGTACAGCATAAAAGAATCAATGTCTTTCAGACACCATCTTTTTCTGGTACAAAAGAACATTCATGCTGGGAAGACTAATATTGTTGCAGTGGCTTAACCAAAGGGCTGTAATTGTACTAGTTCAGCTGGAGAAAGGCAAGGCCCCAAAGCAACCAAAGAACCCAAACATGGGTGGTGTGGCTTAACTCAGCAGGCAATTAAACACCACACAGCCACTTGCTCACTCTCTGCCCAGTGGGATGGGGGAGATAATCAGAAAAAAGGCAAAACTCATGGGTTGAGACAAAGACACTTGAATAAGACAGAAAAGGAAGGGAAAATAATAATAATAATAATAATAATAATAATAATATACAAAACAAGTGATGCACAATGTAATTGCTCACTATATGCTGATCAATGCCCAGTCAGTCTCCAAGCAGCAGGCCACTACCCCCCCCCACCAACTCCCACCAGTTTTATTGTTCAGCATGATGCCATATGATCTGGGATGTCCCTTTAGCCAGTTGGGGTCAGCTGTCCCGGCTGCGTCCCCTCACAGGGTTCTGTGCACCCCCAGCCTTTTTGCTGGCAGGGCAGTATGAGAAGCTGAGAAGTCCCTGATTTAGCGTAAGCACTGCTCTGCAACAACTACATCAGTGTGGTATCAGCATTATTCTCATCCTAAATCTAAAACACAGCACTATACCAGCTATTAGGAAGAAAATTATGTCTATCCCAGCTGAAACCAGGATACTGGGCTTGCTCCTTACAGCAAAAGTTACAGGTGCAACAGGACAGGGACACCTGAAACATTAATCTGACAGGGTTTGAACAATACCCATATCTGTATGGTAGGGAGCACACAATCTTTGTGTTCAAAGATCACAGCTGTTGCAAATCAACACAAGAATTTCACCCCTTCTCTCATCTTCTCTGGTGAAAATGTGTTAAGGGTGAATATACACTAGCCTAGTAAGGTACCAGGCTACCATGCATGCTTCATCTATACCTGAGAAATATCCCAGGAAAAATCATGCTGTGGTATTGCATCAAAGCAAATGTCTCTTATTTTACACATCATGCATGCCCCTTACTGCACCAAAAAAAAAAAAATATATACAAAGCTCCCTTACACCAATATGTCTGGAACCACGTAAGGGCAATGTCATCATTTCATATTGGCAGGAAGACATTGCTTTCTTCTGTCAACACAGCTTCAGGACATGCAGGCTGAACTGCCAGTTCTTTCACTGGCCTTGGACAGTTTAGGAGTCTCTTTACCATGTTCTCCTGTCTTTTAACCTCTCTTCCTCACTTCTTGTGCCTCTCTAGCATATGTGCATTCAAGTGCAGGGTTTGTCTCCAACTTACATGCACAGCACCACACAGTGGTCTGTGTCCACATTCTCAGCAGAGCAACTCCACCATTTGCACCAGCTTAAAACAGACTTGGAGCATCTCAAGGCAGAGACCCGAGGCCTGTTTCACACAGTCTGCTCTATTGCAGCAGGGGAAAGGCCAACAGCACTACAAACCACCAGCACAGGAGCCTGAATGTGGCCACTCTCAAGCAGAGTTTTGATCCCCAGCAATACCCAGGCTAAAAACCAGAGATCTGGGCAGAGCATTCACCAGTCACGGAGTCTGGCAGGTGTAAGCTTGCTCTCATTACTGTTCTCTCTCTTTCCATGTAAACAATAGCAAAGGAAGCCTCTTCTTGCTTGGACTTCCATAATAAACATTCTCTATATGAAAGTCCTTGAATACATATTTTGGGGCACCCTGAACTCCTATTGAACTCCAGCTGGTGCATTAAGACTGCATTTAATAAACCACTTGGTACCTTGTTTTGGATTTTGTTTACATAAAAAAAAAATAAAATCAAACAACATTTGGAAGAAGAAAGAGAGGGGAAAAAAGAAAAAAGGACCAGTTTCCGTGCTTCTTATATTCTCTGCAGGTATTGGTACTTCCTCTGTTCTTCCACAGTTTATTCTCCACTTGACATACTCACAGAAGACATGTCATGATAAACACGACAGCTGAACCCCATCAGCTTAGCACCATTCCAACCCACACTAACAATGTTCACCAAATGGCCACGGCCCTTTCCCCTGGAACAGTCCCCACGGGGCAGGCAAGAGCTGGTTTGTCCTCAAGAGACAGGTGTGTAGCTCTCCAGGAAGACAGCACAAGGGAGGGTGTACCGTGCCGACTACAACCCCACTCTGCTGAAAAACTGGCCCCTGCCCCATTAGACACACACAGGCCAAGCCAGCAACCACCACACCACTGTGGGAGAGATGAGGAAGCAACAATATAACACCAGTAATTGAAAATTGTACATGTTGCAGTACTTCCAGGGCCCAACTACAACAGCAGGGGCTTCTTCCCATAGAGTCCCAGCCTCCTTCAGGCGCAGTCACCTGCTTCAGCATGGAGTCCTCCACAGGCTGCAGGGTGGGGTAGCCCTGACATCTCACCATGGCTGCAGGGGGGGTGCTGGTTGTCTCTGCCCAGCAAACCTCCACCCATTCCTCCATTCTTCCACTGATCTCTGTGTTTGCATAGGTGTCCTCCTTGCAATTCCTCCTCCTCCCAGGTTCCCCTTCTACAATATGTTATCACAGAGGTGCAGACACTGTCGCTAATTGGCTTGGCCTTGGCCAGAGGCAGGTCCAATTTGGAGCTGGGGGAGTTTTGCGAATCTTCTTACAGGAGTCACCGCTGTAGCCCCATCCCCTGCTACCAAACCCCCCCATCACACACACAAACCCAGCACAGTGTGTTTGGAAGGACACAGCTCCTGCCTCCATGTAAGGAAAAGGCAAAGCCCAGGCTGCCACATGCCCTTCACCCAGGAGGTGGATATGTTCCAGATTCTGCATCATCTCTTTAGGGCACTAGGGCAGGAAGACATTCACATCCCCATTTACCTCCTCAGGGACAACGTTTTGCCTTTTATTCTTTGCCAGGCCTTTTATTTACAGCTGACTAGCTTCATATATCTAATATTCACCTGCTACGTTAGTGATCTTATCGTGTGTAATGGCATATCTACCTTGGGGGTATTATGGATCTGGAGCAGTCAGAGGGGGGAAATGGAGCAGTTGCTGCATGTACGTACTTAGTTTTAGTTGCCAGGTAGACCCTGGCTTCAGAGCAGCAGGATGGGAAGACTAGGTGAGCAAATGTATAAATGCTATTCTTAAATAGGTCAGGGGAAAAATGATACCTATATGCAGAAAGCAAAACACTAAACCTGCTGTTTTCTCAGCTACCACAATGGCCTGGTATTTTTAAACTGCTAAAACAGGGATTCATCAATTAGTGCCTCATTGCTCAAAAAAATAAATTCTGTTCCAGAGTAGTGTTCTACTACTCCTTCTTGCCTGACTCCACATTACAACAGGAAACAGTTCACCATCCTCTTATGATCCAAATGAAAAAATAAATGGGTTCAGGGAACTACTCACAATTCTTCTGCACTTATCCATAGGCTCCTGAAACCGCCATGGCTAAGAACACTGAGACCATCACAGGATAACCCCCCCCAAAAAAAAAGGTAGAGGCATCCAGGAGTAAGGACTGCCAGACAAAAATCACTGTAAGGGGAGAGTGCTTGAGGCAGCAGACCGTTCTAGTTTTGGAAATGGCACTGTGCCCATTCTACAAATCCTAGTTAAAGAAACTGGTAGGTATCTCACACTTCTGGGTTTCATACCAATTTCCTGCAAACTTTCACTAAGACAAACCACTCAGCTTCACCGTACAACCACAGATGCCTTGTCAAGAACCTGGGAGCATATCTGCAAGTCACTGATGCAAAAGGACACAAATCTTTTGCTATAAGCAGACACAAGACGAGCCATGTCTGTTCCCAACACATCAGGGTACCCCCATCTCTGAAGGTGTCTGTCCAGAATGTGCAGACCCATCTGCACTTGCTCCCTTAAAAGGGAAGTGCCTCCTCCATTGCTCAGTAGGTGTTTCTAAAGCAGTCTGAGGTCCTAATGCAAATCCCTACAAAAGTACAACCTCCCAGTGCAGCAGCCGACACTAATGCAGTCTTGTATCAGGTCAAAGAAAGCACCAAAAATGAGGAACCATCAAACAAGTGAGCAAACAAAAAAGCAAGGGAAGAGGAAAGAGGACAACAACAGGACCCAAAATAGATTCTTTGTGCTAGGCACACATCAGATTTATGGCATGAAAGCTTTGCAAAGAAACTTGTTCTTAAAACAACTCATCAACATTGATCCTGCTGCTGGCTGAAGCCTACTACAGTTTGACACCCCCTACTTTCTATTTACAACTTCAGGCCTTAAAAGAAAACTGAAGTACATTAATTGAGGATTTTATGAGGCGGAGATGACAGGTGCATTGTTATATATTCTTTAAGAAACAAAGCATACTGAGAACTGTGGGGGTCAACAGAGAAGCAGTATGCAAGGACAGAAGATGTCCAAAATCTTAAACAGCTCCTCCACCTGTCTCTATCCTCCAGTCATTACAAACAAGGGCCAAGGGTTTGGAGGTGCGCTGCTCGCCCCAGGCACACATCCACAGGTAGGCACTTTGGGCACACAGCCTGGAGAGCCTGTGTGGGGACACCGAAATGGCCAGCAAGGAGGCAGATCCAGCTGCAGTACACAGCCCCGTGCCTGAGCAAACGGACCCAATACACAAACACAGTCCTAAGGTAAAGACAGCTCACAACCAGCCAACTTGGGAGAGCAGGCAGAAGAAGGGATGTCTCCATGCTTGCTTTGCGTAGAGCTGCAAAGCCTTGCAATTCGCTTCTGGCAGCCTTCAACAGGCCTGTGCCCCATTCCCGGTACTGACAAACTCTTTACAGTTTCAGAAGTCAGCCAGAGTATTTCCATGTGTACACAGACAGCAGCAAACTGCTGCTCCTCGGCTCAGCCAGCAGCAACTGCCACCTCAAATGGGTGCCTGGCTACAAGATGTGGCCCACATCCACAGTGAGAAATATAGGCATATTCCTTCCCAGGCCCCATCCCAGGAGGAACAGTAGCAGCTATGGGAAGATGGTGGGATACAAAGGAGTTGGCAGCACACTGCCAGCCTCCAGGCTCACAGTACCTCCAGCTCTGCCTCGGTACAAACTAGTGCCTGGAACTGGTCTTCACCAGGGGACAGGAGCAGGGCTCTGTCTGTTGTGTTTCCTTGCAGGACATATTGAGAGGCAGTGTCACATGCTGAGGGTACAAGCATTGGACACCTGCCACAGACTTCACAAATTACCTCAGACAAGTTACTCACTGTCTTTGTGTATCTGTTCTTGCTCTGTGAGGAACATGGCTCTCTCCCTTGCTGGTAAATGTAGATGGGAGGTTAGTTCTGTTTTGCCAGATCTATCAGACTTTTAAGAACTCAATAAAGAGCCAGTTTAGTTTCAGAAACCTGACAGCAATCATGTTGTTAGCCAACACACAGTACAAGTAATACTGCATCAACAACCTGGATGGCAAGTGAAGAGAAAAAGGCTCACAAAATACCTCCTAGGAACTGAAAAAACAGGAAGTACTGGGGGGAAGATATGAAACGTCTGGAAATTCTGGATTTCTAGGGAAAAAAAAGTCAACAGAAGCAAGAATAGAGCCTGTACACTGATCTGTCCTTGACGAGGAAAAGACAAGAAAAATGGAAGTGAAATAGTTTTACTAAGTTGCAAAAAACTACAAGAAATGAGCAAGACACTGTTGCCAAGGACAGTGTCTAAAAAAACCCCTAGAACAGCTGATATATTGTCTGATCTCAGAGAAAATGAACCTGTCTAAAGGCACTATTGTTTAGGTAAAATCATGAAACAGAGAAAAGAGTAAATGCTTTGGTTACAGAGCTGTGCGTCACCGTGTCTATCTGTAACTCTAGAGATACTAGAGGTCCCCTAGTGAAAGAGGTAACAGCCTGGGACACACACCATTCTGGTTTACAGGGGAGCCTGAGATGCTCCCAGTCTAGCTCAAGAGAAATGCCTACAACCAGCTTGGCTGCCTGAACTATCCAGCGAGGGTAGAAGTGACAGGCCCAAAGAGCAAGAGCATTTGCACCGAGTAAGAATGTGGTTAAAGGAACCCAGGAAGCATGGAGAGACAGACTGCCTGAAAATACAGCCTTTGTAGACCAGAGCACAGTAGAGAAGACTATGCAAAAAGAAAAATGCTCAGCTCAGAGCAACGGGGTAAACACATACAGGAAACAGAATACCTTTATGATGTAGTTTCTCCAGAAAGTAAATAACAAGAGTGAATGCAGTAACTAAGGATGCTCCTGTGAAAAGAAGGATCTCTGCAGTACAACCTCAGCAGACGAACAGACTCTAAATAGTCAGGCTCTGCAAAAGAAGCTGCCAGTCATTCTACAGCTACATTTGCTGCTGTGCCATTAAATCAAAGACCAATTTGATTCCAGCTGGATTATAGAGCCAGCTGCAATGATAAGAGGCAATCTTAGACCAGAGAAAAGCCACCAAACATTGAAAATGTAGAATAAAAAACAATATTCGGAGGTCAGTAGGCAAATACAAGCTGTTGATAAAAAAATCCTCACAAAACCAGAGGCATTATCACTTTAGCTTGACAGAAGTTGACAGACAGAACCATCCACTGCTTGGCAGCAGGGCCACACAAACATGAAATGATAAACATAGCATGATTTTGTCAGCTCTTCCCTAATTTACAGCCTTAGGCAAACGCCTGCTTTTCCCTGCCCAGTCCTGAAGTACTGAAGTCCTACACAGCAGATCAGAGCAACACCAAGATGCCTCAGAAGCAAACCTAAGCACAGCAAGTATGGAAAGCCAGTGACCCATCCCATTTACCAGCTGATACCCAACAGGTCACAAAGTACATCTGCTCAGACAGAAAAGGAGCCATCAGCAACTCTTCATGGAATGTGACATTTCCATCCACACCTTACTAGTCACCAGCACTGTCTGGGTCACAAGCCAGGAGAAAGGACCACAAAAACAACCCTGTAAAGTACATCCAAAGGATAATTGCCCATGTTCTTCAGAGAGCTGATGCGTATAGCACTTCCTGGGTGGTCACTAATGGCAATAAACACACACAGAAAGGGTAACTTTACCAAATGCAATGTGCAGATTTCAGTGGAAGACAGCAGATTAACACACCAAATTAATACCTAACTCTAATGGGCGACTCCAAGCAATTTCACAGTCCTGCAGACACTAATGCAATACTGGCTCCTTGACGGGCCAGATCACAAGAAAAAATACTACCTTCTCTTTGCAAGACTACAACTCATGATACACCAGCCAGCAATGTCCTCAGAACTTCTGCTGGTAATACGCACCACTGTCAGCCATTCTCATTCGAGTGCCACTGTCCCCAGTGAAACAAGTTACAGCAACAACAAATACCTGCTTGCGCCCCAACCTTTGCTAGCACTGCTTGGCAGCTTAGAGATCTATTCCACCAGTGAGATGTACAGACCTGGGCTAGGAGAAAGCTACAGTGGAAAATGTGTAAATGTACAAGTTTTTCACCCCTTGTGGCAAATTTCAGAGGGAAACCTGAGAGCAGCTGCTATGAAAAGGCACTGACCACCCATCCTGTTTGTTCAGTCTCTATACCTGAACGAAAGCATCCTCCTGCTTTTAAGAAATGAAGGTTCTTTTGCAAAATTAATCATTTCTTGCAGCTCAAACAGCTTATTTGTCATCAGAAACAAAATAAGACAATAATACCTTCGTGTACCAGAGAAGAGAAAATATTTACCTTGTGTTAAGTAAACTTTTCCCAAGGTGCAGGCACAACTGTAAACAGGAGGAAATGTTGAGAAGAAAAGAGAGGTAGAAGCTGTTTGCAACTACACACCTCAAAGCCAGAAGGGATACGAAACCGGATCTCTTCTCTTCAGGAGTAAAGAAAATTGTCACAAAGAACCACAAATTATTTATTAAAGAGAGTATGATACCACAGGGAAACAAAACAAACCCTAAAATAATCTAGATGCAGACATTTCTATCAAGAGAAACCAGATAACAGTACAGGGAAGACAGCTCTTTCCTCTATTATCTTTAGTTCAATTCTGCTTATCAGCATCATCATTACAGCTAAAAGTGCAAAGACTTTAACACATTTAGAGTCTTATTCAATTCCCACTGAAGTCACCAAATAGACACCAGTAATGCTGTATCAGGTTTCTGTGGGCCCTTCCAATCTGAGGAGCTAAACACCCCTTTAAGAACGAAATGAATTCAACTTCCTTGCCTTTGTAAGTAAAGTGCCCTGGCTGCTTGCCCTTTCTCTGACTCAGACACGCTTGGCCCAATCCTGCAAAGGACTAAGTTTCCCTCTGCTTCCATTGAAGTCAAGGACATTTCTAAGGCTCAGCACGCCGAAAACCAGGCTGCCTGCCACACAGGGGCCAAATGCCAAGATGACAGCTAGTAAATGCACAAACTCTGGGAAGAAAAAAAGTGTGAAGGCAAAGCTCATGGCTCAGAATGGGCAGTCCTGCATTATTTTCTGTGCATGCCAGGCACATGAAAATCCTGATGTACCAGTGGGCAGGCTTCTCCATTTCATCTTGGGACCATCTAGTCTAATTTGGGCTGATGCAGAATGGTGTGCACACTTGAATGAGCCTCTGCTGGAAAATGTGGGCCATCACATCATGGTTTATTACTATTTCATTATCTTCAGATTCAATTCAGTCTGCAACAACTCCTAAATAAATGCAACTTTATGGATCTCATTCCTCCATTACTTTCTTTGTTTTAAAAAAGCTTTCTTCCATTATCTAGAAAATATTTATACATAATGATAACATTTTGTGCATCTGAAGAGTCATTTATCTTGGATTTACAAAGGCCTTCACCAGCTACAATTAAAAACTTTGACACTGTATAGGTAAATTTCAATAACACCCATCCCTAAATCCAATAATCTCAAAACACTTCCGGAGTGATCAGTGAATTCTTATAAGACAAATCACACACCTGCCTGCAGAGACAGGGCCAGAATCCTGGGCTTCCCACTGCCAAAAGTCTCAGCCTTTCAGCCTAAATGAGAAAACCCCAGACACTGCAGCCTGTATACCACACAGCCTGTGCCAGACAAAGCTCACCCTCAGCATCAGAAGCTGAACAGAGCTTACCTGAGCTAGCTAGAACAGAGGCAGCAGTCTGCAAAGAGCTTACAAATTAGGAAATCAATGCACAGAAATTAAATTACCACTCCAAATTGCCCTAATAAATCTATGGATGCCAAAATGGAATAAATTAACAAACATGCCACCACCTGTCCCTGATATATACCCCAAACTCCTCCTCTTGCTGCCTAGCATTCACCACTAGCAGTTGTAAGCTCTCCAACCAAGAAATGCAGCTGGAGTAGCCAGGTTCTGCCCCCTGTACTCACAACACCTAATATATCAAATCTATATTCTGAATTAAATTGTACATTCAAACACTTGCCTGCATCACTTACTGAATACTCTTCTGCTTGATGCACTGACCACATCCCCTCTACAAGTTTGCAGCTTCTGATCCCCTTCAGCCACACCACTTAATGGCTGATTTCTTTCAAAAAATTGATCAATTCTGCTATTGACATCCTCATAATTTCTGCTGTTCTCAAGGGGAGCTAAGGTCTTTCAAAAATACAGCCTTCAATATCCAAATCAAATCCAAAAATCAGAAGGGCTTTTCCCATCCTGTCTCCCTGTGCAGGAGCACTGGAAGAAGTGCCAGGAATCTGATGTTCTCTTCTGCTCTGTAACTGACTTATCACAGGGACTCCGGCCAATTGCATAATTACAATGTGCCTCAATTCCCTCATTTCTCAGTGGCTACAATTATGCTGTAACAAATCCCTGGTCACCTGGGACTGATCCTGTATTTAGGGTTCTGCCTCCCTGCAGGCACACTGCATTCCAACAGGCATAGACCATGCTCCTGGGAAAGCCAAGGTCTCTGACTGGAGCTGGTCATGAATTTTTCAGCAAGTTACATGTCAGTGGCTCAGTGGCTTGAAAGAGAATCTTTTCATGGGAATATGCTGCTGTTCTGGAAGGCTTCATCAGAAGTATGTGTCTCTGGGTGAAACAGAGAGAGAACAGCACTTCTATTCCCTTGGAGAACAGCTGAGGAAAGTGTGGACTTGGGGCTGTTAAGGGGAGTGGAAAATCTGGGTTCAATGCAGACACCAGCCTGTCAGGTATCATGGCAGAGGATGCAGATTCCCCAGGAACAGTTTTTCCACTCCTTTACGAAAACTTGTTAATAGCATTTCTTCCACTCTTTTCAGAAAAGGTCTTAGTGCCAGGGAGATACAGAAGAGAAAAACATTTCCTACTTGGCCCTACAACAGGGCAAGAGGTCAGGTTCCACTTACCTGTAAGTGGTACTGTGTACACACAGTGACCAGGGTATCACCCACTGAGCTCTCAAGAGTCCAGGGATGTTACAGTCTCTACTCAATCTCACTCCAACAAAGAGCCAGCCTGCCGGCCACCTCCCAGGGCCCCTTGTGCAGATTATTAATTAGTTATTGGCTGGAGAGTGCTCGGAAAAGATAGAAAGCGAGGTATTGCTGTCATTTCCTACTATTATTGTGGCTCTCTGATACACATGCCATAGGTAACCTGGATCTGTCCTTCCCATGAATCTGTGCATTAGGTCTTCCACGCACAGTTATAACAAGTGAACAATGATATTGGCCTAGAATCTTTTAAGAGAGCTTTGGAGATGGAAGGCACAGGGTTACATGCTCTTAACATGCAAATATAGCTGTGTGATATCGCTCTGCCCTGTGAGACTATGAAGAAGCCCTTCTGCCAAGGGCTACTGTCCACCCAGAAAAGCTGGCAGAAAAGAAGATGTGTCTGTACTAAACCATGTCTATTAGCATCTGGTGATGTCACCCAAACTGCCACTGAAGGGATTTGGGCTAACTTTCCAACTCCACAGTGACAAAGGCCGAAGCACACATTCTTGAAACCTGGCTCCAATAACAGTAACTCCCAACAGAGGGGAGGAGAGGACCACTAGGACTTGAATCTACTGGAACTCATCTGCTTTCCCTTCAGCTTCTTCACCCAAACTGACAATATAGAAGACACTGGCCAGATTCTCCTTACAAAATGATTTATTACAATCTAATCTTTAACATTTAAAGCAGGCCTAACTCTTTCAGCAGGCCAGTATTACTTACTTTGACAATCCAACTGCACAAAATTAATTGAAGCAAAGACTGGAATTTGCACAAGCACATTTACACTGGGTGTGCACACCACTCGAAGTAGGTGATTTACAACCGAAAGAGTTAAGTTGCCCACTGCCACCTTCATTTCCTTGTAAGACAAAAGACCAAAGAAGCGTCTAGTCTGCACCAAAGCTGTGCTTGCAATTTTTAAAGATGCACCTGAGTTCACTTTTCCAGAGGGGACATCATCACAGGATGCAGCCCTGTCCCAGCAGCATGTGCTCTGGTGAGTGGCTGGCCAACGCTGACTTCCACCATGGAGAAACCCATGGAAACGTACTCCCCTCTAGCCGCAGTGTCACACTGTAGTTGATCTGGTGTCCCAGGAATTACACACCTCTATTCTTTACCTATCTATCCTCAGTAAAAAAAAAATATCTGGTTTGATAAGTTGCTGGCAACAGCTGTCATCCAATCAATGTGCGTGTGAGCGCTGTATGTGCACGCATCAGAAATTACTGTTTATCATCCAACTATCTCACTAATCTCATTTTTACCAAACTCTGGATATAGGGTAACGTAGTCTTAACAAGACTTGGCTAGATTATCAGTGCAGGCAGTGTGCAACACCTCCACTTCTAGGTGTGCAATCGCCTGCAATTTCAGATAATGCACCTTCCCCTAGGGTTTGGCAAAATATGCATATGTGTTGCAGAACATCAAGAGCAGAGTGGTAATAAATTTTCCTCTCCATCCTTCCTTCCAAGAGATAAATGACTTGGCAAGTTGAGTGATAAAGAACCAATATAATTTTATGTCATTAAGCTGCAACTAATACTGGTAGAGAATAGATAAGGGCCTGCTGATTAGAAATGCTATCAAGGAAAATCTAAGATGTGGCATTAAGGCACACACTGAAAACAGAATACATTTCATGCTTCTCCTAAAAATACTTAAATCTATTTCAAGCCACTACCTCTTGTTGTTTTACTTGGCATGAGCCCTTTTCGCCATAAAGAATTCTTTCTTCCATCAAGGATTTTATGAAGGATACAAGAAACAGCATCTACCAATGAAACAGAGACCCTCCATGTTCTCTCTGGCAAAACAAAGCTTGTCTCAACCTTCATTCAGAAAGAAATGCCAGCCTGATCAGAAACCACCACCAGACCTCACTGTGCAGCCTGTCTGCTCCTCATGGAAGATCTCCAACTGAATCCATACCATTCCTGCATTTACTCCCTGGACTTCCTTGACACAAAATTCCAGTGCTGAACATCTTATCCATAAATTTCTTGCCAATCATTACAAAAATTTCATTCATTTGCTTTCAAAGAATATGGCGGGATTCAGCAATGCAGCAGAGGAATTACTGCCTGTTCCAGGTGCACAGAGAAGGCAGTGCTCAGCTCCCAGGAGAATCCTGCTCTGGTTGCGTGTGCCTCACCACCCAGGTGGAGAGCAAATACTTCTACTCATCTGCCAAGCAGGAGTTACTTGGACTTACTGAGCACACATTCCTGCACATTACCGTCAGGGCCTGGCCAAAGTTAACATCTTCAATATCAAAAACCCACCTATATGACTGAGATGGCTACTGGTGCTTCTACAACCCATTCAGGTCCTGGCCTCTCCCCAGAGATCACCACAGTGCTGGTTAAGCAGTGGTTCTGGTATTTGAAATGGAAAAACTGGGAGCTGCTGAAGAATTTCAGACTGCATTCCTTTAAGTCTGAAACAGGATTCATATCAGATAATACAAATCTCTGACAACTTGTGAACTGAAGAGGGAAGTTCTTCTGCCCCTTTGACTAGTTCCACTGATTTCTATGACAGAAGTTTGAAGAAAAGCACAAACCCAGTTCTAGACTAATCTGTCTTCTGATCCCACACAACATTTACATGTGGCCAGTACATAACTGGCCACTAAGACAGAATCTGTGCCTATTTTCTGTGCTTGTACCATTGCCAGCTCAGCAAAGTTTCACAACAGTTGAAGCTGGGGCCTTTACCAGAACATGTGTTCAGTGTTAGTGATAGAACTCAAGTCTCATGGTTATCCAGGTAGATCATTATACTCTCTTAGCAATTATCAGCAGCACTAATATAATTTTGGCTGCTGCAAACTGTAAGAGTGTCTTGATCTGATTCACAATCAGGGGCATTATATCATAAAGTGCAATATATATGATCCCAGTCTGACAAGCTGATGTGGCAGACTATGTAAATGGAGATGAATCACTTCCTAAGTCTTTGCAGAAGGTTTGTTTGCCCTCAAAGAAACAAGTTTCCATTCTTCTAAAGGTCACTCGGGCAGCAGAACCATCTATTTTCCCTGTCTATAAGGAAGTATCTCCAGGGTAGAAGCCCTTTTCTGAGTTACTGGCCTACACCTGCAGTGATCTGCAAAATGCCTCTCCCAAGAACTCTGATAAAGGAAATCTTCCAAAAGGGAAAGGACTTTGAAAGGGAGCTATAGAAAGGATGAATGTGTGCTGGAAAACAGCAGAAATCTTCCAACCATGTTCCTATTGCACATGCTATTTAGGTGTGACATCAGGATGAGAACTGATGCAGTTATTAAACACAGCTATTTTATAAACCTCAATTATGTAAATTAAATAAAAACTTGAGGTCAGATCACATAACTGGAGGCAGGACTTGGCCAAAGGCCATTATTTTTCATAAGGACTGGCCTCTGGGATAGCAGGTGTGTCATGAAACCCCTAGTTAACATAGACAAAGAAAACAGTACAGACAGATTATTATTTGCCAAAAGTAATCTCACCACTGAGCTCTGATACAGGTTTGAAAACCCATTCAGATCCCCGAAGCCTGACTACAAAACAATTCAGTATGTGTAAAAACACACATCCTCTATATGTAGGACTTACCTGGGATGCTGCTTGGAGTTTGTTTGTTTTCCCGTGCTCTCTCAATTCTAACCTGTTTGTATTTCCAGGAATTAAAGCTAAAGGGCAGAGTGATAAGATTTTTCCAACACCATGTGAAAAAATACAGGAAAACCAGCTTCCCCCAAACTGTCAGATCAGAGTTGCAACTGCATTTTCACTTGTTTCACTAGACCCATAAACCACCACTTGTGCTGAATGGGTGCAGGGTGAGACATCAAGTATTGCCCAAACTGAACAAAAGCATCATTTGTTGGTAACTACATCACAGTTAAATGGATTGAAGTAGGCAAGTTCCTTGAGTTGAGAGATATCAGCTTTCTGGAATGACAACGGCATGAGTCCAATGAGGTAATAATTCAGATGCTACCTTCTGCCTTAAGAGTGTGAGGCGCAGACATTAATATAGAAATGCAGCTCCACAAGCTGTGGGATCATAGGTACCAGAAATTCTGCTCCGTGCAGAGTCTCAGGCAAAGCACAGGGAAGGGAGAGCCCAGAGGGACAGTCTCTAAGATGTGGTTCCAGCATCCACAGCTGGCCTAAATTTTACTCCATGCCAGGAAGCAGCTCCTTTCTCACAGATGGCTGCTGTTAGCAAGCGCTGACACCCACCATGGAGCAAGTGGGCATGCAATATTAATAGCATCAATGAGAAAATTATAAGCCCACATCAAAGCCCTGAAAGTTGTTTTTATGACATTTGGCTTTAAAACTAAGTGCAAAGGGAAAGGTATTACACTCAGCTAAGCATGTTTAGAGGACTTTCTTTTTAAGATGAGAATCTGCAGTTTTCAAATTCACACATGTATGCAAAATGATCCCTTAAGGACAGGGAAAAGCTGCTGTCACCTATAATTCAGCAAATCACAAGTTACATGAAGCAATAAAAATCAATGCTGCTCTGAAAAGTCAAAACATAATAATGGCTGGGAAGTTCTGCTGTGGCCATGTTTTTCTACAACATGGTCATCCCCTTGGAATGTGGGTCCAAAGATTCTGCTGGAATTGAGCAGAAGCAAATAATGCAAATCAAGTAGTACAAACTCATTTGCTAGAATTTTTCTAGTAACAGGCAATGATAAAAGAGCATAATGAATTAATCTAATTTAGAAAGTTCTCCTTCCATTAAAACACTCTGACATTGGACGAAACTACATAGAGCCTATTCTCATCAACAGAGGCAGCACAACTGAAACATGGATGAAGATGCTGTGAGCCAGAAGGCTCTTGGATTTGGGGATATAATAAATTAGGGACAAGTACAAAACATAGAAATACTACCATGAGGATATAGTGGCTGTTACTGATGTCCCCTTTGACTGCAATGGGGACTACTCAGCCATGGCTAAGTCTCCACAGATGGGCACAGCCCAATCTAAGCTCCTCTGCTTGCACTCCAAGCAACTTGAAGCACATGTCTGTTTTGATAGCTACAAAGGCATGTGAGCACAGAACTGCACCCACGCCAGCATGCCCTGCAAGGTGTCCATCATAGTCCTGTCCTGCTGACAGCTACAGGAGTCTGTCACTTCCAGCTTGGAGGACACGTGCTCTATCACTGCCATGCTCCAAACAACTATAAAGTATGGCATGATGGTAACAGTGAAGTCTTCTTGTGATTCTAGATGTGTTTCTTTGATAGCTCTGCCACTTTAACATCCACCCACAGTGAGGGCCTGACATCTTTCTAAGCAGTTTGTTAAGACACTACAACCTGATGACTCAACTTAGTTATGTGTCTTTATCTGCAACAGGCCTCTGAGCTGCACAGTAAAATACAACGGGCTATTTTCTCTTGGAGCAGGTGAAAGATGGAATCAACCACTAACACATCTGCTCTACCTTCTCTGCTCAGTTAACTGGTTTCATTTTGAATCAAATCCTATCTTAGACTTATTATTTGGGCAAAACAGACAGGATAAAAGCCAATCCTATCTTACACATGTGCAGCCTCCCTGACTTCACTGGCACTCAAGCCAGACAGTTTGAAATTACATCACTGGCATCTTGATGCAGCTTAGATGGCATCACCTCAGGTTACAAAGGAACACAGGACTGGGAGAGACCCGCCAGGTCATCAAGTACAGTCCTTGCTGTTCAGGCAGCCACGTCACCTAATACCTTTATAAATGAATCAAAAATAGTTATGAACCATACTTCATCGGGCACACCCCAGGCTGGCCATGAATGATATATTGTGGTGTAAACTGACTCGGGAAAAAGTACACAGACACATCCAAGACAAATTAGAAGCTGCAATAAGCAGAGAGGCAACTTAGTCTACTAGGCAGGCAATAGGACAGGCAGCAAGATGGCTGGATCCTGCTGTTGGTTCCCATGCTGACCCGTTCCACCCTCAGTGGCATTGCTCCATCCCTCGGGTTCCTCTGGGCTGGGACCAGGATAAAGATGTTGTCCTTCCTTTGTAGATTGCTTTTAGCTCTACAGATAAAAAGAGGGATACGAGAACTATTTTCATCCACTCCATCTCCCCAGCAGGTTTTTAAAGCCCATTTTAAAGCCCTTATTTGCAATTCAGTCTCTGGATAATTTGCTACCTGCATCTCCGTAAAGTTTAACCTGCCAGAGCCTGACAAAGGTGTAATTTCATCCTCAGGCTCTTCTGACTTGAGACTCTGGAGCTTCTCTTTGTGGATAAAGTATCAAAGCAATAGCTCTGTGAGACAACAGCTCTTTGCATCTCACAACCCATGCATTATTCTCTCTAAACATAGTTTAACAGGCCAGAATCAAAACTTCTGTTCTCCCCTCATTTCTCCTTCCCTCATGCACACGTTAAGAAAGAACAAACACAGATAAGAGCAGTAGACAGAGCCACAGATAGAGAGAATGGTTTATCCCACAGGCAGAGAATTACTGCATCATGATGTAATGACCTTGTTCAGAAAAAAAAAAAAAAAGTTACTTACATGACAGCATGAGTTGTAGAAATACCAGCGCCCTTCCAGAAGGGGGTAAAACAATGTCCATTTAAAGTTATGCTGAAGAAAACGTAAAACACTTGTCCAGTGAACTGAAGAGAGAAAGAGCAAACTTCAGCCCAACTGGCCTGGATATAATCTCTCTCCAGATACACATAACACATCGAACCAAACCAGCAGGATTGTTGCTCAGCTAAGTATGCATGGAAAGGAGATGCCATTCTGCTTTCTATGTCTTTGCATCTTCAAACATCCAAGAGTCCCCTCCGCCCCCTACAAAGGCGCAGGGCAAAAATAGCCACTTTTGTGTTTCATTTCAGGTGCAAAGTGCTATGAAGCCAACCATTTTATTTGCCGCCTGTGAAGACTTTACATTTATGCCTTCTTTGAATGTTTTCTTCACCCACAGAACAACTGGAGGGAGGAAGGTCACACGCTGCCTGTATATGAAGCAACCCCATGAAAGAGTAACTCGAGGCCAGGCTTGTTTTCTCTGTTTAGACAGCATTTAGTGAAGTCTTGGCCATGACTAAAACTCCAAGGCTGAGTTAATCACTTTTATGACTACATGTTCCTCAAAGGGACTTGTTTCTAATGAACTTTCAAATGCTATGAAAATAACAGGTATGGTGTTTACCATGTAAAAGATTGTAAAAGAACACTGATGTTACTGCCCCAGTTCAGCACACTTATTCCATTGCTCGAACATTCATCCTTCGCTGTTGTTACTCTTGCTAACATGAAGCGTATGTTATTAAAGCCAGTATTTACCAACAGATACTACAGCTGTGAACGTAATATAGCCCTTCCATGTAAAACTAGGCTTCCAGCGGGAAATAAAAGGCATTTGGCAAGTCTTAGCCTGCCAAGGGCAACTGCTCCACGTCCTGTTTCCAGGACAAGAAAACCCTCCAGTTACTCCAGATACATCCAGTGGTGAATGCTGAGCTTGTCTGGTAAGTTTTCCAAGCCCAGTGGAAATCCTACAGCAGACACAGAAAGCTCTCAGTCTGAATTGGCACCAGATGCTTTAGAGAACAAGTGAATTTCATTTTGTTACAGGAATATGAGAAGGCCAAAATGCTTTATTTGTCAGCACGGGAACAGTCACTCATCTAAGAATATGAATATTCTGTTGAAGTTGTTATAAAATGAGACTCTTCCAAGGAAACTCTGCACTGAGCAACAGTGCCATGTGCCAGCTTACAGTGCCCTCTACACTTGTACGCAACAAGAAATGTATTTTCTGTAGCAGATCAACAGCAACAGCAGCCTTCAGACTATAGAATATAATTTGCAGCAAATTCCAGCCTCTCAAGAAGTCTACAATATCTCCCTGCTAGCTCAAAGACTCTATACAAAGGCCAACTCAACATCATGCATTTACTGCAGTGTTTCTTCTCAATCAACCAAGAAAAAGGCTATTAGCCATACATCAAAACTGCATTGCAGCTAGGGCTGCCAATTACTTATGGCAAAAAGGGAGGCTGATTCATTTGACTGTATGTGGGCCTTGGCTGGAGTTTTCCCAAAATGCTACAAGAAAAGAAGAAAACCTCAGTGAACCTCCCCCTCATTCCCACTCCTTCCTCCCCCGCAAATCACAGTCAAGAGGCCCGTGCTTGCAAAAACAACATTTCCTGGAGGATTCTTTCTCCAAATCACTCCTTTGCTAAATTCAGACAAAACACACAGCAACTCAAAATACGTTTGCATATGATATATACGCATACAAGGACACCCCTCCCAAACACGTACAAGTGAAACGCAATGCAAAGTGTCTAAAAAGCCTTTAAATCCCCAGTCCCCAGAGAGTCCCTACATCTTCCACTATAAATCCCGCTGCATTACACGGCCACCTGTGTAATGGCTACCTTACAACACACGGCTCAGCAACCAGCCTGCAATGGTGGCTGAGCAGGGGGTAGGGGGGGCCTTGTCTTTTTGCTGAGAACAGTCACAAACCAGAACATTTCTGCTATGCACAAGCACATCCTGAATCCAGATCCTTTCACAAGCTCCCTGCATTAGATACATTTAACACCTAATATGTTACAAGTAACAATTCTTCATCCAAGTTGTCCCTCCTGCCTTTATGTTTTGAAGGAGCTTGCAGCCTCCTCGTGCCTGGGCTGTTCTCCTGGACACATGAAGCAGTGTTCAACCACACATTGTCCTCCTTAGTCACCATGGACCCAAATTCTGTAATTTCCTCACGTACTGGCCTAGGTTTGCAAGGTACCCTGGCCACACCAACACCACTGTTTCCCACAGTGAGTTCACAGCACAAAAATTCAATCATGTTTGCTTCTAACTGGTATCTTCCATTGCTCTGCTAGCACCCTACTGATGACCTTGGACATTTGACTTCACCTTTGTGTTTCCAACGTATCTGACACGAGTCAACCTGGCACCCAGTCCCCTGGAGCAGTCAGACCCTTCCTTAACACATCTCCGCTTTTTCTGCAGGCCTGACTTTTAGCCATTTATTGTAAACCTTTAAAACAGTTTTCATAGAAAATATGCTTTGAGATCCTCAAGAGCGCAGAAAAATGTTTGAAGCACGCACCTACTGCTCACTGCCCTCTGGGCACCAATGTTTAAATTTCAATTGAGCAAGCATACTGGGACAGAGCTTGGGCCAGTCTGAGCCACCCTGTCTGTGGCAAGGTGAACCAGTGGTCAGACGTGGCCAGCTCCATGGATCAAAATGTCATGTGTCATGAACACTGCAGGGCAGACCAGTGCAAAGCATCTTCTGCCTAATGACCCCACCAACAAAAGCAATCAACCTCATGAGAACTCATGCTTTGGAGGCTGTTTGGAATACATAAGAGCACAACTTTTTCCTCTCCTTGCCCAAAAGTAAGTCCTACTAAGGGTTGACTTTGAGATTATGTTTACCAAACTGCTTCCTGGAATACATAAACAGCTATAACTCTCAATGTATCATTTCTGTTCTGGAACACAATCAATTATAGTCAGGATAACCACTCCAGTAGATGTATTCCTCAAACAAGAGAATCACACACATACAGCTGTACCCATGAGGTCAAGCTCTGCCATTCTGCTGGGGTCAGCAATGCAAACACCATGAAATGCAGCTCAAAAAAACCCCCAAAGGTCAAGAATCAGGTAACTGACCTCTTGCACCATCTGTGGGCCTGGAAACTTCATCCACATGCTGTTGCTCACTAAGTAAGAGGAGAGATCTCTTAACACATCAAGGACTTAAAACTGGAAAAGTACTTCATACCCAGATTCCTACTGCTTTTCCTTATTACATGAAGAAGCGTGGCATTCACCCTGAGTGTCCAGAGTGCTCTACAGACCATAGAAGACAGGGCATGCCCTGAAAATCAAGTTGCTCAAAAGCTCTCACTGTCTGCATTATGGATCATAGCTGCAGGAAGTTCCCCCTAATTGGATGCTTTGGGGACATTTTACTTCAGAAACACACAACAGTACCAGCAGTTCCAGCATTTCAATATCATTACAGCTTTCAAAAAGAAGAGTCCAAGACACAGCCTCTGTGCATGAACTGTCAATATACTGCAGAAAAGAATAAGGCTCTACTCTCAGCTTATTTCTTCTGAAGTGCTTAATATTATTCATTAATGCCACTAGAGAGGAGGATTCTGCATCCCCCTAGTGCAAGAAGTGGAGAGAGAACAAGAGTATTGAAAGAAGATATGGTGCAGGATGTGGGGCAGAAATGAAAGGAGAAAGCTGTCCCCACAGATTACCACTCTAGATACTTCCAAATATTACCCAACCTCTTTCTGGTCCATGCATCCTGTGAAGTGCAAAGTGCCTCCTCAAAAAGAAACAAAGAAGGGAGTAAATTCTGGCCGCTTTAGTCTTTTTTTCTTGCTAGAAACCTCACCTCTTCCCAACTTGAGTTCACAGAGCCTCTGGAATGAAGAGAGGAGAGTCATAGCACTGCACAGCTACCAGAGACCATATCTGTAGGAAACAAATAACCAGGATGCCAACCTGAGCTGGCTAGGCTCACTAAAAAGATCAAACGAGGATGTAAGCAGCTCTTTTCTGGAGCAGGCAGGCATCGTTTCAGTTGTTGAAATATTCATACCCTGATAGGAGCTGTTGCATCAATGTCTGTCCCTGATACAAACAAACCTGAGCTCAAAGCATGACAATCTGTGTTGTACAGGGTGGAATCACAATTAAATGCATTTTCCAAGCCTCCATTTCTGCATGCACACATTTGACAGCTTTTCTGGTGACACTTCAAGAACATCCCAAATTCAAGTCCACAATCTTCTGCCTGTGAGGGCAGGAGACATTAAAAACAGTTTTAGCAAATGCCTGCGATTTTAATTGTGTGGCTTCAATTTTTCCCACTCAGGTTCACCATACACCAGCAGCCCATGTTTCATCTGGGGAGTGACTGGGTGCATCTGATAAATATGAGTTGGCAGGTTGAATCAAAACTCTCTGCAGGGAAGTGCCTGGAAAATTTCTGATCTAGAGGACTTTCTCCTTCACAATAGGGAATAGGGAAGGAGGAGACAGGAAATGGAAAACATTAGGCCTTTCACTCCTTGAGAGACACATAGAAGTACTTTCCAGTGCCCTTCCCAAATAAAGCAAAGAACAATTTATTGACGCCAGCAAAGGGACAGGGACTGTGAGGGCCACACTGCCGCTGCCCTTTCAACAGTAGTCTGGAGAAATGAGCACGCTCAGGTGACATGACAAGAAAATGTTTTTGTACTCCCCTAGTCACATACAGCCAACTGTGCATACACCCTGCAAATCAATAGTGAGCCTGCTAAGGTGCCAGAGCATTTTCAGCACTTGGGGATTAGAAAGAAAATGAGAACGGTCTGGCTCTGGAGTCTGAACTGTACTGCAATGTTGAAATGGAAGTTTGTTTCAGGCTTCTAGAGGATCTAAGGCTGGACAAAAATGACATTGCAGTACATTGTCTTGGAGGAAAGCCAAGCACATGCATGTGCAGCAAGCTGGATCAAAGCACAGCTATCACTGGTACATGTGCAAGGTATCACTTTCAGAAGTCAAGGGGTCATATCAGAATCTTTGTTTCCATTTCTCTGAGAAAGAGCTCTTTTGCCCTTGGGATTATGAAGCAACATGTAAAACTTTCCCAAAGATTCCTCAAACCCATTTTGGGATCCAAATTGCTTTAATTTGTTTCTGACGGCAATAAAAAACTACACATGACCAGAGCAGACAGAGTCAGAGATGTATCCAACCTTAACTTTGCCATTTCCCATCTTTGCAAGCCTTACACAACACTGTACGGGAGTGTCCTGCACCTGTACTGCCCAGGGCCCCCCCAGGCTAGCACTGTCCCATGGAAGCAGTGCAGACTACTCAAGCTGGGCAACTGGCACCAAAGACTCCAGGGCAGAGAAGTGCTTTGCTCTGGACCAGGCAAGAGGCAGTTGCATCTGTCAACATGCTACTAGATAAGCAAATGACAATAAAAAATAATGGTGGGAAATGAGCCCATTGAATATAAAACAACACTATTTTGCCATTGAATACTTAATGCACACAGTCATGATGATAAATCATTAGAGCAAGACAAACCAACAGATAACATCTGCTTCTGCTAAGCAACATTCATGGCAGAGCTCTCTCAACCAAGCAGGACACGGCTCTGTTTCAAGAGGGACATGATTTCTAAGTCTGTCTCTAGAAATGAAAATATGAGACCGGACATCAGAGTACCCAGAGGTGCACCTAGCCCAGTGCTCCAAGTGCCAGACTTGCAGGTAGGGTTGGTGGCATATGCTGACAAGCAGATCCTCCCAACCCAGGAGCCAGAAGACCTGGAGCACTAGTAGGCCCGCCTGTCTCAAGTCTAGGGCTTCCTGGGGTCAAAAGCTCTCGTAGCTGGGGACACAAGACTGCGTCAACAAGATCACAGGCTTCCTGGATGACAGTCAGTGAGACTGACTGGGTGGATGCCATGCTGCTTGCACAAAGTAAGGGGTACCCACCTGCCACGTCCCACACCACTTGGCTGAGGAGGTGAGGGCCACCCTGTAGCCCAATCTCCTGTCTCAGGAAACCCAGCAAGCCAACTCATAAACAGGGCACTGCCATAGCTAAGTCACACCTGTCCAATTAAACAAGCAAAATGAAAATTCCCTTTGCTATCCCCAACAGAGCACACACCGCATTTGCTGTCAGCTGCACACAAGCCACAGCTGCTGACATTCACCTGGAAAAGATTTCCAAAACTCAAAGCAGTGAAACAAGCCACTAGCAAGCCACAGACACTTCTGTCATATTTTCCCATTACAGAATTACTGCTAGGAGCAGGAGACACACCAGTGACAGAAGGTCTGAGGCAAGACACTCACATCAGCATCTCTACCTGTGCTGACCCAGGCCTAGTGAGACCTACCAATTACCACTCGGCCTAACACCATTCTTCAAGTATCAAGCAAATCAGATTAAATATAGAAGGAACAGAAGATACATAATCTCAACTAAGTGTATGAAAGGTATAAAGGGAAATAGAGCTGCAGGGGGAAAATGCTAGCTAAACACAAAATAGTATTGGTGAGTAGAAAGGTTTATTTCTGCAGGAGAATGTTAATTCATGTTTCTCTCTCCACTTCCTACTGCTGCCCTCCCCACCCACCCACTCTGTTCCCCCTGCCCATTAAGTTCCTGGGAGAAAAGCTTCAAGCATCTTTTGCAGCAGCTAAGGCAGGTAATGAAAGAGGAAGATCACTCTTGCTCCCGCCTGCCCACTGTGTAGCACAGCAAAGAACAGAAATCAGTACTCAAACCAGCTAGGCACAAACTGACAGCAGCATTAATGGCCCAAAGTCACAGGGAGCCCAACCAGAGCAGAAGCGGAAGCCAAATCTGGCAACATCTCCCCTGTGACCAGTTCTGTGCAGACATGGCTAAAATGAAGGAGGAGTTGAAGGCAGATCTGAAAGACCTCAAGCTTCCAGGCTGTTTCTGATCCCAGAACACTGGCAGCTCCAGAACACTTGGATCCACAGTCACAGTTAAAGTATCAGAAAAAACTTCTAGAAGAGGGAACAGGAATGGAAATGGGACTATCACCACAAACCACCTTTCCTCTAGCAGCAAATGCTTCCAGGCCAGGAGATGGCTAACACAGGAGCTGAGTTTGTTACGGCAAACAATGTATTGCAGAGCTGAATTTGTCCCACCTATCCCTGTAACTGTATGCACAAAAGTTGCAAAGAAATACGGGGTGTGGATGAAGACGACCTCTTGTCAAGTTTTATTTTTTCAAACCTTGTGAGCTGGCTCAGGACACACAGGATAATTTGGACTCCAGCTTCCACATGTTTTTACACACTGAGTTTTGGTCAGATCCTTACAGAGACATTGCCCAGTGAACAGTCTACCTGAAGAGGTAAAGTCCTCTTCACTGCAGTCAACAGCAACATGCTCACCAACTTCTGCAAGACCCCCCTACAATTGCCATTGGGCTTGTTAGTTTACAAGGCACAAAGCCACCATCAGACAACCCTACAAGAAGCTGGCACGCTTGTGCTAAAGCCCCAAGGTGAACGAGGCCTGAGCACACGGCCCATGACAACCAAAGCAGCTCACCCTGGGTATTGCCTCCTGCAGCACTGCTGCCACAGCTGCCTCCTGAACTGTTGCTGCTGCAAGCGGTGGCCTATGAGGCTGGAAACTTAATCCGGTAACAGGAGCTCAGGGCTCGCAGGAGCTACTGAGAATTACTTTTAGTTATCCAGAGTCAGTGAAGAAATGCCATCCATGCAGGTCTCGGTTCAGAGCACAAACTCCTCTGCAGCTCAGAGGCAGCTGCCTGCAGACCCCCACCATGAAGCCAGCCACCCCAGAGCCCCAGCCCCCTCTCTGTGCCTGCCATCAGCTCCTCTGCCTTGCCCCACGCTCAAGGAAGGCAGCTCCAACCAATGCTGCCACAAGCATCAACGTCCCTTTGCCAGGCCGGTGCTCACTGCAGAAAACCCAGGCTCAGGGCAATCCTTCCTCCTCCATGCACATAACCTGTCATGGCAACCTTCACCCTCCAGCTTCAAACATGGGCCAGCAGCCCATGTCCCAGGCCTAAAACCAATTATCCCCAATTCCTGATTTGTTTCCTGCTCATGCTGTTGGTCAACCTGTGACTGAACACCTTTCCTGGAAGCATGAGGCTCCCCTGCAGCCATATGCTTCGCTTCCATGAGAGATGGGGCAAAGGTGCTTGAAAATCCCTGGTGCCACTTCTGCATGGATGGCCTGCTGGCAGGCAGCAGCTCCTGCTCAGGGGACCAGCCCTCTGGAAGTGCCCAGTCACTTCCCTTACGGGGGCCCGCCCGGCTGCGCTGCCCCCCAGGGCCCTCGGCACAGCAGCCCCCTCATAGCTGTCCCCTGGCCCCCTCCTCCCCACCTGACAGCCACAGAGAAGACGGTTTCGAACAAGAGGAGGATCTGGGCAGAAGATCTCATCTCGGCATCCCCTCTGGCAGAAGCATTTTCTTCCCTCTCCCCCCTGAGGCAGGCAGGCAGCAGCCTGCTCCAGCCCTGCAGCCTCTGGCCCTCACCACAGCTTGTCCTCCTCCTCACTCTGGGGTGATTCATGTTAGCCCAAAAACTGCTCAGCAAAGCCCACTTTGATCTCCAGCCTGCTGGGTCCCTGCATTGAACGTCACCACTGACTGTGTCCAGCATGAAAACAAAAAGTGGACTCCCCTCTCCTGTGATCTTTGCACAGCATCAAGTCTGGGCAGATGGGGCACCAGGGGGATGAGGGGAATGAAGCCTGTAGGGAGTCTGCCAAAGTCTCCACATAGACAACCAGGTTGTTCAAGCCTAACACAGGTTGTGTCCATCCCAGCAAATGGAGCCACGTGAGGAGAGACAAGATCTAACCCCTCGACACCCTTTGGGGTTGCAAGTCCAGAAATAGCCCTGATCTTTCCAGCTCAGGCCCACAATCTCTTTCAGATGTTGCTCACTTTGAAGCCATGGCTTTCCCCGTCTGAATTCCATCAACCTTCTATATTAAATACATCACTGTATTTAAAACAGGGTTCGTTTCTGGCACCGGTGAAAACTGGATCTGAAAATTGTCGGAATGACCAAAAAGGGGGCACTCGTGCTGAGCGCATCCCCCACTGGAGGAGGGAAGCCTGAAGCAGCCAGACATCACGCTGGAGCACTTCCTCGGCTGGCTGGTGTACAAGTCTGGGACAAAGGGACAACCCAGCACAGGGACCAGCTTCAGCGTGGCATCAGGCACCACCATGCATGTGCAGGGGAAAGCCCACCCTTCCCTGGAGGGATTTCGGGAGAAACTTAGCAGTCATTGCTAAAGGGGTCAATCAGATGCGTGTTGCCAATAAAGAGTATTTAAAAAAAAAAAAAAAAAAAAAAAGAAG
>NW_020799100.1:8847404-8851222 GCF_003259725.1 Athene cunicularia | reverse complement strand
AGACAGCACCTGGGAGGCGGGGACCAGCACCCGCCTGGGAGCGAGAGGGGTCCTGAAAGGCGTCATAATGCTCCCGGGTCCTCGTCCGCGGGGAATGGGAAACGCACCGTGAAATCTCGGGCTCCCCCCACATGACGTTTGCCATGTGACAGCCCGTGGGCTTTTCCTGTCAGCATCCAAACGTGGGAGAACACCCCCAGGCGCAAGGCTGGAGCGACCAGCTCCGGCCACTCCTGCGACAAAGAGGGCACTTCCCTGCAAAGATCCCCAAACGCACCAGAAGAAAAATCTCCTTCACAGTGCGCGGTTTCCCCTTCTCCTTTCCTTCAGAATTACGCTTCCCCAGGCACAGCGTGGTCCCGCTCCTGCTCCTCCCAAACCCGCGGGTTCAACTCCACGAGCTGTCCGAAAAGCAGAAACAGACCCTGTTTTGATGGCAAGCATGACTGATTCTGCAACGTCCCCAGCAGAGCCCCCAGGGCCGTGGGCATGGCACAGTGCTGGGGCTGGGAGCACGAGTCCTGCTCCGAGCTCGCCCCTTGTCTGGGCTGTGCCGGTGACCCTCCTGCCCCTGCCCCACCGGCTATGGAAAGGACTGTGCTGTTATATCCCAAGGTGGGCACGTATTTGACCTGGTTTTCGTTTTTTTCTGAGGTGCAAGGCAGTGTTTAATTACACAGCAGCCACAGGCAAGAAATGAAGACTGCCTTCTGCTGGCTGCTATTGCCAAAGTTAAGGCAGGTCACATGTAATTCCCCAAGAGGAGATAACAAACCCTCCCAGCCCCACCGCACGGCATGTGATCTCTGAGCGGTCACGCTGTGGCCTTATAGCTCATTCAAAGGACAGGTTCTCCAGAAGCAAAAGCACACTGAGTCACCCAGTCAACATTGACATGACAAGCAACCCCCACTGAATCACTGCCATCCCTCCCCGCTGCGCGCTGAGGTCTCACTAAGGTTTTCTTCCCCAGTATGAGTCAAATCTATCACTTATCTGGCTGGTTCTGCAGTGATCACAGTCAAGCTATGGAGCAAGTTGTCAGTGCTGTTTCCATTCCTGTAGAGAAATACCCCTGCAGATAGATGCCTCTCAGGATCCTCTAAGGTCAGCAGTGAGGCCGCTGTCCCTCGACAGTGGAAGAGGCACTTTCCACTTTTTGCTGTGAGTAGCATCCAGCCCAGTGACAGCGACAGCGCAGTGTGCATCCAAGGGGACTCGAGACAAGCAGATGGGGTGACCCCTGCAGAGGACACACTCTCTTGTTGAGCCAAGACAGGGTAGTTTGCAAAGGGCTTAGGCTATGGCCCAGCTTCTTCCCCTTTAAAGTCTGTGCAAAGATTTAGAGGAATGTCCCCCGCCTGCAGTGTTGAAGAGCACGCAGCTGAAGAAGCTGTCAGGGGTCCCTGCAGGTTCACTTAGCCTTCAGGGCTGAAGGGCCATACCCTGCAAACCACGCTGGCTGCTGCAAATGGCTGTTTAAAAACAGGCCACAGAGTTGGAAAGGTCTGAGCAAGTGGTGGACAATCGGTTCCCAGCCACCTCCAGAGTAAAAATTATTCCAGATTACTTCAAACACAGAGCAGTAGGTTATTTACCAGCCCGATGCCCCAGTGCACCACATTCAGCGTGAAGCATGTGCCCAGCTCACAGGCTTCTGAAGGAGGGAGCACCTCAAGGAGAAGCTGCAGATAGAGCACTAAGTCAGGCAATTACAGATGTTAGGACTGAATCTGTGGGTGAATCACTTCTATTCGTTTTAAAAAGTCTGACTGAAACATAGTTTTAGCATAATCTATTAGCAAAACTATTCTTATAAGTACTATAAGAAATCTGCAAGCTGAGACACCAAAACTGGTGCCTTGGCTTCTGTCTGACTTTCCCGAAGGCTGTGTGAGAGCAGATGAAGGAAGAGTTTCAGCTTCCTTTCCCCCGTGAAAGAGCAGAAACCTGACTCCATGACTGTATGCAGTGAAAAAACAAGATTAGATCCCTTACTCTCGGCCTGGTCCAAAGTTACAACTCTCTTCAGAGCCAAGGAAACCCTGCAAACATTGACTGTGCACGGTGGAGTTTGTCATGAAAATCACAGAGGGTTTTTAAAAGTCTGTGCCTTTTGGGTTGGCCTTTGGAGATCACAAAGCCCTTGAACTTGTGCTTCTTAGCCTTCTTAGGTTCTCCATCTATCTTTAAACTGCTGGATGGAAGCTGACTGTCCAATGCCTGACAGGACACTGATGCCCCATGCCTGTCCCATGCCTTCCTGGGAAAGGAGACAAAGAGGAAGCAAAGGCAAAGGCCAGAAAGGGGAAACTGCCCAAACTGCAGAGTTTTCTTGCCCCTCACCCCAGCCATACATGAGGCTGACCCCACAGGAGCTGGAGGGCTCCTCTGCACACTGTGAGCAGCCAGCTGTGCTGACAATGGACACACTGCTCGTGGCACACTGCTGGGAGAGGGAAAAAGCCAAGTGACTGCATGGCCAGGGCACCCACACAGCCCCGGAGCAAGGGGCTTGGCGCTGCAAGCTGGACTTGCTCCACGGGTCCAACACTTAGGATGGGATGGGCTGTGCCAGACCTGCTCGCTGAGCCTGATCCGGCCCAGACGTGGACAGGGTGCCGGCTTTGTCCCCACAGGGCACAGGAAAGCAGGCCAGTCCCTGCTAGATGTCAGTCCTGTGTGACTGTCACATGGGTATCAAAGCTAGCTGGAAATGCTTCAAGAGACTGCGTGGCCTCTGTACCTGCAGGATCTGCCTGAACCCTGTTTTTTTCAGGAGCAAGCTAGGTCTCTGAGCAAGGGTCTCATCCTGCAAAAGTAAGCTCAGAAGCTGACCTAATTTGAGACCCAATGCCCAATGCTTTAGGTGTCTGAGAAGCAGCAAGAGGAACCTGGCTGGACCATGTCCATCGCCAGCCTCAACGGCTTCTTTCTAATGTTCTAAAAAAATCCAGACTGGCTGTATCAGGACCATCCATGCTGTAGTGTCTCTGTGCTGGGCTGTGCACAAGCTCCCCAGCCCCTCCACAGGGCACCCCCAGCCAAGAGCGGTCCAGGGACAACTCTTTCCTGAACATGCAACCCAATGGGAATACAGGGCCAGGTAGCCAACACAGTAAAGCAAGAGAAAGGGAAAGAAATATTAGCTCTGAGCAACAAATAGCCTTCTCGCAGCCTTTGTTCCTCCCAAAGATGCCTGAGGACTTCAGAAGCCAAAAACCATGTAACCTCACCTTTTAGATCTAATCAGATAGACCCTCCCAAACTGATTGCAGTGCTGCAGACTCACACTGCCTGAAACTACCAGCACCCTTCCCTGTGGCAGAGGGGTGTGCAAAGAAGAATGTCTCAGTAAAAGAGACTGAGCATCAACATTTTCAGAAACCAAAGGTACACTTAGCTGGGATGCCAGGAAGTTAAAAAAAGAGAAGGCTTTCTTGGGCAAAAAGAGGAATCCCTTTGAAGAGCTGCCTGATCCTGCTGTCAAGGGGAATGTGCTCAAGCACGGCAGGAATTCAGGAAGGCTCTGCAGCTGCACATCTGCAGGACACCTCAATCAGTACTATGTAGGATGTAACCTTAATGGGGTACATGTTCCAGAGGTGGCTCAGATACACCCTAGTGAAGGCACAAGGCCACCAAGTAAACCCCTCTCTGCTTCAGCAGGGCAGGAAGGTGGATACATTTTCCATCTGCGACAGAACTGGTTCTGCTGCATTTATCACACCTTGCTGGCAAACATGACACAATCTGAGCAATACAGCATGACTGGTAATTGGGTGTCAGTAGGTTTTCATGGGAAGATGGGGGGGGGG
>NW_020799100.1:8827403-8847354 GCF_003259725.1 Athene cunicularia | reverse complement strand
GGGGGGGGGGGGGGGGGGGGGGGGGGTAAGGATCCCATTAATCTCCCATACTTAGTGGTAGCTGCCAGAGAGCTCATCCTGAAGACAAAATTAACTCTGACAACTAACTCCCATCCCCATTAACAAAACCCCAGTAAGTAGCAACGTACCCTGGCTCCTAACAGCTGTGGGTATTATACCACCCTGCAGCTTTCTGCCTGTGCCAGACTGCCGAGGCACAAGCCCTCAGCCGTCAGAGCTCCCACTCCTGACCAAGGCTGCATTATGTGGGGGGGTTTGGGGGGCCCCTCCACCAGCCCTGCCGAGCCGAGGCAGTGCCAGAGCAGCTTGAAGCAGCACCACAGCAGGACTGGCTTAGCTGCACCAGGGGAGCTGATCTGGGGAGCACCAGGGGGAAAGGGACACGGAGGGACGCTGAAAGCTAACAATTAAATTTTGGGGCCTGCTTGGCCCATGATGTCATGGTTTCCCAGCGCCCCGCCGATTGGCTGCGGGTGAGCATCTGCTGGGAGCTGGGGCTGGTTATTTGCCTGAGGTTCAGACCTTTCCCAGCGGCTCTGATTCAGGCTGGTTGTCGTGACAACCTGGATAGTGGCAGATCCTGATAACCACGTAATGAGGTTGTCACAAAAAGGAGCCCCTCCATCAGAGAGGTTTAGGGATCATTAATGTTTTCGAGGGAGCGTGAGAGCAGAAGAGGTAAGGGGACCATCTGGCGATGCTGGAGCACATCAACAGCCTCCCTTGGAAAGGAGCTTCGTTAGACAGGAACCACCTACCGACACGTAGCGATGGGAACCAGGCAGGCTGCCTGCCAGCAGTGAGGGGATCCCAACTGCTCAGCTCTGGGATCTGGTATCTGCCGGGATCCAGGCAAAGTCAGAGCAAGGATGACACACAAGTGCTGCCTGGGAACGACTCAAGTCCCTGAGTGGTGAAGGTGCCCAGGGCTCGCTCGGGCACAGGGCAGTAATGCAGCCTGGGAGAAGTGACACAGTGAGGCTGGCACACAGAGGCCTTCCCACTGTGCTACTGGTCTCACATGCCACCTCTTGGAGGGTAAGTCATTGAAAGACTATTCGTTCACCCCATTTGCAGGTAACTTCTGCAAATGTTTCAAATACCTCCCCACTACCATGCCATGCGGCACAGGGAGGTACATGTACTGCAAACCTCACAGAGGGCAGGGCAGGGACTGGCAGCAAATGCAGCTCAATCAAAGAGAATTCAAGCATGGCTGTGCTGTCCTGAGGATCCTCTCAGCTTAGATGCAAGAATGACAAGGCAGGATAGAGATGCCCCCTTGTCATTACTGGAGACTGAGCCTGAGGAAATCATGCAAGGCACCAAACACAGTGTCTTCCCCTGCAATCTACACATGCACTGCCTTCTCACCCCAGGAAACCTTTTGTCCTTCAACCTGTCCTTGTGAAACATGGGCTTCACCCTGTTCTCAACAAACCCACAAGATTCCTACCACTGGCTGCAATAATAGTGACTGGCGTGCTGCAGTCTGAAAACTTCATGAATGGTGATAACACCAAGGCTTTGGAGAAGCTCAGTTGTCACACTACTGATCCCCGAGACCACAACCCTGGAGAAGAATGCCCACACTCATGTTAAGGAACACACTCTTGAAAAAAACCTTTCTGCAAAATGACGTAGTCTGAATCTTTCCCAGGAGGAGATGGAAATTGCCTCCATAGATAACTTTGTGAATCTTACAGCAATAACTGACAGAATGTTTCTTTTATGTTATCTTCATCTGTTTTAAAAATACCTACTGTAAACACGTTATTAATAAAGTCTTCATATTAAAAGCATATGTACTTCTACTTCAGTTTATATTTTTACCTCAAATAATAATTTTCCTACTCAGAATTAATGCTTCAACTGTCGTTTTAACTGAGATATAATAGGAATATTAACACATGCCAATTAAATACCAATCAACTACTAAAGACTGCATTTCATAGATATATTTCTTAATATACCACTACTACACCTCATTAAAATGTTGTTGAATCTTCACAACTAGTGTAAATAATCAAGTGGGATATAATCCACCTCCAGGAAGTAGTAAAACTGAATGTACTGCTCTCCTACTGTGGGAATGTAAAATTCAAAGCTAAGACAGAGATATAGTTGATTACATATAACAGAAATACTCTCAGATTAATACTAGGCACCAGGTTCACAAATCCTCCCTCTCAGAAAGGAACAAAGGGTTGGCAATGTCTGCAAGGAGATCCCCATCCTGGAATACAGTTTTGCAAGAGGGAAACAATATGAGCCAATAGTACTTAAACCTGAGCTCTGAAATACTGCCTGAACTGTAATTAGCGATTCTTCCCCAAGAGAGGCTGTACAACCCAGCAGCATTGCTCCTCTCATTTTAGCAGAGGGGAAACTAAGGCAAAGAACTGCTACAGCAGCTCAGGGCTGGGCAGCAGCTCAGTGGCAGCTCTGCACTAACCCTCCTAGCAACATCACCTCCCACAGATCCCCAGTGTCACTCCCAGGCCCTTTTTTTTTTTTTTTAAACTGCAATGGAAATCAACTTCCAACAAGAATAGCAGGACTAACAGCTTAAATGTATCAATCAAGCCCTACCTTAACATGGCTTGTAAACAGAACATATCACATATCACAGCTTCACAACAAGGCCAGGTTGGACGGGGCTTTGAGCAACCTAGTCTAGTGGAAGGTGTCCCTGCCCATGGCAGAGGGGTTGGAACTAGATGATCTTTAAGGTCCTTTCCAACCCAAACCATTCTGTGATTCTACGATTCCTGCAGAAACAGGTACAGGATTCAGAATTTTTCAAGACACTCCTGTAAAGTCCCATCCTCTTAATGTCTCTTAAACGTCTCCCATCCTCCTTCATGGGGAACATCACATTTGGCTGAACACAAGCAAAGATGACCCACCTGCCTGCTGGATTTTATCTGGTAAAGATGTTGAAGTCAATCTGCTCTCAGGCCTGAGAAAATCAAGACTGACCCTACCTAACTAAAGAGCACAGAATGGTTTCCAGTCCTTCCTGGTGTCAGAGAACAAGACTCTGAGATGCAGCCTGTTATCCCAGACCCAGGGAAGTGTGGCAAAGCTGCCATGGCCCAGCACAAACACCAGATTTACCGATACGTGACCAGGCATAACCCCTTGCACTACAGTGTCTCAGCAGAGGTGAAAGATTACATCTCTCATTTAGGAACACACATATGTAACTATGGTGCCATATGCTTTAAGGGCAAAATCTGACAGTAAAATCACCACAGCAAGATGGGAAAATGCAGCAAATTTATCTTTGCCTGGAAAAATAGTTGTCATTCAGCACTGATTCTTCACTGGAACAGCCATACATCACTGTGCCTTGGTTTTCAACCTGTAAAATGTCTAAAGCTGCATGAGATACATAACTATTCTCCAAGCTGTTTATCTTTGTTTTAATCTGAAAAGCATTTCCCAACATACCAGATTTTTACCCAAATAATTCTCCTATTTTTTTTCCCAACTACTGTGAACAGGAATGATACCGATTCCTGTGCCTGCTGAGAGGCATCAAAACAGAGAGGCTCAAGAGGTAAAATGTCAGCATTATACAGGCTACGCTCAGGTTTAGCCACACTGTGGCAGTGTGTGGATCTGGGGTTTTCATTTACATTCACCTCTATGTAATCATTAAGACTAATTACTGCAGCACTGAGGCAAAGTGTGAAGCAGCCCTGCCTGCACAGCCCTCTGCTTTTCACACCTGAGCTCAGCCCTGTGCTGAGAGCACACCTGTCAGAAGGGAGACATGCTGAGCTCCCACCTGGATATACATATCTGAAAGGGGTACCTGACATTTTGGGGTTTTAGAGATGCTGAATACTGAGACCATGTCTGTGACTCGGAAACCAAACCACATGAAGGTAACATCCAAAGGGAAGGTATATATCTGATCTGATTTATGAAAATGAACTGATTAAAGCCAACAAGGCTGTTATAAAATGAAATGGCATTAACAGCTTTTAAATTAAAGGCACTATTGAATTTTTTAATGCCTGTTTCTTGGTCAGACATTTTTTAAATTAAAAAAAATCTTCCTCTCTGGCCCTTTACCACCCAATGCAGTTGTGTTTCAGGAACAGAAAGGTCTTAGGCAGGGATTCAGACCTCTTCTTTGCACTCCATCACTAGATTTCACATGAGGGATGATTCTGGACTGAAGATACAGGAGACTGAAGTGCTGTTTGCTGTGGAAGAGAAGCAGGGCCGAGTAGCTGCCAGGAGAACTTTGCCATCCTTCACCTCCTTCTGCCTTCAGAGTATTCTGGAGAGAGCACGGAAGCCTGAAGCCACTGAAGTCCAGGATTTCCCTATTGTGCTGAGATGGGCTCCATGGGAGCAGGGAGGGAGACAACCTGTGAGGGGGGGCAGTAATGCACTACAAAAGAAGCTGGAGATACAGACTACCATCCAGAAAGAGGCAACCTGAAGAGGAATGACTCTCCAACTTGTTTTCAATCCCTGGAACTAGCACCCTTCCTTTAGCATCCCAGCTGCTAGAAGCATAAGATGAAGGCATCACCCAAGGTTGTGAGAACAGCAAAGCTACCAGGGGCTCCCAAAGTTTGTATCCATGCAAACAATTCTTGCAGCTTGGACATCCTCCCATGGTAACCCAGTCACACAGCCTCCAAGTCTGGGTTGACTTATCTCTGTCTGTCCTATAGCACAGACAAACTCATAATGGTTTGCACTTCTTCGAGATCCTAGACCCTCCGCTACAGTATCACAGGGGAGGGTCTGAATTATTCCTTCAAAGCAGATGGGACAGCTGAAGCTGCTTTCATCTTTGGTGGTTCCTTCCCCTGTCCCCACAAATTGAAGCAGATCCTTATTTCCATGTGGCTCCTCCTTCTTATTCATCTCTCTCTTGAAGAACGGCTTTTCTCACTATAAATGTTGTGTATTTAACCTCATACTAGATCAGTATGAACTTTGATTTCACAGCTATGGCAACTCTACTGATGTCATGGGTGAATACAAACAAAGGAGGGCAAACACAGGCACTGCATGACGGCTTGTGAACGCTGGGGATACCAAAATGTTGCAATGCAAAGGTACTAAAGGCATTGGGATAACATCAGCCCAGAGGGCCTGGAGAAAAAAAAAGGGTCTTTGTGTGGTACCCATTCCACCAGTGAAGACTTCCATTGCCTGGAGAATATCCCATGACAGTTAGATTTTACTACCATGCCAGCTCAAGGCTGTGTCCTCCCAGCAGCTAGAAGACTAGATAGAGACAAGGGCTGTCTGGGATCTTACAGTACTTCCATACCAGCCTGCTAGACTGAAGCCTCACAATTAGAAAAAGCATGATAGAGAACGTGTGTCTTGCCTTAGAGAATATCCTTCCCAAGCTTAACGGGGTTGTGACCTGCAAAGTTAAAATGCAAGAAACTGTGGCTGCTGACCAGGCAAAGTATTTGGTATTGGGTTAAAGAATCAATGGCTCTCTGCTATAGCAGGCAGGCATCAGCTGCACTAGCTAAAGTGCTCCTCCTTCCTTTAGTGTGCCTAATACCAGCTAGAGCAGCAGGACTGAGACTGCTTTTGTGATATGAACAATTTGCAACAGCTGAAGAAAAAGATTCCTCTGAAACCTGATTTAGCGAGACAGTTCAAACAAGGTTTCAGGAACTTGCTCCAGAGGAAGGACTTTTACCTTTGCAAGACTGACCACATCATGACAGTGAATGGAGAATGCCAGAAACAAACTTACATGTACCGAGAGGAGCTACTAAGCCTGAAAGACAACCTTGCCTCCAGCACATCCTCACTGCAGTTACTTCTTCAGAGGAGAATACCTCCTTCTCCTTCTCCTTCTCCTTCTCCTTCTCCTTCTCCTTCTCCTTCTCCTTCTCCTTCTCCTTCTCCTTCTCCTTCTCCTTCTCCTTCTCTGTGAACCCTTCTAGCACCTTCCTTCCCTTTCTCCCCTGTAACTCTGCACACACATGTAGCTCACTATACATCAGGACACAGACAGTAAAACGTATGAGCTTATAGATTTGTTCCTGCCAAGTAGCATTTCACTACTATTTGTCTCCAGACTCTTGGTTTTGTTTGGCTACAAAGACAACTCCATAAGAAATAATGAAGGCTGGTCACCCAGCTAAGCATGTGTGCAGGTACAAACACCAAGGAGAAGTTCGTTCCATAGATTTCTTCCATGTCATTGAGAAAGTTAAGGTCTGTTTTGACATAGCATAGACAGAGCCAAGCATTAGTTTTAAGACAGAAGGCCACAACACCAGAAAAAAAATCACTTTATTGTAAGATCAGAATCCAGAAGGTCGTGGAGATTGAGTTTTCTGGCAAAACAGGTTTTTTTCTTTTCCTTCTAAACAATATGCTTTTTAGTGTAAAAAAAACAACCCTGGTTTGACAAGTCGTATCTGAACAGTAGAACAGTTTTGAACCCCAAAATTAAGGAAAGATATGTCCATGGGACCCTGAACTCAAGACAGTCCATAGGGAGAGGGTGAAACCTGTCTTAGATGTGGAGACCTTTTCATATCACTTTCAGTGACCAGCGTCTTTAAAAAACTCAAGAAAGTATCCATTTTAGCATGCACTCACAGGATAGGAAAACATTTTGTTCATGGCAAATCTATGAAAGTTTTGTTCTCCATCCAGTTCAGATCAAAAACAAATGTAAAAAGAAAAAATGTTTCAAGAATTGTGAGCATGACCTTTTGACCAGCTTCAGTCAAGTATATAAAGCATGACAGTGCAGAATGCACTACATTTCAGCCCTCATCTCTGGCTGTTAAAGTCCGGCGCTCAATACAGTCAGCTCAATACAGAGAATACAGTCAGGCTTATTAATCTCGTGCTTAAAGATGTCACCTAATCAAGAGCTAGGATCAGGAAGAAATCCCCAGCTGACATTAAAATGTTAAACGCAATGGACTGTATCCAATTATTATTTTTATTGGAATTGCTAATATATGGGATGGGGCTGGAGGGGCTGATTTCCAAGATAAACATGTGACATCAATGCCACTGGAGACAGGGACTAACTGAAGCTTTCGGCCTGCTCTGCGCTGAGCTGCTGTGCCAGGTCAGACCCCCCTTCCATCCCAGGCCTGCCCACAGCCAGGCGGTCAAGAAGCTCCCATGGGGTCAGGGGATCCCTGTTACAGCAATGGTGTCTGTGTGCTCTCATGCATCACAAAGGCTACAAACCGTCATGGTTGCCCAGCTATTCAACTAACCCCCATCTTCCATGAGATAGTTCCTCTTTTGGTACCCATGAAATCCAAAGCTCTGGGATTCCTGTCTCTGGTAAACCTAGCATATAAATAAAGAAACCGTCTCCTTCCATGAGCAAATGGATTTCTCTCCGTGAAGAGATCTTACAGCAGGCCTTCATCTCTTCAGGTTGCATATGTGCAACCTGTAGCAAATGTACCAAGACAGCCTTCTTTGTCATAAAAGTGCCTTTGCAGTTACCTCATAAGTTTCCCTGACAGTCTGAGCTACTTCAATGCAAGGATATGTCATAAACCTTCCTCCAAAAAATCCTTCACTGCATGAGAGGAAAATGACTGGGGTGTGTTGACAGCCTTCAACTATCTGAAATCACTTTGTGAAGTGTTACGTGGACCCAACCCAGCCAAGAACAATCACCCTTAAAATAGAAATTAAAATTAAATACCTTTATTTTTTCATGAAAGAAAGCAACATATTTCATTGGAGAACTCACTCTACCTCTGTCACTCTGACACCTTCACTGACAATCACGCTTAGCTTCTGCCGATGTCACCCACCAGGATGGGGTCACCACACTCAGTATCCATCTCCCTGCTCTTGGTACCTGGTAAGCAGATAATGGATCCATAGGAACTATCTTTACAATGAAAGGTAGCATCCTGTATTGAGGCCACTGGCAGAGAGGAACAGAGCCAGAGGACAGTACTGGATTCAGTGGCATCCTGCCTGCTCTCCTGATGCCATGTATCCGCACTGGGCTCTAGCCAACAGGATGCAGCCAAACCTAGCAGGCGGTTCCATGACATTACTCCAGCTTCCACCAGTGTAAATAAGACTGGATTCCTGCCCTCACTTTTCCCATGCTACCAGCGCTTCTTTACTGTGTGACTGCCAGTCAGAATGCCAATCTAGTCTGCCTCTGGCTTACTGTGGGATCCAGACTCTTATGCTTCAGTGCCTCCTTGCAGTCAAAACGAGATGTTTGTTCATAAATGTTTTTAATCTTGTTGCTACCCTGGCTTCTTCTTGTTAGCCATCTTGCACAGCTGTTGGTTCCACATCAGGGAAACAGGCCAATTATCTTGCACAGCCCAAGGGAGAGCTACTACTCAAGAAGGCAATGGGTGCTTGCCCCAGCAGGAATAACTGCTGTGCCATGGTGAGGGGAAGAAATCCTGGAAGTTCAGAAAGTCTTAACAAAGCAAATTCCTCATCATCAGAGGAAGAGAAGCATCATCCTTCTGGCAAGTGATATCTGTTGCATCTCAGAGGGCTGCACACAGCCCTGCAGATGGCAGGTAAGGAGCCATTTCATAGACTCATAGAATGGTTTGGGTTGGAAGGGACCTTACAGATCATCCAGTTCCACCACCCCTGCCCCGGGCAGGGACACCTTCCACCAGCCCAGGTTGCTCCAAGCCCCGTCCAACCTGGCCTTGAACCCTGCCAGGGAGGGGGCAGCCACAGCTTCTCTGGGCAACCTGTGCCAGTGCCTCACCACCCTCACAGGGAAGAATTTCGTCCTCATATCTAATCTGAATCTACCCTCTTTCAGAGTAGAGGGGGAGAATCCCCTCCCTCGCCCTGCTGCCCACACTGCTCTGGATGCAGCCCAGGACACGGTTGGCTTTCTGGGCTGTGAGCGCACATTGCTGGCTCACAGTCAGTTTTCCATCCACTCATACCCCCAAGTCCTTCTCTGCAGGGCTGCTCTCGATCCAATCTCAGCCCAGCCTGGATTTGTGCTTGAGATTGCTCTGACCCATGTGCAGGACCTTGCCCTTGGCCTTGTTTAACTCCATGAGGTTTGAACCTCATGTTCTGGAGACAGCAACACCTTGAGGCAGTGCTCGGGGACTGATGCAGGGCTGGGCAGCTCCAGGACACAGTTACTCTTTACAGGCCGATGTGACACATGGCCACAGACCCAAAGCTGGCGAGTAGAGACCTATGTTGCCAAGCAGGACGGGCTCCTCCATCATCAACATTTCAGCTCCTGATAACTTGGACTGAAGGTCCCAAGGGAGCACCTTAGCCAAGTCCAGTCACCCTAACCACACTGTCTCCTTGGAGCTGACACCTGCAGGTCAAGAGAGGATCGAGGCTATCAGCAGACAGCCTGCTCTCCCTACACACAGGGCAGACACATCAAGCCTGGGCTGTAGTATGCAACACAGAAGGTATGACACCGGCAGGATGGCTTCCAACTAAACCAAAAGCTGTCTGTTCACTTTTCCACACAGACATCATCAGAGAGACCTGGTCCCTGCTCTTTCAAGTTTGTCATCACACAAGACATGGGCTCTATTTCCCACAAGAGATCTGGTCTGTCAGTTCAGGCTGAGACAAGTAGAGCCCAGCTCCTCCTCCTCACAAGGAGTTAAGTGATTGTAGTTTACACTACACTTACAGGTATCTGCGGAGAAGGAAGAGAGAGGGGAGAGGAGGCTGACTTGCCCTTTGGAGGTCCAATTCTTTCACCACCTGCCTCCCTCAAGCCCTGCACCAACAAAATGGATTTCCACACTTAATCTCACACACAGCCTTGGTGTCATCCCACTTGCTTTTATGTGGCAGCCGTGCTCCTTTTGTAACAGTGCATGGTTCAGAACAGATTGACTGTGTGGCAAGGTGAATTATAGCTGTGAACAAAATGTCTGGACAATTGCTATGGCAAAAAGGACTGGCACTGCTTCATGCTACTGCCGCCAGTTATCTCCTGGTTGCACAATGAATCCCTTATCACCTTCTCTCACCAGAACTGGGCAGAAGAAGCTTTGTGGCCTTTGCTTTTCCCTCACTAATCACTGCTGGGCTAACAAGTCCCACGGACCAGGAACAGCCTGCTATTCTGGCTCAGAAATAGAGCTCATACCTTGCCTTCAATCTGACTGCTGAAAATGTGCCCTCATATGGCCTGTGATGCCATTTTTGTCTTCTAATGGAAGCTGAATGTCACTGCTTTCCCCATCAGGAATGAATGCTAGCAGACTGAAGCTGCAGTTCTGGCTACTTGTTGCACCAGACAGCAGCTGAACAGGTCTGTCCAAGGAGAGTGGGACTAGTCAGGCACAACTGTAAGCCTAACTCTCTTCAGTCCCAGGGTGGGCAGTGTCAGTGCCTGCCAGAGCCCACCAAGCTAGAGCTGGCACAGAGAGGCAGCCTTGCACTCCCCAGCTCGTGTCTCCTGTCACTGCTATGCTCAACACTCCTTGGAGAGATGGAAAGTCAAGATGCCAACACCAATTCCCTTGGAAGGAGACTAAGAAATGTGTTTTATTTGCACCCGAGTGATCTGCTCAGAACCAGCTGGATGGATTCAGGAGACAGGAGGAGAAAGATCTTATCTGTTTGCTGTTTAGCAGTTTAATGTCAGAAAGTATTGGAACTGAAAGTATCTCAAGCTTCATGGCCTTTGAGCTCTCTTGGTTGTGGTTCAAAAAGGCAAACCCCAAACCAAAAGAGCTCGCAAATAACATAGGAATTTTCTTCCCTCTATTGTCTCCAAAAATATGAAAACAAATTCTACCTCAGGTGGGCTGCAGCCCTGTCAGGGGCACAATGCTGGGTGACATCTGCATCTGCCCTGTCCCAGGCTGTACCTCCTTTAAGGGTGCCAGCCCACAAACTGTGGCCAATCCATAGTAACTCCACTCCGTGAGCTACCCAAAACTCATGTAAATAAGACAAAGAAACAGATCAATCTTACCCTACATAAGGGAAATGGAGAGGCACAACCAGTCCCATATACATGTTAGCACGCAGAATAATCCACTTTACTTTGGGAGCCTACTCCCTGTATTAACTGCTCTACTTTGTAATTTTCAAAGCAAAAATAATTTTGACCCTGCAGAAAACTGTCTGTCCAGAATTGCCACCACTGAACTGGCAGGCTTGTGTCACTACACCTCCCTCCAGTGTCCTTGTACCAACAAAGCCAGAAAAGGCTAGGGGGTGATGAGGATGGCCATCGAATCCAGGGGCATCATCAGTTTCCTTTCTAAGAGACAGCAGTCGTTCCTCCCCACCTCCTAGGCTCCCAACCCAATGGCTATTGCTTACTGCAGCACTGGCCACATGCCTTGGAGTTGTGTCTGTGAATTCAGCATGTGAATGCTCCACTACTTGGCACCTTTTGCTACACATGCCCAAAAGAAGTGACTGTAGCCCTGCAAAACCCTGAGATCATGTTGTGTATTCATGAGTGCCATCTACTGGCACCTTCTCTCTTAATTAACCTTTACAAAGCAACTTTGTGTGGTGCAGAGCTCTCCAGACCCAGAGCACAGAGGTAGCACTGGCTCCTGTCCCCCCCCTAAGCAGGGCAAATAGCCTGTGCTTCTCCAATATCCCTACCTCTCCGCTCTCATCGGCTGCAGGAAATAAATTAGGTGGATTCAATTCTACCATCTGCTACAAGGATTGTTTAAGTAAAACAAACATGTTTTCCTGGTAGGGAAAGAATAACAGTTAAGGAAACACTTGAGATCTCAAGAGATTCCTCGTTATGCTTCTGCTAGCTGGGTAAGAAGACATCAATACAAAAAAAAAAAAAAAAAAAACATATACTGGCTTCTTCCTCAAAAGACTGCCTGGCCCCCTGGAACCTCAGTTTCTAAGGACTGCAGCTGCAAAGAAAACATGAAGATTCAGATGCCCAGGTATTTTGCAGAGTATGCTGAGAGCCAGAAAGAATGGCTCTGCCATGAGTCATCTCATCCCTAACCACTACACTTGCAGTGATAGCCACTGGGGACAAATACGGGTAATTTATCCAGTTCTCCTGGGAGAAAGAAGCAAGGGGATTCCAAACCTGCACACTTTGCACAAAGGAATATTTCATTAAAGGGGCTCAAGTCAAAAGCATTTGCTGGACACCACTGCTAATTTTGCTCCCCAAAATGTCAGGGAGACTCTTAGCAGAGCCCCTGTGCTATATGAGTTCCGCGCACTGAAGGAGAGCCATGCAGCACCAACCCTCATCAGGGCAATAATTACACTCATGGGAGCTTCATGAAAAAAGTCTGGCAAAATTATAGAAGCTGGCAACAGTAGGAACATGCCAATCTAACTGACAAGTAATACAAAGGCTGCTGGGCAAAGAGCAAAGGACTAGAGTACAGAGCATGAAATATCCAAAAGTGCAAGAAAACCACACTCTGATAGTCAACTTGACACAAGCTCTGCAAACAACAGAGCCACTTCATCTCTGAGCCACAAAGGCTTAGGACCTGTGTTCTCCTCCCATGGCTGTCCTTGACATGGACCCAAACTTATCGTTTCACACTGGCAATTAATGCCTTGTAGGGCAAGATCTTCTGATTGCCTTGTACAGACATACACATTAGACTTCCCTGAGATGAGAGCACCCAGTGCCCCTTTCCCTTCCCTTTCCTTCTGTCCTCTTCCTGCTCCGTCACCCTCTCCTGTTTGCTTTTTCACCTTCACACAGGAAACAATCTTATAATTGGAGCCAGAAACAGACACTCATCCTGCCAAGAGCCATCTCAAAGGCTTAGATCCTAAATTCCTCCAGGAAGGGAAATGAGTTATGCACACTCTTGATGATAAAAGTGATTAACCATCATTACCAAATTGCTGTAGTGTCAGTTCTGGTGTTCACTCTAAAAAGGGACAATGTCTGACAGCACAGAGTTTAGTAGAAAAGATAAAACCCCAGAATTTAAAGTCCAGATAATCCATCCTGCAGAGAGAGATGAAATGAGCTCAGTGCCTGTAATTTAGTAATGAGAAGGTTAAGTTGTATCTCAATCACAGTCTGTATGTACCTGTGCCATGAAAAATCTTGAGATTAGTGGGTGTTTGAGTCTTTTTCAATTTTAAACAAAAGCATCATGAGAAGCACAACAAAAACTGGAAATAAGTAAGAGGAACATTTTTAGACCAAAGCAATGCACCACTGAAATAATTTACTAAGCAAAGTAGTAGATTTTCTCTGACTTACAGTTTCTGCATCTCCACTGAGTCTGTCTAAACGGCATGCTCTAATCTAAGTGGAAGTTATTGAGCTTGAAATAGAAATCTTTGGGTAAAAGTTTGCAATCTGTTTTGCATGGGAGGTCAGACTAGCTGGTTGGAACTCATCCTCTTGTAAACAGGGCCGTGATGGGAGAGCTGGATTCTGAGAGCTGGCAGCTGAAGAACAGTAGGACACAGCAGTAATAGTTTCCCATCACCTGGGATCACACTACCGTTTACATCAGTACTTTAGGAGGTAGAATATTAATGTTGCCTACCCAGGATTTCTCCAGCAGTAATGAAAATTAAGATGTATAGTATGACTCATATAGACTGAATGCCGTAAACAAATAATGAAAATAAATTATTGCAATATGCAGTTTTGGAACTCCTGTACCTTGTGTTTTATTATTTATTAATTGTATTTCCATAGCAATATAGTTCTGTGGCACCCTGTAGCCTAAAGTCCCTTACTTTTTAAGTGTTAATTAGGGCTCACAATGAATGCTGGGAAGTGAAGGAAATGCGTTTGACTCTCTCCAATGTTTGCAAAGCCCTACAAGCAAGACCCAAAGGGACTTGCACAACGTCACAAGTCAGTCAATAGCACTGACTGAAACAGAGCTCAAAACTCATAGCTTCCAGGTTCCTCCCACAGAGAGAAAGGCTGGTAACAAATCCCCAAAGAACTGGGAATAAGCAAGAAAATCACAGTGTGCAGTCTGGCTGTGTTCACAGGTAAGCTAATTAGATTGTGGCCTAATTAAAATACAGCCTTTGCATCTTGCCTTTCTTCCTTGATGATGTGAGCAACAGGTATAGGTGTCAGCTAGGAGCCAGCTTCTAACCTTGGAGAGCACAGAACAGCCCTACAATGAGGCAAGAAACCCAGTGATTTCAATACAGTACACTCATGGAAAGCATCACTGCATATGAATGCCTACAACAGCAGAGGGAAAGAAATGAAGACACAGAAGGCTCCCTTCCACAGAAAATCTAGTTTTAGAAGCACCAAATACTTGTCATTTCAAAATAAGTTTCCAGGTGTTTGGCACCTCTAGAAAGCAGTTCCCATACCTTAGCAATTATAAAGGACACACAAGTCCAATATGCTTTTAATGGCTGGAGTTAAAAACTACTTCTGCCAAAAACTGCGAAAACAAGTGGTGATCACATATCTCTGCACCACAGTGAAGCTGGGGAAACAAAGGCATTACTTGTGTTATGGTATCTCTCCTCCCTTTTTGGCCAGGAACACAGAAGGAATGGAAAGGAAACAACTTACAAAGGGCCATGAAAATGAAACATTAACCAAAGATTTGACCTCCACACACAAAATCTAAGAACTGAGAAAACTCTACCACAAAAAAAGAGTTTTTTTGTCTAAAGATTGTTTTTAGAGGACAGTGGTCTGGTCAAGGAAAAAGCTGAGTTTAACTTGCTTAATTCTCAGTGAGTTTTAAGGGTCTGATCAGTCTGATCACTGGAAAAAACCCACCATGTTGTTATCATGTGCCCATTCTGCATAGGCAGAGGTGTTACAAGCGCAAGCAGCAGGCTGTCGCCTCTGGGGAAAAGGAGGTTTTCAGTTACCAAGGGAAGAACGCAGCCCAGGTTCTTACTGAAACCTGCAGTTGACATGAGGATGAATAGTTACAAAAAGAAATACCAGTCTCCCACTAAAGAATCAGTTCATGAGTGACCGGAGGTGAAATGCTAAAACCAATACAAGCTTGTGTACGCAGAAGGCCTGAACCAGAGAGCCAGAACATTCAGGAGGTGCCCAAGGCAGCTTCACACAGGCTGCACATCCAAGATAATTCTCTGCCAAAACAGACACCCTCCAGATGCAGACAATGCAGAAAAGCCTAAGTGTTTGGCAGATGAAAATGGAAAAAAATATCTGTAAACTCTGAAGGTAAAAGTCATTACTCTTGCCCTTAATAACTCACAGATCTATTTTTCCCTATCTTGTCTGCCAAACATTTCAAACCACTGTTGCATTTCCTACTAAACCATGATGCCCACAGAAGGAAACTCAAGTGAGCAGTGGCCCATGAGACGGTATAGTGCTTTGAAAATGAAGTTTCCAAAAGCATTTGAGATAATGGAAGAGAAAAGGAGGGATCAGAAGCAGGAATGAATGAACACAGAGAGACAGGATTTCTCTGTACATCAGAGCTCTGAGCTTCAAAGTCACGTGGAAATCCCAGCTTTCCTGGTTTTAACAGGAAATAGCCCAGGAGATAGACTGAAGGCTCTGAGGCAATTCATTTTTCAACATGACAATGCAGTCTACAGCCAGAGCATCACATTGGGGTCATGCTGCCTGTTACTCAGTGAGAAAAAAGATCAAAGCGAGAGGGAATAGATCCTGCAAGGCAGGGTGCGAATCTGCAGCTCCACTGTTCTTTCCTTCTCACAACTCACCTAGATGAAAGTAAGGAGTCGGTTCAAGCTGTGGATGTCTGCACCTACACAGGGAAGAAACCAATAATGCCAAGTAGCCCCTTTCCTCTGCTTGATGGAGAGCACTACACACACTTGCTTAGAGCCCCTCTCCCATTCCATGGGCAGGTAGCACTGCTGGTTTACTCCAGCACAGGAGGGTCAGAAGAACCATAACTCCAGAAAGGTCTGGTTGCAAACAAAAGCCAGGGAAGCTCATGTCTTTATCAACTTTTTATCCACTCCCTTTTCTCTTCTGTTTTGCTGTCATCTATCATTAAAATTAAGTAACATTTGGTCTTGTCACTAAGTTAATCAAGAGACACTGCAGACTCAGAAAGTCAAACTCAGTCTAACCTGCTGCATACTCACTCCTGATACACTTGAGGGAAAAGCACAGCCTAAGATGCAGTGAACAGGGGACTCATCCCTTCGAACTGTGCCTGATGCCCACCCAACTCATAGAAGAAACATTGCAAAGCAGTTAGAGACACAGAAGACTCATAATTGGGATGATCCTATATAAGCATATCAGTAACTGCTGTTAAATAGCATGGGAAAACCTGATTCACAGCCCCACAAGGATCTGGAACAGAAAATATTAGCAGCACAATATAATGCAGAGCCTTTGCACACTATCTTTACAACAGGCAGTCAACATCCTTGCAAAGTTGCCTGCTTGCATTTTGTATTTGTATTATCTTCCATGCTCATTTTAGTTCTGATCTCAAATAAGTGCTGTTCATCTCTTCTTCCCAAACATCACCTCCCCAGTTCCTCACAGCCATGAGCTGCTTGTGTATTTCACTGCCTTGAGAGTTACAATAACGATGCTCCCAAATCCAAAGAAAACTAAACCAGTGCTGGGTGGCCCTCAGATCATCAAAAAATATAGGGTAGCACTGTGGCATGGACACAGTGCTTTCTGCAACTGTGCCAGCATTTCAGGTGGATTCTTGGTTATCTTCTCTCTTCCTGATGCTTTCTTACAAATCAGGCTCTCCCCCTGCCTGGTCCTTCTGTGATAAAAGTCTCGTTGCAGCTGCAGGGAAAGGCAAGCCATTTTGCCTGCATGGCTGCCTCTGCATTTCAAGCTTATTTGTATGAGACACTGCCACCCAGCATAATTTGCATACGTACCAAAATGCGAGACCTGCACAAAATGAAGCAGGAAAACCATTTGTTTCTCGTCTCGGAAAAGGTTAATGGCATGGATACTTTGCAAATGTTTACTATGAAGTGTTTCCTAAGCCTCTGAGCTATAGAATTTGTACATAAAAGGAGGTTCACCCTCTTCCCCCAGTCCCACAATCCTATTTGCTTCAGATTAGCACGAGTGACCTCTACTTCACTTGAGCTTCATTCATCGCCTACGGAGTAGGGCCTGGTTTTACTGAGTTATTTCCCTGCCATCATGAAATGCTATTCAGCTGCACTGAAGGGGACAAGGCTGCAGATGCAGGTGTTAGCTTTCTATTACATTAACTGTTCAAAATCCAGAAAAGATTCCTATTTAAACCTTACTCGGATCAGGAGGGTTGCAGAAAACCATGACATACATACAAGATACCTGGACTTAATACACCCAAGGCCCAAAACATGGGATAAAGAAATCAGGGCTGAACTACATCCTGGTAATTATATACACATCAGGGGACAAAGCAGCCCTTCCATGAAGCACCGCATCTCAGCTCCTCCTGCAGCTCCCTCCCTCTTTGTCCTCAACTGTGTCAGTCACCCAGCATGCCCCACAGTTGTCGTCTTACAAATGCATCAGAGGCTCTGGGATGGGTGCTCTGTGAAATGGCTTAATTTAAATTGACATATGAAGTGTCACCTCCAAATTAAGCCAGGCTGAAGAAAACCCTTCATAACCTTTTGGTTCCTTTTCTCTCTTTCTTCCCCTCCCACTTTGCTTTAAAAGAGGGCTTAGATGTCACTCACCTCTCTGGCCATCAATAGGAAACAACTCCTACCTGAAAGATGTCTTCAGTTGCAGACTATAAGGGCAGGGAGGATATGCCCTCATTTCCCCAGTGCTCCAAGAATAACAGCCCAGACTGAAGTCCCTCCACAAGTCAGATCTCCTGTGTCAGACATAAACCCAAATTATTCTGGCACATAAACACAGATCCATGCTGAAAGAATGGCCACTGGGCAATTAACAGAACGAGCATTAAATCTGTCTCACTCCTTTGTTCTCCAGGCAGGCTGCAAGATTGACTGAACCCTTTCACTTGGGAAAACAAATATCAGGCCTGATTGAAGCTAGCAAAACGCCACATAGTGCCATCAATTTCTCGTAACCCTGACTGAAATTTTGACCTATGGCTTCCAGCTGCAGCAAAGCTCTTACTAGCTACCTGCAACTCCTGTACCTTCAAATGGCACAATAGCTGCACTATTTTTTGCAGACCAGGGAGAGATTTTCTTAGATCTCGCTTTCTTTTTAAACCTTGCAAATTGGTTCTGGTTTCCCTGCTAGCTGGATACCCCTGCCAGGCTTGCCCTTCTACCTCCCCACCCTGTTCTGTCTTATGCCCCCAGGCTAGGCTGAACAGTTTTAAGTAAAAAGTCAGATGTTTTCCAAAGTGCCACAACAGCACAGAGCAAATCCCCCGCTCACATGTGTGCATTAGGCCCACGGTGGCCACCCTGTGCAGCACCCGGGCTGCCTGGCAAATCCTGCTCCAATATGGACTAGGCTGCACTAGGTTTGGAAGCCTTTCTTGTGATTTGCAAATAATTATAGTTCAGACACAACCCATAAATACCGTATTTAAATGTTCCACTCCTTACTACAAAACGGGATCCTGCCTAAAGAAGTAGAGCGCTCAACTTAAAGTAGAGAAGACAAATATAAAGGCCTGGTGGCAATAACTGTCCCACTCTCACAGAGCAAGGGAAGCAGACTTTTTAAATGCCCTCAGCACCTGGGCTGTCCCAACAAATATTCCATCCTTTAGCTCTCCAAAGAATTACATATCATTCCTTACTCTGCACAGACAGGAATTTGCTTTTGCATTCAGTGAATGGTGGCTGGGTGTTTGGTTTAAAAACAAAAACATGTATTTACTGAAAATCACACGTGACTTGTGATGAGCAAAGCCATTTTAAACAGTCCAGAACATGGAGGAACCACCCAGAACACAGAGGGTGTTGTGTGGGCCCCTCTTCAACACACACATACTGAACTCCAAAAAAGCCAGAGACTGACGAAGACTGGTAGGATAATCAGAATAAGGGAGATTCCTCATGGGAGACCAGAGTAGCTGTCTTTTTTTAGCTTAACCAGAGACTAAGAGGGGTCAACACCGCAATCCAGAAATAACTTGAAGGCGAACACCAAGGAGGAAAAATAGCTAGTCAAGATCAGTGATTAGAAATAAACAAAGAAGAATAAAAAGGCCATAAGTAAATTTAGACTGGAAATTATGTTTCCATTACCAGAAGGATGAGGCAGAACCTACTTTTCAATAGAAAGAATGGGGGAAAGAAACCATTAACTATCTTCAGGAGTTTATAAAGCAGACTCTAGGACATGGTACCTGCAGTCAGAGGGGCTGAATCAGGCAGTCTCAAGCTTCCTCACTACACTGGGTGCTCAGCTCAAAAAAAAAATTAAAATAGAGGAAAATGTCAACATTCACCACTGCTGTCAAAAATCTCTCATTAAAACTAGGCCACAAATGCAGCAAGCTCTGCAGGGAGGAATGCCCAGAGGAGAAAAATGGCATCTTGGTGAACTCAGGCTCCCTGATCATTTGTGCCTCTCCATCACAAACACAGACACTTGCCCCATGCTCGCTCTCCAGGATGAACTGCCAGTTGGGATTTTTCTATAGCACATCTACAGTGAGGCATCAGGAAACTCTGTAAAAGCTATTGGAATAACTCTACCCAAAAGCAGTCTCTTGCCGTAGAACAAACAGTTAAAAGGAAAAGGGGTCAAATTATCTGTACTCCTATTTAGTCTCTGTAAGTAGAATTTGCAGGAATCAGAAAAGAAGAGAAATGTTTCCATCCCTAGTTACAACTTTTCAAAGGAATTCTGCTCGTTTTTTTCCCCAACAAACATTCTTCATCATTTGCAATTTATGTCCCAAGAGACATGGAATGCAGAAAGTAGGCGAACATATAGGAGAAAACAGAGTGTCTACTTCTTAAAATCTTTTTTAACATTTTACAACATACAGTGGAAAGAAAGGAAGGGAGGGAAGGAAGGAAGGAAGGAAGGAAGGAAGGAAGGAAGGAAGGA
>NW_020799100.1:8787046-8827353 GCF_003259725.1 Athene cunicularia | reverse complement strand
AGAAAGAAAGAAAGAAAGAAAGAAAGAAAGAAAGAAAGAAAGAAAGAAAGAAAGAAAGAAAGAAAGAAAGAAAGAAAGAAAGAAAGAAAGACAAACTTACCTGGCCTGAAATAGGCAAAACTATTTTTAAGGGTTTATTTTCTAAGCTGAGAGTTCTAGCATAGCCTATCTTTTTTTTTTTTTTAAAAAAAAAAAGGATATGATACCCTCACTCATTCAATACTTTAACTAAGGATTCAGTGTTCCAGGTTTGACATGAAAGGATTATATGCTGGATTATATGATGCTTTATGCAGACATTCTCATTAAGGAAACGGTGATATCTGCCTGGAGACTTATCCTCCTCTGAAAGCCTGGCAGTGCCACTGAATGATTATTTACTGTGACCAAAACACTAGTAAGGAGACAACATTCTTGTCTCCTTACATGCATGGAGCCTGTGATAGTATCTTTAACTTGCCCCATTAAGTATAAAGATAAAAGGGAAATGAAAGGAGAAAGGAAAATCAAGAAAATGGGTAAAAAATATGTGGGAAGGGACACAGCAAAAAGAAACCTAGTGCAGGAAACAAATACCTCATTTTTTTACATCTCCACTGCTACCATCTCCAAACTCTATCCATGTTTCTCTTTACTATAATCTACCTATTTTGCAAACACTTCAAAAATATATAGAAGCCTTTTTGTCAACTATACAGTGAAAAGTTACCAACAGGTTTGTCCTTCTGTCTCACCTGCACCTGACCTAGAAGACTTGTTGGGAGATTTGTCAGTGCTATGGAGGACAACACTGGGCTGAAGGTGGCTGGTGCAGCACAAGCTCCCACTTCTGTATGCTGCAGCACCGGGGCTCTACCTACGACACAGCCAAAAGCTTGCAATTTCCTGTGACATTTTAGAAACTGGTCGAGAATCACCTAGAATTCTTAAGGCATTGAAATACAAGGTGTCCTATCACAGGGAAAATTTAATCTGAATATACTTGCAGACACAGCACATGCACACACAGGCAGAGATGCTTTCAGTGCTCACGAACAAAAGGGTTGCTCAAATACAGCTGGTTCTCACTAGAAACCAAGTAACCGAGGAAAGTATATCATTACTCTTCAATCCATGCATCTTCAAAGCACCCTGGTCAGTAATGGAACAGATCCTCTGAAGGAATCTCTGGTCCCTGTAACTCACTCCTACTACTACCCTGAGAAGGAATTAATCTATATCTCAGTTTCTAGGCACTCACTGAGGGATCAGCCCCCCACACTGCATGGACAAGTAGGAAGGATGCCTGTCCCTGTCCCACACCACTTATAAGCCCTGTTACTGGCAGCACAGCAGTAAAGGAGATGAGAGAACTGGAAGGTGAAGCAATGGACAGCACAACCCAGAAACCAAGCCTCAGTTCAGCTTCTGTCTGCCTGGTGCCAGGTAAGAGAAATGCAGAGGCCTCTCAGCAGAGAGAGGCTTCAAGGAAGTATCAAAAAACCCAACCCAGTAAAATGGTGGCTACCTCAGATTTCCAGAGGCATAGGGCTGTGACTGGAGAATCAGCAAGTGGATTTCTTGGGACTGAAAGAGCAAAAAAAATGGTCAACATCTTGAGCCAGTCATAGGTGAGAGATGCTGTCTGATGAAGAGCCCTAAAGACTGTCACTTTAAGGAGGCAGTTGCTTCCATTTTTCAAAGGATAGAAGCCAGAAGCCTGTCGAAAAATACTATCAACAACTACTTCAGTTTAATCACAGAAGCAAACTCAGTTAAAAGGGATGGTACAGTAGGAAGTTGTGCAAAGGAACAACGGATTTCTTTTTCTTTCCCACAAAAAAGAAGGTGCTTGGCAGTCCCACAGAATGCCTTTGATCTCAAGACTGAACTAAGCAACAAAACAAGAAAAAATGAAAGAAGAAATTAAAAAGGATCTCTGGAAGAATGCAGTATGCATACATCTTCCCTCCACATACTGCCTTGCCTCTGTCTCTCCAGACACAAGCGACTCCTGAAAGCTGGTAAGGTACAACACAGAGAGCAGCCCCACATGCCCTGACATGCATCAGACACTTTCATAAGGCTCTAACAGATCCTCCATTCTGCTCTATCTTAGCTAGATATGTTAATAAGCGACCAAGATTTATTGTGCTATAGTTCCATTTTACAGCTAAACATAGTGATCTTCTCAACAGCATTCTCCCTCTTAAATTCCCAAGGGTAGAAAAACACAGTTCGTGGAGTTTAAGGATGTTCTATATCTTTAATTTTGAGGCCATCGTCACTGCTAGATTAAAACTGCACTGGCTGAGTCTATCTACAAAAATACAGTTATCAACCCTCCACAGGCTTGCAGAAGGTCAGGGCAGCCAGGCAGGGAAAACCTAAAATTCAAGAAAGACTGTCTCTGCATTAGGTCTCAATTTAGAAGTGCCTTGGGTATTTCAACACTTACTTAAGGTTAGGCATGTGAGTCCTCTCACTTAAGTCACAGGAGCTATTTGTGGGCTCAGAAGTTAGACACGCATTAAGCACCCTCCTGACTTGTGACTTCAGATCATACTGTCTGTGAAGCAGAGTCCACTGCTCAATACCGCCTTGTCCATCCCTTTACATGATGATCCTATCTGCTCTGGGATCTAAGAGCTGCTATATAATAATTATTTAATTTAAATTACATCAATTAAGATCAATTAAGGCTTCAAGTTTGGCTTTTCAGGAAAAAACAGAAAGCATTCATACATGCACATTGCCTCTTCTGATGTCAGCAAAAATTTTGCTGCTGCTTTCATGAAAACCAGGATTCATGGTTTTCATGCAAGATTTAATGCTCTGAGTATCGCTAAGTAGAAGTGGGACTGTCCCAGACTTCCCTAAAGTCATTAAACAAGGAGTTATCAGTGCTAAAGGCAAAAGCAGAAGTGTAAACAGTGCCACTTGCAGTAATGATAATTGGAGGAAAAAAGGGAGAATTAGTATTTCTCCGTAGCACTGGATGTTCCTAGCAAATGCTAGACGTGGCAACAGTGTTCAGTGACAAACACAGCTTATTGTTCACAGAAGGCTTTCTCATAATCACAGGTTTTTTACCTCTTTAGCCTTTATTTTACAAGATTTCTACCTGGGTTTGCTCTGGCCCTCTGCAATCTGGAAGCTGAACAAGCAGCCACAGTGCAGCAGAGAGCTGGAGACACTGAGACCTGGGACAGTTCCTCACTGCCAGCCAAAACCTGCTGCTTCAGATCCCATCACATGGCTGCTCTGCCTGGCTGGTGAGCAAGCAAGCACCAAGTCTGAGAAACAGGCAAATATTTAGTGAGCCCTTTGGCACGAACACTCCTGTTGAGGGGAATGAAAAGTTCATTTGTATTCACATACAGTGAGTGGGTTGTATAGCTACCCCTACTGCTGCATATCACATACACAGGATCAGACCACAGGCAAGGGAGAAAGTGGGTCGTTAAGTCACAGAAATTCAGTCAACCTGTCCAGATATGAGTCTCAGGAAAACATTCCATTTAGATAGTTTCCTCAACCCTCCTGAAGCTCTGTTTATGATCGATTAATCTAGACATACAGAAATTATAATAACTTGATAGATCTCAGTATGCAGGAGATCATTTAAAAATCATCATTATGAGCATTAGAAAGCTTTAACACTCATGACACCATAAGTATAATCACCTGGTATTACCTAGCATTGGGAAGAGTGTAGTGGGGGGTAGTTTGGTTTAATTCCTAATCTAATTAGAATTCTATTTTGTTTCATCTGCTAAAGCCATCTTCCATTTTAAAAGCTTAACAATGCGTAGCTGCAATTATGAATTATGTCATTTCCTTTAAAAGCAACTGCTACATACAATAAACTCCTGCACTTTGGTTGTCCTCAGGGGAGAACATGAATTACACATCTCTAATACAGAACTTGCCAATTCTGACACCTTACAGACCAGTAAAGATATAAAATTAAAAATTACAAAGGTGGAAAGTTCGCAGCTTTTCAGGGCAAAAGCACAGCTGTATTTCATACCTCACAAAACTTGTTCTGTGCAGCACAGACTTGAAAGTAAATATATGGGGTGGGGCTAGGGTAGGATGCTTAAATCTCTTCACAGTTGCTTAGTTCAGTTACAAAGTTATTAGCCTCATTGTGAGAATTACAAGGCAAAATACCACATCCTGAATAATGTAGGAAGTCAGATTGAAGGATGGTAGCAATGCCTTCTCACTTTAAATCCTGTCTCCCTCTTCCCCATACCCATCTCCTGTGACTTCACTAAACATAAAGCAGCAGGTGATAAAAGAACCAGCCATTACTACAGACAGCTGCATAAAGCTCTGCTCCCTCCCTTCTCCCCCATGTGCCCGTCAGAAATGACTCTGCATCCATCCTTCTCTTCTTTCTGCTGACTTGTGAATGAGAAAGGGAATGCAAAGATTATTGATCTGACCTCCAAACTCAAAAGCACAGAGCATCCCCAGGCTCCAACAGAGGAAATCCCAGGTAAGGTTGTATTAATAGTGTCCTCTAGCTGGCAATACTTTGTACATCTGACAGAACTTTCAAGGTGCCCATTATCACAGCTATGGGGTGAAATCAGAAAGTCTGACTGGGGTTTATAAATCCCAGTTTAACACATGCACACCACAATTTATGAACGTGGTACATTAATGGCTGGGCTCAGCATCACTAAATCAGTCCCTCCTGCTACAAGTATGAAGTAAAGATGGATAAATCAGAACATTTCATTTAGGGTGATTTACATTGCAGATAAATCAACAGGGTGATTTGTAAACACATTGCAGGATCTTCTAATCTCTTTCTGGTTTTCCATCAATCAAAACTTTTTGAAATTACATCACTAAACCTCAGCCTAGAGGGGCAGGGCCATAACTCAAGTCTCAGGGGCAAAACCAAGCAGGCTTATGGTGTGGAGTGATGGCTTGGTTGGGCTGGGTGGGGTGATGAGGCAGCTGGGTTTAGTTCCCTGCTCTGGGACTTGCCTACACAATCTGGAGGCCAAACTGTGCATGGGATCCACTCTCCTGTCTTGTTCTACAATTCCTCAGTCCCATGTCCCCATGCATGAAAGTGAAATCAGAGCACATTCCCCTGAGGGTTGAATCACGATGAAAAAACACCCTCAGAATAGCACAGTGTGTTAAACAGTACGGCAGCTACACTGCAAGGCAGTCAGGATCCTGGCCACCCTGGGGGAGCCATGAGAAGAAGCTGAGGTCTCCCTTCATGTGACCGAGTAATCATTTATAGATCATAGGGATAGATGGAAGACAGGGTGACCTAGCAGAGCATAGACTCAGGAGCATTTCTATGAGTAGCTCCAGTTGGGCTGTGCGAAGATCACTACTGAAATTTTCACACTGAAGAAGACAATTTCTATGAGTAGCTCCAGTTGGGCTGTGCGAATATCACTACCAAAATTTTCACACTGAAGAAGACAATTTGCAGAAAAATACACTGCCTGCCACTAGGACACACAGTTTCCTAAAAGACTGCTGTAACCATTCTGCTTGATCACCTTCATAATACCAGCCATAGAAACAATTCAGAAGAGATGGTAGAAGAGGGCTGGAATGAATGTCATCTGAGGAGCGGTTAAGGACTATGGGTTTGTTTACTTTGAAAAAAGGAGGCTGAGGGGTGACCTCATGGCTCTCAGCAGCTTCCTGAGGAGGGGAAGCAGACAGGGAGGTAGGTGCTCATCTCTTCTCCCTAGAATCTAGTGATAGGACAGTGGGAATAGCTCAAAGCTGCACCAGGGGAGGTTTAGACTGATCATTAGGAAGTATTTTTTTACCAAGAGGGTGGTCAGACACTGGAACAGGCTTCCTAGAGAGGTGGTCAATGCCCCAAGCCTGTCACTGCTTAAGAGGGATTTGCACAATGCTTTAATAACATGCTTTAATTTTTGGTCAGCCTTGAATTGGTCAGGTAGTTGGACTAGATGATGGTTGTAGGTCCCTTCCAACTGACATAGTTCTCTCTCTCCTCTTCTCTTCTCTTCTCTTCTCTTCTCTTCTCTTCTCTTCTCTTCTCTTCTCTTCTCTTCTCTTCTCTTCTCTTCTCTTCTCTTCTCTTCTCTTCTCTTCTCTTCTCTTCTCTTCTCTTCTCTTCTCTTCTCTTCTCTTCTCTTCTCTTCTCTTCTCTTCTCTTCTCTTCTCTTCTCTTCTCTTCTCTTCTCTTCTCTTCTCTTCTCTTCTCTTCTCTTCTCTTCTCTTCTCTTCTCTTCTCTTCTCTTCTCTTCTCTTCTCTTCTCTTCTCTTCTCTTCTCTTCTCTTCTCTTCTCTTCTCTTCTCTTCTCTTCTCTTCTCTTCTCTTCTCTTCTCTTCTCTTCTCTTCTCTTCTCTTCTCTTCTCTTCTCTTCTCTTCTCTTCTCTTCTCTTCTCTTCTCTTCTCTTCTCTTCTCTTCTCTTCTCTTCTCTTCTCTTCTCTTCTCTTCTCTTCTCTTCTCTTCTCTTCTCTTCTCTTCTCTTCTCTTCTCTTCTCTTCTCTTCTCTTCTCTTCTCTTCTCTTCTCTTCTCTTCTCTTCTCTTCTCTTCTCTTCTCTTCTCTTCTCTTCTCTTCTCTTCTCTTCTCTCAGCTCCTCTCCTCTCCTCTCCTCTCCTCTCCTCTCCTCTTCTCTTCTCTTCTCTTCTCTTCTCTCCCAGTAAGGGAATAAAAAAAACTTTCAGCCTTTGATGTGCTGGTATAATTTTGGAGGACTGTGTAGCAGAGGGGCTGCTCAGAGCCAGCACACAGGTACACACCACAGCTACTTCTCCAACATCTTCACTGAACCATTTTCATAGCTCCAGAATGGGACCTTCAAGGGCAGGGAGGCCCCAAGGACAACTTTCCTCCTACATCTCAGGATGGATGACTTCTGGTCCTGGCTCCACCCTGGTTGGTCTGTTCCCCATGCCATTCTCAGTGCCCATTCCCTCAACTGTGAAGGGGAAATTAGGAAAGTGGCCTCATTTATAAAGCACTTTGAGACGCGCTGATGACAAGTGCTCTAGAGGAGTGATTTGTTCTTCAGGCACAACTTCTGATCTCCACGGTTGCTCAGGCTTTCAGCACATCCAGATAGCTTAAGACTCAGAACTAAAGCGCTTATGCTGTGTTTCTGTATTACATCTCACAGACTTTATAAATCCTCTATTTCCTCCTTCCAGAAACCAGCAACTTTAGTTTCTTGTGCAAAGCTGGTAACTTCCCCACGACAGAAGCATTCCAAGTTAGTCAGAACCCAAAATACATGAGCTGGGTATGCCTCTCTAGGTTCCATCTACAAACAGTCAGGCCTTGGTGGCTGCTGCTTTTCACATGAAAAACTACTGTCCTGTTTGACGAACCTTCTGCTTCAGCTTTCACGTTGTAGTGTGGTGCTGAGGAAGCAATATTAGAGTAATCTGCAGTTCAGCAGACATGAAGTTTATTAGCACTGTACATGAATCACTGTCTGACCTTTGCATCCATTTATTTCAGCAGAACACTCATCTGAATTGATCTAAAGGAGCTACTTTCTAAAATGCTGTTACACTGATGCAAATAGTTCTTATATAATTTCTATACAAAGCAACTGTGCTCTCCAGGAAGCCATTCACAAAGCCCTGTATGTAAGGATGGACAAGCAGCACCAGAAAATTAGGACTGACTAAAAGGCATTTGGTTGGGTTTTTATTTCCCTTTACCTTAAGCACACATGGGAGATGTCAAAGGGAATGCTCCAGCCTCCACAGAGCAGGCACCACACAGCAACAATGAGCCTCTCCCAGGGCTGGACATAGCAGGATCCTGCAAGCTGAGCGGGATGTTTCCCTCCATGTCAGATAAAGCCAGAGCTCATGTTGCACACCGGACAATGATGAGGGCACAACCACTCCCTTTTCACAAAAGCATCCCTGTTGTCCTCACCCTGCGCAGAGTGAGAGAGGAAGATAACTTCCACTCATCAGTGCTCTGACTGTTGTATGTATATATAAATACACCCCCCACCCCCAATTTATATATACATATATGTATACATTTTGTTCATACACATATGTATATATGTACACATACACACACATATACACATATAAATGCTGGACACAATTGTATGAACTGAAAGAGCTCAGGGCACAGGATCAAGTTCTTTACTCTGAGACTGTCCAAGCCCAGAGTATCTCTTTGTTCCTTCCCTCACTGGTCCAGCTGTGGCAGCAGAGAAAACATTATCCTGACAAGACTGTGCTTTTAACAGTATAAATAATTTTGATGAGGTGTCTGTGTACAGTAAAAGCACAAAGTTTTGCTAGAATCACTTTTCTCCCCACCAGGAACAGTGGGAGAGCAGGGCATGATGGTCTTGCCCCAGTGTTCCAAGTCCACACCTAGACTAATGTTATCCTTAATTTATCCTACAGGTATATCCAAGCAAAATGAATCAAAGAACCTTACTCCTAAAGCCTCAGCCTCTGTAGTCTGGAACAACCCCCTTCAATCCCATAATTATTTTAACAGTTTGGCAATCTAGATGGATTTTGCCACTTCTGGAATGATTTCACAGTCCAGAGATGCTTGCTGAGGACAAAGCAGAACTAGAGTGCCATTACCTGATTAGATAACTTGTGCTTTTAAGTGTACTGCATGATTATCAGCACATAAACCACCATAATGGTTCTGAGCTCTGGGAAGACCCATGCCTCACATTAACTGCCCGGCCTCAGTATGCTTTGGCTTCTGGTTATAGGGCATATTCAAAACCTTACCAAGTGCTAGCACAAAGTTCTATCACCTTATTTGTGTAGTCTCTCCCACAATGGTGACTTGAGATCTACCCTTCAAATATTTACACACACACTTCACACACCAGACTAGACACTGTTGAAGCAGAGCTGTGAGTATGCATAATACACCTTTTTTTTCTGATGATATTGTTATGAAGTAGGAGGTGAGATTATTCACATGTTAGGCCTTCAGTCTCCAGGGAACAGTCTATGGTTTCTATATTTATACTTTCAGGGTTGTCACAGAAAATAACTGCAAGAGATTTTGATCTTGAAAACTGCTGCAAATTAAAAAAAATCTGTGGCATTTCCACCTCATCCTCAAAGCTGGGGGAAACGGGCTCGCAGAGTTTTGCTCTCCTCTTCCTTAAAACAAAAAGACAGAGCAAAGCAGCAGGAGGCCATCACACAAATGGTAATCATAAAATTGATCAGGCTATCAAACAACTGTCATCAAGAAGCGGAAAACAGATTAATGAGCATTCATTATTGACTGGTCAAGTAACCTGGCAACAGCTCTCTTCAAACGCTGACGACAGCAGGACACTCTAATCATTTCCAAGCAGGACAGGACCTTTCTTACCTTTCTTATGCCACTGGTCAGCACAGCTCTGGGATTTTGCTCTTCACCATGTGGGTAAGATAAAACAGGATTTATATACAATACTGGCTGCTGTCTAAGCACAAATATTCCAAAATTTGAATTCCCTATCATGTAATCACGAAGAAAAATGTGCAAATCTAGATTAAGAGATGCACAACTAAATATTTTCAACAGTTTATCATGGGTTGCTATTTTAGGGAATGCTGCCTCTTACCAAATGAAAACACTAATAGTAAAGTTTTGAAGATGAGCAACAAAGAAGTGGTGGAAAAACAAAAGGTTCACATAGCAGACATCTTGGTCCCCTGCTCTGTCAATGCCACTCTTCAGCCAGCACAACTGTTCAAGTTGGAGGGGTTGCAGGCTGGGCAGATTCTGAGGACATTCCTGCTCTCCAGTGCACTGCCCAGGTCCATTGTATTAAGCTGGGCACTGACCTACCCTGATTTTACATATAGCTCAGCATACACAGCATACACACAGATTATCTTTTTTGTATCTGGACAGTTCAGATAGGATGCACACACATTCTGGGTCATTGGCCCATGTGCTCATGGCTGGCTCCTGTTCAAAACAGCCTGGCTCCAAGGACCTTCCAGGCACGGAGTGGAGGATATTCATTTTATCAGGTTTCTGAAGAAGTTCAAGAACATTTTTCAAAGGGCAGTGAAAGGAGTGGAAAACACCTTATGTCAGCAGTTGGCTCAAGGCACATGGACTTGTTGGTTTGAGTGCTGCCAAGATTGGGATTTTGTTGTTATTGTGCAGCAGATGAACTGCAGCCTTGTATAAAACATGTATTGGTGGTTGTGTTAAAAAGAATATTCTACATCAATGAATTAAAAGTGGGTGGCTTCTTGGTTTGCTTGAGGGACTGCTCCAATCAGGTAAAAATAAACAAAGACAGGGATGAAGGCCAAAGACACAGTAGGGAAGTCCCATCTCAAGAAACCTCTGTACTACATAACTCCAACTCACACCTGCTCACTGTCTCACAAGGTTCGCAGTACAACCCACATTCATTCACCTCCCACACATGCTGAGGAATTCAAAATCACCATTGACTCGTGCAGGGCAGAATGAGTCCTGTGATGCCCAAAGGCACCCAGTCACAAATAACCAGAGCAGCCACTCACTCCTCTTCTTTGTACACTGACACTGCAGGTTCATCTGATTCCAGCACATGTTATTACATGTGTCCAACTCCTTAGGTACAAAACACGGAAAAAAGAAGGTGAAAGGGCTGGTGTGGTCTTACACAAGCCTCTCTGCCCTCTCCCGTGCTGCCCCTCCTGAAGGAACTGAAACACACAGCAGAAGCATCTGGTTCTAAAACTTACAGAAATTTACAGAAGCCTCGCCATATGCTTTGCCTTCTGCATGGGGACCCACCTCTTCTTCCCTACCCTATGTTTCCTTGTTGCATGATTCAGCAAGACCTACGAGGGACAAGAGCACTAGTGGTGCATGCTCCACACAGTAAGAAGTTCCCTCTGACTCCATTTCTCGGGTCACTTTTGCATCACTGAGAAGCCCCATGAGCTGTCCTCTAGTCCTAATTGTCAAACAATTATAAAGGGATGTAGTGTACTTATGACCATTTATACCATTTAAAGACCTACCCCGTGGCTCACATTTTCTCAGTAATTTTACAGAGGTGATAGGAAATATGGGTCAATATCTAGTGTTTCTTAATATTAAAAGATTGATTGTAGCAGGGGGAAATTAATAGTGCAGAACATGCAAACATGATCCAACAGAAGGAAGTGCCTATTCTAAAAGAGCTGAGATGCTGCTGCACAGAAGGAACCAGCATCTATCTGAGTGTCCTTAATAATTGAAGAGTCCACTTTTTGAGCTAACTCTAAAATAAACATCATCATCAGTATTGCAGTGGGGCCTGCAAGAACCATCTCCCAGGCCAGGACCCAGAGGACCAAATGAGCACAAGCAGCCTTCCCCAAGGAGCTGATAAACAAAATATAGAGCATGAAGTAACATGCAGGTACAGCTAAGGATGCATATGGAAGAGAGGATTTAGGTCAAACATGGGAATAGTGCTGTCCACTGTCAAAAGATGCTGAAGAATAATCTTTAATAAATGCTGCTGTGGAAGATGGAGTTTTAATGCAGGACAAGAAGAAAGAAAACAAAGTTTTACTGGGGATGTTGGAGGAACAACCTCCCATATGAGAGTCGAAGTTCAACAGTCAGTGATCAAAGATCCCCCAGTAGGCTAAACAGTCTTTCTGGTTTGTTCAAGTGAGGTAATGGGTGTGAAGCAGCTCCTCACTCCCTCCTAGCTTCCACTGACTTCCAGAGTGGCTGAGCTAGTGCCTAGCATCAGGCAGGTTGGCTGGAAGCAGCTTTAGGAGAGTGGGCATATAGGAATGAGGGGAAGGAAGATGAGCAGTTTGTGTCTGACAGCAGGGAGAAGGTGAAAGGCAGTGGAGGGATCTTCAGAGAGGAGGAAATGCAGTCTGAAGGGGTGACCTTTGCAGTAACAATAGAAGTGAGGAAAAAAGAGATTTGACAACTTCCATTGCTCTCTGAGAAGGATGATGCAGGGAGATGAGACAGAAGATAGAGGGGACCTGGATAGAATAACTTTATTTGTACCTAGTCTTTAAAACAAACAAACAAACCCATCAGCAGCCTCTCCATATGCTCTGGATGGACTTGATAAAAACATCAAACTAAAAAAAATGTCTGAAGATAACCCAAGCACAGATCATAAGTTAGTTTAAGCCAGTATCAATGATTCAGGTAACTCCAAAGTTCTACATTCACTGAGACAAAACACCATTATTAACAAAGAAAATTAAAGGTACTTGCTCTGAAGTCAGTGAGATCAGAACGTGAAAAAATTGAGTTCTGCTGCCTCATTTTAATGCCATATATCTTCCTAAACAATTAATATCATCATGCCACAAACCACTGTTTTATGTGATAGGGGCAAACACCCTCTCTACTGCTCCTTCATCAGTTCAGTCCTCCCACTCCACATCTTCCTTACCGACAGCACCTTTTTTTTTAAACTGAGTGAAAGTAGAGGTAAAAATACCACTACCAAAAAGAAAAATGAAAGATAATCCCAACTCTTGCAATTGTTTGCACTGCTACCGTCCCCCTGACAATCTGTTATAATGAATCACTCCCCAAAGGGAAGCTGTTCTGGGACACTGTTCAGTGTTGTGAAGCCCTGTTTGGGACCAATTTGAAAATAACATTTCACCAAAGATCCAAAAAATGCCCCAGGATAACCTTTAGCTCAAATTACCAGTTGAGGTCCAATGGCTTTTACACACTCAAGTAACCTCTTTCCCTCCCACCATCTTTGTGCTTCTGGCTTCAGATTTCCACAGGGAAGAAATTAATAAACTCAATCCCCACAGGCCATTTTATTTATTAATGGACAAATTTCTCTCAGTTCCTTCACTGCTTTTCCCATAGCTACTAGAAAATGTTCAGATGCCCTTCTGCTTATGTTATCCATGTACAGCTATATTTCATTTAATTCAATTATATGTGAAAGCCACAGGAAGCCAATATGACAACTCCACCAGATAATCTTCCACTTATCGGCCACAATTTCATCCATAAGGTGTTCTTCTCATCTTACTTCAAGATTCCTGACTGCCTCGTGGTCTGATTTGCTTATTTTAAGACAAAAGCAGTAATTTGTCTTTTTAGTCATGTCAAAGATTTTTGGATGTAGGTAGAGATAAATAAAGTTTTGAGATACTGTATTTCTTAAATAGTCAAACACTTTTTATACTTTTAAATTAGAAAAAGCAAACGGTTAATTTTCAGCACTAGGAGAGACATCAGTCTTACTGAGTGCTTCTAACAGATGCATGCAAAAAAATCACTGTGCATTGCACAAAATATAAATAACCAAAATAAAATAAAGCTATATAATTATATGGCATTTTAATGGGATTTTATAATTGTATTGCATTTTAATGGGATTTGGACAATTAACTCCCTTCAGCTCTTTGCAAATCTCTGCCTTAGGCATTAACCCTGTGCCAGTGTCCACCCCAAACCAGTGTGTAAAACAAACTCCAGGGTGACTTATGTCTCCACTGAAGTATAGTCACCTCCATAATGAAAAACAGCCACTGCTGACCTGTTACAGTGGCTGGAACACAAAGCAGAAGTGCTCTATTTAGCCATAAGCCAATGGGAGATCTCACCACACAAGATGTAAAGCCAAGAGCCTGGGACAAGTAGCCCCATCCCATCCATTTTCTTCTGCGCCACAGTCCAGCAAGGTTGACTGAGAGGGAAGAGCATCATTTCATCAGTCACTAACACCACGTCTTAAATCATTGTGGAGGGGGGTGTTAACTTGGGAATCTACCCACTGAATACTAACCTGTGCCAACCTGATTCTCTTTTAAGAGCTGGCAAGGCAGGACAAGTTCACAGACATAAACTTATGGGTCAGGAAATCTAAATTCTCCCTGGGAACTACATTTCTAAATAAAAGCCATCCTTTCAGTGCAGTGCTATTTATAAGGGCTGCAAGTTTATGCTGCTCATTCCCCATTTAGTTTAGCCTTTCTCTAATATTCATTATCTCACTCTTGACTTCTTGCTGTCTGCATATCCATTGTCACTTCTCATTTAGGAGTGACTCATTCTTAAAAGGATTTAGTCAGCTGTGAACAGCCAAACTAAGTACTGTGCATGGCATAGCCAGGGAAAGAGAAACTCTAGAAATGTCTGGGCAGATCTATTTAGATAATCTCCATTGCAGACAGAGAAAGCAGGCAGTCCAAATAACCCACCTTGAGTCTCTCGGAATTCTCATCCCAGAATTTAGGGTCAAATTACTGTTGCTGTCATATAGACTTTAGACTGTAAAGGTGCAGAAGCCTTCTCCTCCACTCCATCCCTGCCTATCATACCTTTTCAAAGTAGCAGCTATTTATTTCCCTTTCTCCTAAGGGCAAGAAGCAAAATAGAACATTTTACCATCTGTCCAGCAGCAGTGTCCAAGAGCAGAAATCTGACCCACTATCCTATTCTTCTACATGCCTTAGAAAAACTTTCCCTGAGGAGACAGCATCTTTTGCCCCTTGTTGGAGCTGTTGGAGTTTGTTCCTGGCTGGGCAGGGGGGCCTTCTAGTGGGACTCATCTGAAAACACTGCTCTGTTAGATCTCTTCTCAGTTTATGGAGACCTTCTCCCCTGATGAACTGGCTGGATGAGTGGTTCACAGATGCACAGGTGAACTGGGTGGGTGGCTCACGGTTCCACCCAGGAAGATGTTTATGGCACAGGAGCTCAGGAGAAGCAAGAGGCTGCTATTGGGCTTGAGGGAAAAGCACACTGTGCAACCCTTATATCTGTGGGAAATGACAAGCCAGCCCTGGAGTCCAAGATTTCCTCTCCCATCAGGTCTGTGCTTACTCACTTGGGAGAAGAAAGTAAGCCCTATATTAAATGAGAATTTACTTTAAGGTTTAAGAGTGTGGCTGAGGATCACAGAGGTGTCCAAAACACCATGCTAGCAAAAAGCATCCAGCTTCCTCTTCAAATGAGTCTAATAACCTAGGAAAACCTTGTCTGTCTGAATATACTGTAAGTTAGTGAGGCATGTGTTCAGTCCCTGACAAGGCTGACTTCCATGGTGCAGTCACATGCAGCACAAAGCAGATGACAAGTTACCAGAACACCTCATCTCTCTGTGGCATAAGAAGTACCCCTGCTTTGTCTGCTGCCACTTTCTGGGTTTTGTTCAGAAGGACGAAGTAACTCCATCTCTTTCTTCATCACCCATACATACACCCTGTGCCCACATGGGCTGGCCATGCACCCAATTCAGCTCTGTAGCAATGAAACAGCTTTCTGCAGCCATGTCCACCACAAGGTCAGATCTCTCTGGGACTGAAAAATCAACCCTGCCTTTCAAATTCCAATCTGAAAAACAAAGCCATCACACAAAAACCATAACCAAAGAGAGATAAAGGACGGGAAAGAGGTAAGTCACCCTGTTCTTCTATCCTTCTTACCAGAAAAGGACAAAGTCAGAATTGTTTTTGATCAAGGCTCTGTTGTAGCTGAAAGCAGTACATTTGAGGAATGGAAAAGGCAGGCAGATAAATTGTTCTAATTTTGGCATATCCTGCTTACAACACACCACATAGTAAATCACCCCAAACTGAAGCAGACTCCCGCAGAACTGGCATCACAAGAGCAACACTGAATCCAGGCCCTGGTTTCAGTATCTACACCAGAACTAAACACTGCACACAAGATGTCCATAGCAGTACAGTCGCTTGGACTGTGCTGATGTTTCTTTCATGTTCTCCTTGAAAAAAAAAAAAAAAAAAAAAAAAAGAAAAAGAAAAAAAAAAAAGTTTGCTGAAACTAGAAGACTAGGATGTATTCTGGATTGGAAGGGTATCAGACAAGTAAGTGTTTCATCTGCAAAGTCGAGCATTTCCCTGCAGAACTAATTCCAGAAGCAATTTTCATCCAATTAACAAAGTGAAACAAACTGTTGCTAGGCCTAAGGAATTAGCTTAGCCAATCTATTTGGACATTGCTTCCACAGCTTTCATTAGAAGGAGCTGGCAACATGAGTTTTCTTTCCTGAAATCAGTAGGATCAAACAAGAAACAGCCTCTCATGGATCAAAACCGCACATGATGGTAACTGTTACCACCCAAATTACACAGCAGCAAAACAACAGGACAGATACAGTCAACCAGATCATGAAACTAAACCTGCTTCAGAAAAAAACTATAGTGGGTTTTGTTGGATGCAATACAGTTTGGATTGCAAATTCTTAAGGATGTCACAAGGTATATAGCTCCACCACATTTCCAAAACAAAATAAAATTGAGGACAATCACTCTTCCTACAGAAACAGGAAAAACAAAAAAGAGAATGGAGACTCATTTCTTAAATAAGAGTTCCCTAAGAGTTGTTCAGCTTGCTTACTTGCTCCAGTCACAGTTTAGTACGTGGCAGGCTAATCTTGCGGATAACGGATGGGACAGAATCTAGATCAACTTATTTCTTCTTATTATTTAAGGTAAATTTACTTTTCACAAAATAAGTGTACTAAATTGGAAAATACTGGGCAGGGAGCCCCCATTCCCACTAGTGCTTTTCCTGCTGTTATTTGTAAAGGTCTAGGAGAGTCCCAAAAGATATGATAAATCTCTCCTTACTAATGTATGGTAAGACAAGGAAATCCTTAGCAGTCTGGTATGTAGAACACATCACGAAGTAAAGTAAGACTTGTAGGAGGAGTGCTTTCAGAGTCCAAATGGTGGTTGTGTCACCATAGCATTAAGAAACAAAAATTCATTTGCACTGATCTTTTGCAAAGTTGAACATTTAGACCAGCTCTTTGGCATCAAACAATCCGTTTGCATCTTGAACCCTTTCCCACATTTCTTTGCAACAGTGAACAAACAGCCCTGAGCACCAGGGACTTTTCTTCTTAAAGAAACTCTTCACCCAACTTTTACACCCCTCCATCCCATAAAGATTCAGAAAGAGTTTGAAAAATATTCTTTGTGATTAGCAATCCAGTCCAATTAGATTCACATTGTTTCTCCTTTAGCTCAACTATGCCTGCAATCCTCTCTTTAGCTCTGGTTAACCACTGTTTGTCAGTCAGATCCAGCATACAGATTAAATCCAAACAGCATGTTCCCCGATGGCGTCACCACCCTGGATGCTCTGCCTCCCCTCGGCAGTGCCAAACACAGGAGGAGGCAACGCAAAAGCACCCAGCAAGCTCCTCTACCCGGAGACAAGAACACCCAAGGTGCTTCTCATTAGAGCTTGCCGAAACTCACATCCCACTCTCAACTTCCAGCTTTCCTCCCCGAATACAAAACGTAAGAAAAGCTCATGGGGAGAGGAGGAGGGAGGAGAGGGGAAGTTAAAATTTCTGTAATGAAAATTTTTTCAAAGCTTCTTCTCTTTTCTACTCCTAAATGCAAGAATAGGAGTAAGGAGACTGATTTTCTTCTTTATTGTCTCCCCTATTTTCTACCTTTCCAAGCTTCTTCAATTTTGACAAAGTTACAGAGTGGCAAAATCCCACTGTTGCCTTTTTCTCCTTCGTTTTGCTTTGGAAATTTTACAGAGAAGTTGTTGATTTTTTTTTTCCAAAAGAGTGGGAAAAATGTAAAAGAAAATATCCCTTAAAAAAAATGCAAGCTTTATTCATGTAACTGCATCAGTTTAAAAATGCTGGGGGTGGTGGAAAGAAGCATTCAAGAAAACCCAAAAGAAAAAAAAAAAGTCATTATTTGTTTCTGAAATAAAGCTAGAGTTTTGATTCATTTCCACCTCTCTATCAAAGAATAGGAAAGCATTTTATTTCAATTATGCATAATTTTCTACCAAAACCCTTTTAGGGAGGTAATAAAAAATAATTTTAATTCTGCTTTTTGCAAGCACAGCAGTTTGACATACACCATGAAAGGTGCCTGGTGTGCTACTGCCACTACAGTCCACTGTATCATATGCTGAAATGTCTGTCCAGAGCGCTCCTCTCTAGAGAGTGGGTCTGGTTTTCCTGTATCTTGTGAAAATCACAGGGCTAACAATCTGCAAAACATTCCTGTCCTTGTCTGTACATACAGAACCAGTCACTAAGATCACCCACATATAGTGAAAATATTGCATGTGCATTAACAGTCTTCCCCTGAGTCCCTGAATTACAGTTAAATAACCAGTAAATTCTGCGCTGGTGTGCTGTGCATACATGTTATACCAGACTTTGTAACCAAGTCAAGATTTTCAAACAATCCAGGGAGCCATTATGGCAGCCAAAAAGCAGCTTGAGCTTTTAGATCAAAAAGTCTTGATCTACACAGGAACAATTTTATTAAAAACATACTCACTTTCCTAAAGGGAGACCACACATGCCCTAACAGTTCACCTTTAGTTAGGAAATTCCCTTTCACCAGCACTCTGAACACACGTGCTGCTTGCTTTCATCAAAGAAAAATTTAGCAGGCAGGGGAGGACAGGGAGAGGTGTTGGTCCTAGGGGAATTTGTGAGCTACAGAATCAGAAAGTAATTTCTAAAACCCTAAACACTCCAGCAATATATGTGCATCCCCCAGGAAGGGCAGGTTCTGCGACTGCCTCTCTGTCAGCGAGGAAGCAGCAGACAGGACCAAGCCTGCTGAAGGACAACGGGGATTGGGAATTCACCTGGCAGGAGGCACAAGGAGGAAAACACAGCAGCAAAACAAGATTTGGTATGGAGACATTCTGCAACTCGTGCCATAGCAGGGCATGCGTTTGATTTTCACCTTCAGCCCCCACGCGCAGGTCCTGCCCTGTTTGCCCCCAGCAGCGAGGGGCAGTGAACGGCTGGGCCGGTGGCTGGGCCATGTCCCAGATGCTTCCAAGCACAGCAGCCTTGCACAGGAAAGCTCCCTCCAGCCCCCACAGAGAAGAAGGTACGAAACCAAAAGCTTTGTCAAGTGAAGCATTTAACAGAGACAGATGGAAAAGCAAGGTCTCCAACAAGCATTTGTTCATAATGTAGCAAGCCCAACACAACCCTCATTCCCTCCTTGCTCCCTCAATTTATGCACCTCACCTCTCCCCTGACCCTCTTTCCTGGAAGGGGAGTGAAGGGTGAAGACATTTCTGCTTTTTCTGCTTCTGCTACAGGACAACCGCTTCCAGAAAGCCAGCAGAGGGCCAAGCAGAAAGAAATGATCTTTAGTTTGCCCCAGCACCAACTGCCAGACTCTCCCGGAGCTTCACACCCCACCCCCGGGCTGCTCCAAAGCACCAAGTGCCTCAGCCAAACCCCCTCTGGCTCTGGGAGTGGGCTATGGTTCCCATCCTGGAAGAGTCTTGAGGTCTGATCCAAGTGCTTTTCTACACAGGCAAATCCAGATCCAAATTAACATCCAAATTCAGGCCCAAAACACAGTGCTAGTGTGTCCAGCACTAGGTGTGAGAGGAGTTGTTTTGGCTCAGGCTGCCTTGGTTGTTGTCCTGCTGTCAGGAGTGAAGAGAGTCCCCAAATCTGAGGAGTCACTCTGCACCACTAACCAGAGTGGGTTTGCAGGAGGTCAACTGGCCAGAAAAAAAGGCCTTGGACAAAGGGAAAGGAAAATCAAATGGGAAGAAAACATAGAAAGATGGGAAGAAGGGAGCCACAGGATGCATGACTGATATTTCACAGTCTCCACCCAAGTTTGATGTCCCTAAAAGCCCTAAATATGGCAACAAAGCACTTACAGGCCCACTCCAAAACTACAAGAGCATTAGAAACCATCTCACTGGGTTTGTGGGGTTCAGGTCCACAAGGCAGTGCTCATGAACATGTTTCCCTGAGGGTGTGGGCAGGATTGCTGTCAGATCTCAGAGCAGCTGAGTCTTGTGAACTTCACCGATTTCCCCTCTGGAGGGCTGGGTGCAGAATTCCCCACCAAAAGCCACATTATAAGGTTCTCCTGGGAATGGCAGATCTTTCCCTGTCTCAGTGGATGCCCAAGAGCATGGACCATCCTTCTGATAACAAAGACATGTCTTTCTGCCCAAGACATCCCAGGCATTTCCCAAAAGTTTGTGTGTGGCTCAGAACAGTTACCTTTCAAAGTAATGTCTTTTTAATTTGCTTAAGGACACTTTGTGGTGCCATTAAAGAGTCTCTTCAGAAAATATGCTATTACTCAGCTTGGAAACAATTAATTAAACAACATGTACACTTTATTTTCAGCAGCTAATAAAGCACAGAGGAAGATGATCTGCCATGTTCTTGCTTACTTTAGTGCCACTTCCAAGAAGGTCTTAAGTTTCTGGGCGAAGAGCCCCACACTACACCTTTTCTGATCACACAGAATGATTCTGTGCAAAAGGGGATTCTCTCAAAGAGCAGATGCTGCAGCGTAAAAGCCTCATAACTGACTGCCCTCTTCACTGTCTTTGCTTCAGAGCTGTCAAAGCTGCCGGCACTGGTAAAATTTTTCTACTTCAAATCCTACTATGTGCTTTTCCTTGAAGACACTTCTTGGCACATAATTCTTTTAGTGCAGCCCCAATCCTTTGTATGCAATAAAGTCTTCCAGATGTTATTCATGGCCCATCTTTCAGTTTGAACTTCCCCTTTCTCAAGGTAAAACAGAAGGAAAGGACTGATCAGGTTTTCTAATGAGATTCTTCAGACCTGTTTCTCTATTTCTCTGCAAGCTTTAAAAGCAGGCAATAATAACCTGGAAAACTAGCAAACTGTTGTCAAGTTGCTACACTTCTAAATACCAATTTCCATTTTCTCCTTCTAACACCATTCCTACAAACAAAGGCTTAAACTGAGACATAGTTTAATCCACTCCCAATTATACTGCTGAGGTGAAAAAAAAAAAAAAAGGTGAATCTTGGGGGGATCAATGCTTTGCTTCCATGAAACAAATGATCCCACTCAGCAGTTTGCTAATTTATCATTGTTCATTTTTAAAAGAAGCTTTATTGGACATTTAATATCTTTTGTTTCCCTGGAAATGCAGGGTTTGCCTTGCCTCTCCTACACAGTAACACAGAAGAAAGCAACTCCACCAAAAGTGATCTGACTGCTCTCAGTGTTACTAATAATACTTCAGTACCAGCAGCTCCCTGATTGTATCACCAGAAGTAGTCAGTGATAAAGGACACCAAGAGGCAATATCCCCCGTGGAGATTGGGAGCATCAGGTAAATTCCTTCATTGTAGACTTAAATGCCCAGGGCTTATCAGCAAGGCTACGAGGACTGTGTTACCTTGTCAGGAAAAGACTGAGACCTGCAGGGGCAAAAGACAACTCAATAACCAGAGTTCAGCTAAGTATGTCATTTAACAGAAGCCTACTTAGAGTTGCATTACATGAGTCACACAGGTTTCCCTCTTGCTCCTGGAGCTGGTGGAGGGCACATCTGTGTGGGATCTCTGCTGGGACCACACAAGGGTGGACCCTCACACCACAGACAAAACCAGTAAGACAGTCGTTATTTTGTAGCCTCCTCCACACACCTGAGGAGATACGGGCCCAAGGAAATGTTTAAAGCCCTAAAGGATACATCTCCAAACTGTAACCATGTCAGAATCCTCCCTCAAGTTTAAACATTGCTGTAGTTCAGCTCGAAATGCACAGTACTGGTTTGACACAAACCCTGTCTGTGATGAGCTGGAGCAGCTTCCCTCCATCCCCTCATCCATCGTTGAAACTCAGCCTCAGTCACACAGCAACCCTCCCATAGAGTGAGTGGTCGCCCAGCTGGCCCCCTTCTCTCCCCCTTGGAGAGGCTGGGAAAGCAGGAAATCTTTCTTGATCTTCTGTTAACAAGCCCCCTGTCACAAACCCATATTCTAAGGACCAGGGGGAACACTAATTAAAGGAGCAAATATGCCCTGGTTTTGAATATGCAAGGGACTCGGCAACACAGTCTGGATTTCAAACCAGCTGGCTTATTGTGGGGCAAACAGCTGCTTGATTTGTCAGGCTTCATTGCCTGTTCAGCCCAGCACCGGGCTACAAATACACTGAAAAAGAGATTTCCACCAACACATGTGAGACTCTAACTTGCCCTCCCTCAAGCAGGCACATAAGCCATCCCTTTAAATGAGGTCAGTGTTAATTAACCCACTTTAAGCGCCTTTATGCAGTAAAAAGAATACTTTTCTCTTTCTGTGGACACACAGCTTCATCTGCCAGCGACCACTACATTGTACAAAACCGAGCTCTCTTTTTTTACTTGCAGGGAGAGGGATTTTGTGTACCCTCCGCATTCAGGAAGATCCCCAATAGACAGAGAAAGGCCTCCTGTAACAGGGGAACAAGTAGGTAGAAATACCAGCTTATTTCACTGAAAAGCACAAGTAGAATTGTGGAATGAAAGGAGCTTATTCAGAGCACTCTGTTAGGAAGGTCTGGCTCTGCACTGTTCACAGAGGGACTTTTGGGTTTGGTGTATATGTATTTATTGGAAAAATGAGCAGTAGCATATATGTCATGCACCCATGTTACGGACTGTCCTTTTTTTACTGCTATGCACACACACAACTTTCTACCAGCTTTACTCAAAAGCTAAGTCATCTTCTTACATCACCAAAATACCTGCAAAGCCCAGAGGACCTGCTGGAAAAAAAAACCATTTCATTTATAGCATCTTTTAAACATAAAAGGTACCTCAAAGTAAAGACTGAGCATGTGACTAATTTGTTGCCAATAACTCAAACACAGATTCCCATGCTTCCTGACAGACTCACCTGTAAAAAAAATCCAAATAAACAAACAAAATATACTGATTTCCCAAATTTTATGTCAGGCAATTTCTCCCTTTTATTTCTGTTATAAAATTTTAGTTTATTTAAAAACTACAAAACATTCAAAGCTTTAAGTGCTTCTATTATTTCTGGTAATTTGCTGGCCTTGAACTGAACTTTCAAAAAAGCCTACCTTCACGACAAAAAGACCAAAAAGTCTACTTACAAGGAAACCGTTACTCTTAGATTAAAGTTTAGCAGAGATGCAGCACTGCTATCCTGACCTTGAGAGTGCTAAACGAGGTAAGCTCCACTGGGAAGCATACAACGAGGTTGAATCAATGACCTTGGGGTAAAAGCTGGAATACCACTAACCCCCAGCACTTGAAAAATAAAGTCAGGCCTCAAAATAAACACACACGAACAAAGAGCAATCTTGGGCTTGGGGATGGAAGAAAGTTTCTCCTCTTTAACATGCAGCTGGCTCAGATTTCCACTTTCCATAGATGGGGAACATAGGAAATTACTTCCTTAAGGGATGCTGAGAGTCTCCCCTGAAACCAAGAGCTGAGGTCTTAAGGAAAACCTCAAACCAGCAAAATTTGTAATAAAATAACACTGCAAGATGGGCTTTGCCTCCATTAAGACTTTGCACTGGTATCCACACACTGCTTTTTTCAAACGAAGACAAAATTTTCAATTTTCTCACTTTTACTTCAGGATACTCCTCAGAGAAAGATCCTTTCCGGCTTCCCTTTGCTATCGGGTGTTTTTCTCTACTTCCCCCTTCCCCCTCCCTTTAACCTAATTTGTTCCTTCGATGTAAATCTCAGCTATGTGAATTTCATAACTGGTTCATAATATTTTTACATTAATATTTTACATTATCAAAGACCAAAAAGACTATATGAAGAAGGCTCTCCTGTTATTTCTTGTTTCTAACTTAGAAAAGACAACGTTGCTTAACAGAGTTCACATTTACTATGACATATTGCAGGTATGGTAAAGCTCTGTATATGCCATGCTATCTGCATTTCTTCCTCCACCCCCCAACTGTGTATGTCTGACTACTGGACCCCAGGCACGATTTTAATGGGTGATGTTTATAGGTGTGACAGCTGGAGTAAAGTACTTAGCACTTGTGAAAATCACGTCTCTCATCTCCAAAGCCAACCTGGGCATTCAAAAACCATTACTCAGGTCCTAAAAAATAATGAGATTGGCTTAGAAAACAAGATGTTTTTAGATATTATACGTTTTATTTGCCTTATGGTATTTCTGTCTTCTGCAGCTATGTATTCAAGCCTTCCTTTTTTTCCAAGCCTTCCCCTTTTTTCCTTTTACATCAAGGAGAACTAGAAACTTTCTTCTAAATGAAAACAGAGAATCTTCCCATAAATCACCCGATTTCTGGAGCTAGGATTTTAGGAAAAATATACAACCTCATCAGATTGATGATAATTCATAGAAGTGAATAACGGTGCATATCCCCACTAGAAGCATGTTTTCTTGTACAAGTTTCTTTCAGAGAAAAATGGTATTGGAAATGTTTTCTCCTACTGTGAATGCTGTTAGGCTGGATTTAGTCTGTTATCCAGTCTCACAAAGGGGACACCTACATTCAATAATCAAGCACATTTGTGCTTGGACTTACAGATCTATACAAAATGTATTTCAGAGGAAACCTCTCACATTGTTGGACCTGTCACACTTGCTTCATGAAGCCTGAGATACTGCAGAAGACTTTGTGCCTTTTGGCTGTATGAGAGAGACATCAAGGCTCTACTAAACCCATCAATGTCTCCCCAGGTTTGGGATGGGATAATCAAGTAGCCTGCAGTCTGGCTCTTCAGAAGGCCTTGATCCAAACATTTCCAAAACTCTGGGGAAGGCTTAAGGCAAGACTCAGCTTTGTATCTTACTCATTTTGAGGGTGGGAGATGAGGGAGCAAAACATATCACATTACACCAGCATGTCTAAACCAACCTACTCCTCCAGCACTCCCATATACCCACAGGACAAACCAGCCCTAAGCTGATAAAAGCCTACCAGACATCAGAGAGGCTGGGAAGTGGCACACTATGGATGGACTTTCAAGTCTCCCCTTGAATTAAAAAATGCAAATGATTCTATAAAGAGAGGAGGTTTTTAACATATATTTATACATTTCAGCCTTGCCACATTCTTTGAGTTCCACTGTTGGATTCTTTTTTGGGAGAAGGGGGATGGCAAGATGGCACACCTATTAGTGGAAATAATCAAATAAAAACTTAACATGAAACAAAAGTCCACTCTCTCAGGATCTCAAGTTAGCAGGAAGGTCACACTTCCATCTCCTCCCTTATGATTCAAAAGCAACCCCTCCCATTTAACTGGGCAAGCCATGTCCTTGCACTCTTTTGCTGGCTGCACTTCAACACCTGTAAGACAGCACTGCTCAGCAGTAGCCTGACCAAACTATAAGATGTGGTGCTGCTAGATCAAGATGACAAGACAACAAGACAACTGAGATACTCAACAAGTTACCAGGCTGAAAGCTCTTAAAAGCCATCATGGTGGTTTCTGAGTTATTCTTCTAAGGTGTAAGTCTACTTCCTTTTCCAATAAGTTTTCTTAGAAGAAGAGCAGCAACATACCATTGTCATAATGATGCAAAGGACCACAGGCCAGGGATCAAAGACTTGGTAGCTGTTCATTGATGCTTCACTTCCTACACTATAACCAGAATCAGTTTTGGCTGGAGATGGTGCAGCTAAGGACTAATAATGTTCCTACTGAAGTTAATGGCAGTTACTTTTCCTACCAGTTTTACCTGTGTTGGACAACTTAAGGACGTTCAGCTGTAAGTGCAATCAGAGATGGAGTTATACGAAGGTGGAGAAAGTGGGAGCTACAGCCAATGTGAAAGACAAGTGAATGCAGGTGTAAAGATCATCATAATCCATCCTGCTTAAGATAATTTGAGAGACCTATCTTTATGTAACACATTTTTGGAAGAGATATGCATATTTACTGTCTCCCTTTTCTCCCTGCAAACTCCCCATGCTGCTCTAATAAGAGTCCCTGGTAAAACAAACTAAACATACATAGCTTTTCAAAGAAGGCATCAATGCCCTAAAATAAATAATCCTTTAAACCCTTGTGCATTGCAGCACTTGCTGGGCCTTAGGCAGGGAGAAAACAAGACAAACTGCAGCTGTGAAATATGAAGTAAGACAGGAATGAGAAAACATTCCTTTCTCCTGAGGAAGCATATGCAGAGCTGCAAGCATTCTGATCCACCAGTTTAAATTAGACCTTGCAAATCAGTTGCCTCGTTCACACAGAGAGCTGAGAAACAGTCCTTGCTGAGCGCACGTAGTTCAGGCCTGTAAGTGAAAGGTGTCCTAGCAGCCCCAGGAGATGAACAGAACTGGCAGGAGGAAAACAGCAGCCTTGCTCTTCCCATCTCCTTTGCTGTTAGTTTTCTTCAGCTTTCTTCCTTCACCTGTATTTGGCTAGAACTTTTATCTGCTTAGAAAAGAATCTGTGCACAAATGGAAGGATGTAAATCATGCCACAAGAAGACTTTTAAGGTTTACAGATGTTTTAATCTGCAGGTGGAAAGCGAGTGCTCACAAGAGCTGTGGGAAAGGAGAAGCTGGTGACTGTGGAGATCACATTGTAGCTCTTGTTTTCCTGCCAAGAGTCGTCCCAGCATGGCCAGGTATGCTCAGTTCAGGTACTCTGTTAGAAGCACTTTTGCTGAGCCTTCTCCTGGTTTCTCAAGGTGGGAGAAAGGTACTCCCACTGCTGTTATAATAGCTTCCAGAGCCCATCCACCACATCTAGCTGTATGCTAAGTCTGAAAACGGGTGCAAGAACAAGTTCTAACTTCCTAGTAATAGTCCCTGGTTGACCACGAGGCTTTGATTCCCAGCTGGGTCACTGTACCAAGCAGCAGCAATTGCCACCCCATTTAGGGAGAAGAGAAGGTCTGTTTTCCAAAATACTTCCGTAACACTGATATCTCAGCATCTTAAAATACCTACTTAGGAACCAAATTGGTTCAGTTTAGATCAAGTCAGAGACACAAAGATAATCAAGACCAAAGCTGAGCCACTGTCAACATTCAGTGTCTCTGAGAGCCATCCCTGTCCTCTGGCCTCCCCAACTGTCATTCCCGTAACAGGGAGAACAGAACACATCTAGTAGCTGCTGACAAGGGAACAAATTAAATATGCTGTGGCCGTTAAGCTAACTCAGCTTGAAGGAAACAATATTACGCGTTCCAAAAGCAAATAATTACACTATCCCTAACTAAAGCTGACACCAGAGAGTCTTGCACAGAAGAACCAAGACTTGCTCATTGCAGTCCTGCCACCTCTGAATATATCTCTCTTCACCATTTCTTTTTAACTTCTTTGGACACAAACTTGCCCTTGCTGTTGTTTGTGTACATGTGCAAGTGTGGCCTTCTTGGAGATGTAGACTGCCAGGCTGTGATAAAGGCTTGAAAGGTTGTCTATCACCCCTGCAGTCTCTCCAAAGGAGAGTCTGAGTCCTTTGCAGAAATATTATTTCACAACTTTTCAAAGCACCTCAATAGATTTTGACAGAAATCCCTACACCTCAAGTAAGCACCAGCATGCTAACGGGACTATTTTTCCTATCCAGCCAACAATGAAAATCATAAGGAACAGCACTGACATGTGCAGGCACCAACTGTTAATTTCTCACTTTGCTTCTGGCCATTTCTGATTTCTCTCACTCATCAGAACCTAGTTGTTAGGTTCTAGACTGCATTATCTTCCAGTGGAGTGGTACATGTTATTTCAAGGGAAGAAGCTAAAAACTTATTTCAAAAGTGTTCAATCAATCCTGTCAGTACAATATCTGGCAAGAGAAGAACAAATTAGGAACACCAGAACTTAACTTGAATGGCTTACTATTTCACACCATGTACTGCTATAATTATCTGTGTGTACAGGCATCAGCAAGGTGGAGGCAGAGCAGAATTTTTTGGTCAAGCACTGAAGAGGATCTGCATCCCAGATAATAAGCACTTCTTTAAGCACTCTCTGCTATGCATTTATATAAACACCCCCTGCAGATACTCTTCAGTCCCAGCTGTGTGTGAGCTGAAGGTAATGCATACAAAATCTGAGAAGGCAACTATTTTGCTTCATGGCATTTTTTGAGGTTTCAGTATTTCAGTGCCTTCTACAGTGAGTTGAAAACAAACCTATTCCAGTGGTTTAATGTAGCAGAATCATTCTGAAGTATCATTGACATTTAAATAGGAGTCTTTCCAATCAGGTCATGCAAACCCAGTGATTATGGTACTGACCTGAGACGTGACAGATTCGAATACTAGTCCCTGATGTGAGATGACACTGCCCTGACAGATGAGGGACCCTGAACCTCTAATACCTGTTTCAGTGCTTGCACTAGCTCTGCATATGCATCTGTTGGGCCACATTCATAAGCAAGTGCACCTACATGCTGAATAACTTCCATCTGGGCAGTAGACAATACAACAGAGGCATGGCAGTCCCTAATAACAGCTTGGCAATGTACCTTCCGTCAGTAAGAACCCTGCTTTGCAAGAAGTTGATCATTCTCAATTGCTGAGAAATTTAAGAGTAATCAGCAATCTCTAAGTGTGTCTTACGTACTCAGATCTCAATACACGTTCAGCACCTCAGCTGAGAAGGGCCAAAGTGGACATTCTTATCAGCTTCCCCCTCACTATTTTGTAGAATGCCACATCTCCCCTTTCTTCACCTCTGTTTTACACCAACACTCCATTAAGACAATTTCTTAAACAAGGACTCTTTTCCATGTGCCAAATACAGGAGTAACATGAAAGTAATCCCAGAAAGTGAGGGAGATGGATCCAAGGGTGAATATTTCCTAGAGCGATTTCTAGAACAATCTTTCATAACCCACTGTTTGACTTAGTCCTCCAGATACAAATATTTTTCCTCTATACATGTCTCAAGGACTTCCTTCTAGTTTTTACTGCAAGGAGATCAAAGCAAAACCTACTGTTTTTTACATTTTTTGATACACAGATTCATACAGAACTTTAGGGAGTGCATACACATACTGTTAAAATATTATTCTCTTTTCTAAAATATATATTTAATATTCCATCCACCTCTGCTGAATTTCACTTGACCATGGCACAATTTACATGAATGCTGAGACCAAAGAGAAACCTCCTCCTTGTCATCTTCATTTAAGGGAAAGAGGTCCAGCTTTGTATTTCCAATCCTTCCAGAATAAGCAAAGGATGGTACTGAAGAACACCCCTGTTTTCTCTGTTGTACTCTCAAGCACTTGAGACAGGGATGGGAAAAGAACTAACATTGTGCAACAATCCCCTTCCACAGTGTAATTAACTTTCATTTTCCCTGGCCCTGGAGTGCTTGTCTCCTTCACCCATAACTGAAAGAAACAACAGAAAGCTCTGGAGGCAAGGGAGGGAACAAAAGCAACTACTGAAAGTTGTTCTCCCTGTTGGATGCATGTTGCTTACTTAGGTAACTGGAGACAATTGGTTCATTGGCTAATTTCTTTCATCACGGAGGTCACTGTAAATAAATTCTGCACACATATGTTGAAATGGAGAGATCAGGAGAGTCAGACTCACAAACCTAAAATTACACTCACTGGATCACCCAATAGCCTTGGGCAACCTGTTCCTTTCCCATTCTGCCATAAAATGCTCTTTAACCAGGACACCACAAAAAGCTTGACATCAGCTGAGACCACAGCCTGTCACATTGCTTTACCATCACCTCACTGTTTCTCCACACTCCTAACAACTTCAGTTCCCCTTATACTCCCACTGTGAGCAGTTTGGGGCTGAATCTGGCACAGCCTTAACACTCCCAGTGCTGATTCAGGCCTGGGGACCCAAGGCATAGTATTAGCCATGCCTCATTTTACTCACCTGTAAGATGGAAGCCCAGATGCTATTTTCTACAGAAGGCTGGAGGCTGGGTGTCAGCATTGCCCTGTACTGCTGACAAGGATGAATTAGGAGACATGAAGTTTCTGAGCTTCACATGCTCTGTCCCTTCTGCGACTACAGACCCAAGGCAGCAGGTCGGGCGGACCTAGCTTGCTGGGCTACCAGTTGAACTATCCTGACTTGTATCTCACGGGTACTTGATAATGAGCCATCCAAGTACTCGGATGCTTGAACAGAAGGAAGAATTGCTTTCTAATTAGAGCCATGGACACCAAAAGAACTATACAGCTAATACACAAACAGAATCAGCGTTAGAAGAGACTTTATTAAGATACTTACAACTGACACTGCAGCCGTTTGTTCTGTAAGCTTAGGCAAAACTGATGCCTGGTGTCCTTTAAACCTCAACTGGCTTAATTAGACTAGTTGAGGATATTTGACACCCCATCCCTTTGGCCCCTCTAAAAATAATCACATCGTATGTCCTATTTATTAATTTTGATTTACATCAAGACACTCCTCTGTTTCTCTAGGGGGCATTTACAAAAGTTAAAACGCAGAGCCAGCCAATAAATCCATCCTGTAGATAATGAAATGACCTTCCAAGGAAGTAAAACCCATCTCCCTGAAAAGCCAGAGGCCTTTGTTGGATTTGCTGAAGGTAACTACAGCTTGAAAGATGGCATCTTTGCTTAAAAGGTTGGAAAAAGTGTTAGCTATCATATTTGAGTGTATTATTAAAAGTGACAATTATCTCTGTATGCTTACAATTGGAACTTCTGATTTCATAGACTATAACAAATGCACCACTGCTGTTCTGGATGGCCTAGCATTAATAAAACAAACCAATTTTGAATGCCCAAGGCCAGGACCTCAGGGACAGCAGATGGTGCCCAGGATACCCATTCTCACATTAGCATAAGAATAGTACGGAGTGGGTCACATATTGCCTTTAAGCAAGCTTTCAATTGTCCACACAATCTCTGCCTCCTAGCAAATGAGACAACAGCATGGGGTTTTTTTGGTTTTCTAATTTAAGTAATCAGTGCTTCATTACATAAAATGTATTTCACAAGCAATTCAAGCAATAAAGAAATCCATCTCCTTTGTAACAACTTGTACTCCATAAGCACCTTATTCAAACTTCAGACACACCACAAAAGGAAATGAACAGTCCTTGTTCATATGCATTAAAACACTTCTGGACAAATGACTTAGAGTTCTTAAAATTAGACTGCTTTTTCTTAAATTGCTGCTAATTTTGTGTGCAATCAATTGCAGCTGTAATTGCTTGTAAGCACAAATGGTGTATCCATTGATATTCAACTTGACTCTTTCATTGAGAACCAGAACAAATTCCAAATAGAAAACTGGAAGCTGTTCCTCAAATTCTTTAAAAATAGCATGAAATCCACATGCTTACCTGGATTCAAAAGTAGGACTGTCCTGATCTCAAAAGAGGCAAAACTTTATGCCATTCCTAATTCCAGCCTCAGAGTTAAGTAAAAAGCAGACAAGGTCTGAACTCTCCAGTCAGAAGTTCAGATCAAAACAGGATATCATATGCAATCTTTCATGAGGTATTTTGCCTTTTTTAGTAAACACAGGTAAGTTGCACTTTAAATAAGGTGTTCACAGAATGTGTGTTTGGTATCTTACCATCAATAATGAACAGAGCTTTGTGTGTTTAGAAGTTTGTCTTCTTGGCTGAGTTAATTCAGATTTTTGAATTAATTAATAATTAATTTCTGATTTCTGAAAATATGACTTCACAGTCCTTTTGCAGTCCACACTTTGTGCCCCCACACATATCGGTCAAATCAAATCTGGAAGAACCTACAAGAAGTCAGTTTATCAGAAAACAGGAAGCGCATTAATTGAGAGATTGCCTACTACCTCACAAGGTCTCTGCAATAAAGGCACAGAAGGACAGAGCTCATTTCTCTTTTTTTCTTGATCCAAGAAAAAGGGAGAAAAAAAGGGATTAAAAAGAGGAGCTACACCAGTCCACACAGGTATTGTGTGCCCATGTACCTCTTCCTTATCATTGCACTTACTGTAGAAAAGTGACATCATGGCTTCACCTGCTTGGATCCCTCTTGAGATCCCCATGATGGGAACTTCCGAAACAAAGACTGATACTAAAAATCTGCAGGGTTTCAAATAGATGGTTAACCTCATTCCAAGCCAAAGGTGCAAAAATCTAGGGATGACAGTGCCATGGATTCACTAGAATGGAACTCAGGAGGCTAAACAAGCCCTTAGTTTCCTAAGCTGTTCTCTAAAACGAGCCTGACAAAGAGCTAGCAAAGGCAAGTCACTCCACACCACGGGCACACCCCAGATTCCAGACACCATGATGGTGAGGCAGCTGAGAATTACAAATTTACACACAACACAAACTGGCACAAGGAACAGACGAAAATCTTTTGTTGATGTTGCTGGTTTTGTTTCTCATGTAACGCAGTTTTCATTCCCTAAAGCCAATGTACTAATTGCCAACAGAAAATAAGTCATCTCATCATCTTACTTGAATAAATAGCAATAGTTCTTGTGATTGTCTGGAAAATTCAAGAAGCCGTATCTAAGCAGTGAAAGCAAATAACTATTTCTGTATTTTGCTCAGCACATTACCTTCTAAATGAACTGCTGGAAAACTATGAGTTTTCTAGAAACATTTTGGAATTGGGGAAAGCTTTTGAATAATCAGGAGGATGTTTTGGCTCACAAAATCATTGGACTCCACTGAATTATGAGTGTCCTTTCTTGGATAAGGAGTTCAGAAGAAGACTGAGGATTTTATGATTGACAGATGAAATATGACAAAACACCAGGGACAGGGACTTAAAGATGGTTCCCTGTGTAATCTCAAACATAGTTGCTTAGGGCTTGTTTTTCAGAACTGTTCAGCTTCAAGAATTTCAATTTTCATTCATCTTCCTTCCAAAGAGATTCTTCTGGGGACAGAACTTCTAAAAACAGCAAGAATGTGCAACCTTGCCACTGGAACACAGACCACCAAAAAGACCCACTGCTCAATACTCATCATTGTTTAAGAGAGAGAAAAACGTAAATCTAGCAAGGTTTATTGACACTACCTTTGGGGAAGAACTTTCCACTGTTGCAGGTGTCTCCTTTTAAGTGGTTGCAGAAGGCGAGCAGATACAGTGAGGTGGTAACACTTGCTGGAGGGGGAAGTGCCATCCCCTCCTGTCAGTGCTAAGACTTCTCACACTCATCACAGAATGAGAATGAGAGAAGGGAAGAAAACAAACACAAACATTACAGTAAAACACTATGTAAAGACATTATGCTGCATTTGTGCTAGATATTTATAGCCATAGAGTTGGGATGATGTCCATAAAAGTATTATTTTAAAATAATCTCTAATATCTAATTCATTCTTGTCCGATTCTGCTAAGAAGCCAAGATGGGGTGGTCTACATAAAAAAAAAAAAAAAAAAGTAGCTAAAGCACTGCAGGCAAGCGCTGAATGTTCTGTAAAAACATAAACAGTTTCTTGCCTGCAAATCTCCTCTCCCTCAGATTTCTCATCTTTCACTGCTTGGTTCCCAAGATACTAGAATTTCCTCACTTCTGTGGTTACCTAGAGTTTTCTCATGGAAACAAGCACCAAACACATCATGAAAAAAACAACAATAGGCAAAAATCCCCTAAAAACAGCCCTTCAGCTTATTATTTCCTTATTCTTCTTGTGCAGGCTCAGAGCTGAAGATACTCCAGACATGGCTGAGGAGATCAGTGGTAAATGTCATTAGCTGTTAGCAGAGGAAAAATCTTAAAATCAACAGATATTAAAGGTATAATTCTTCCCCTGATAAAAATTAGAGGGGCAAAACCAAGTGACCTCTTTATTTCCCCCCTTCATTAATTAATAATAAAAGCAATCACCTGAAAATGAAAATGGACAGTTTCTTTGACCCTATGGGAAGACCCTAGAATACAGGCATAAGGCTTCTGTCCCATTTGTTAGACGGTTGCCATGATTTGTGGGTGGTATGGCAGCAATGAAGTCCCACACTGTGACGAAACCTCATGTCATCTGTCGTGGGCATGTGCTCTCCCAGTGCACTCTGTGGTGGACAACCAGCTGGGCTGGCACTTGCCTGAAGTGCTTTTCTGAATATGAAAGAGGGGGGTATTCCATTTCAGTCCTTTCAATTGTTAAGGAGTTCCAGTGAAATGGTAGTTAAAGACTTGTCAGGCCAAAATGTACTGCACTTAAGGAGCTTTTATATTATTTGCCTCTAGCTGTCTTTGCAAAGAGTGACTTGGCATCATTTTTACAAAGATCTCAAAGAGATAAATAAAAATCATTTTCTATCTGGAACCGGCAAAGTGCAGGGAGGTTAACTGAACAACCCAGCCTCTCACAGCAAGGCAAGGGGAGAGTCAGGGACAGAATCCAAATCAGCTGATTATAGTCCTGTGATCTCAGCACGAAATGGATATCTTCCTGTATTTACAATCCTCTTTCTCAGAGAAGTTTGTCCTGCCAATGTGTACTCCAAAGGGTGACCAAGCTGGTGTGGGAGCCCCTGCTGCAGGAGCTTGTGCAGATGGCCAGAGAAGGTTGTTTCAGTAACAGCCTTTCCAGCGCTTCTCCCAGAGGTCAGCGATCTTACTGATTTGTTTGGTTTTGGGCTCTTCCTGACTTTAAATTTAATCTGAAAGATTTGATTCATTGTTTCTCAGCAATAAACAGTTTTCCATAAAAGGGCTAATTAAACTTTGATGAGGCCCTTTTGCAATGGAAAGATTGATGGATACATTAAAGGTTAGGTGTGGAGCAAAACTGCAGAAAAGGGCAAAAACTCCTATTGAGTTCAGTGGAATTATGATTGGGTTTTCTATGTGTATCTTTTCGCAGTGCTCTCATATTTTAATGTATTTGTGTAACTACCTCAGTATCCTGGAAAAAGGAAATGGTAACCTCTCCCATGCTCTGCTTAGCTTCTCTTTGTTTGCCAATATCACCATTAAAGAAATGTTTCTCTGGCTCACTGCAGCGCACCCTTACACTGATGCTTCATCGGGCTACAGAACCATGGCTTCCACTCTGAAGTAGGCAGATTAAAGCAATTAAGATATGTTTTCTGCCTACACCATAGATAACTAAAGCCTAGAACTCATCAACCTGGCAGTCATCCAGATCAAGAACCTAACAAGATTCAAAAAGAGATTAGAAATGCATACAAATACAGTCCACCAAAGAATCCTAGCAAGTTGGCACGCAGGACACCTCCATGCTAACCCTCCCTGAACCAGTGCTGCTCAGATCTACTTACCCTGGCAGAAAGGCTGCAGTGCCCCAGCCTCAGCTCTGCCCATCAGCCCTGTGTTGCACATGCACCCACAGATGGGATGAAAGTGATGTTTTTGATGACAAGAGCTGGGAGATGGGCAAGGAAGAGAGGTTGTCCTGCAGGCATTCAGAGTTGCCACGTGTGTGGGAAATGGAAGCTCTCAGCAATGTGTACATGCTGAGATGTAGCTGATGTGTAGCTGATGGTGTAGATCTGAGTCCCCCACTTGAATACTTATGTCCTCAGCAATACTTGCCTTCTTACTCCCAAAAACCTTCACAATGGAGATGCTTCAGCCTCCCTAGGCAGCCTGTTCTAGGATTTCATATCACTACTGCTGGAAAGTGTTCTTAAATTTATAATGATAAACTTCTGAAAAATGTGTGTGCTGATCTCTTGAAGGCAAAAAACTAGCTATAATATGGGGAAATGGCCTAGCCAGCAAGTTCTTACGGCATGGTCTTTACACTGTCCCCTGAGCCACCCAGGACAAGACATATCAGGCTTGAACAGCAGAGTAGGTGACCTTCAGACCTACTCTAATAGGGCAGTTCTTACACTTCCACAAAAATAAAAAGTTCACACCAATTGCCAGACAGCAGGTCAGTTTTTCCAGCTGATCCTCTGTCTTATTATGTAAGATCACTGTCTGATTATTGCTCTCTGCTAACCTCTGCATAAATTAGCCACTAAGGACTAAAAGAGAAATTAATACTGAAAATTCAATCAGTGTTTAACTGATTTTTAATACATCATCATGTGTAGGTCAAAGTGCATTAACCTGCTTAAGACTATTGGAAAAGATTTCATTAACAAACTACATACAACCTAACAATGACATCATAGAAAAGGAGCAGTGGTCGGTCCAGGAGATGAGAGAAGTGGGGAAAATTAAGTCTAAACTCCTCAACTTCAGAACTCATAGATGGTGTATTTAGGAGGGGACATTATCCGTTATTTCACCTACAAAGGAGGTTTTACTTTCTACATGGTTTCATCTGTATTCTGCTTTGGCTGACACAAAGCCCTTGCTCATGAGACGCTCGTGACACGTGAGGCCAGAGCAGGTGATCTATACCCTTCCATTCCCTGCAGAAATATATCACTTCTGCAGTGTTTGATGCTCATGGTCACAAGCCGCCTTGCAGAAAATACTGCCAATTGATAGTATCCAAGGTTTGAAGTTTGGGAAACTGCTGACACGCTGGTCTGTGACTTTGCTTGGGGTACATTCGGTCAGTGCAGTATCAGGGAAGGAAATGTCTTACACCATACAAATACTACAGAGTGGATCCACTCCAAAATCAGATTAATCTCTTAGGGGAAAAACATGCCAACAATGGCTTTCAAGCACTTGAAAATGCAAGAGGCTCACAGAAAACCCCACAGGTAGAAGGAGATGTGTTAATTCAGCACTTAATCCAAAACTGTAACAGAGTCCCCAGTCTGTCACATAATGCTGGATTCAAAGGCAGGATCTAGGAGAGATTCAGTGACAGGCTCATTGCAAGGCTATAGCTGTTCCAGTCTTGACTTCAGATCAGAGCAAACCACATGAAGGTTTTAGTGCACTACATATGCTCTTGCACTACTACTACCACTGCCTGCAAAACTGTCTCAACAAGGTCTAGTCAGAGAAAAAAAAAATCAGAATATAGAAAAAAACTGTAAGGCTGCCTGCAACCAGCAGCATCTATTAAAAGGCCCCTTTCATAATTCTTCTAGCCTCACTCTCTCCCTCTGTATGTATATATCTGTATCTAACAAGAAGGTATAGAAAAGATGGAGCCAGACTTCCAAGAGATGTATAGTGAAAGGTAACACAGTGAAACATGGGGAATTCTGATTAGGCATTAGTCTTTCCATGAGGATGGTGAAACACTGAAATGGGATCAGAGAGGCTTTAGGATGTCCATTTTGGAGATACTGTTAATTTAACTGAACCAAGTCCTGAGTAACCTGCTATAAATTGGTCCTCTTTTGAGCAACAGGTTGCACTAGAAAACCTCCACAGGGCACTTCCTTCCTAAATTATTCTATGATTTTTCCTGAGTATATTTGGGACTATGGGCCTTAGTTAATATTAATACATGTTTATAATACTTAAGCTTACCCTCTGCACTGGTCAAGAATGGAAGCAGACTGCTGGTGCTCAGATAAGGTGAGTAATAGCACTACCTACAAAATACCCATAACAGTCAGCATCTGCACTGAAGAGCTTCACACACAGAAACTTTCTCCAGTGCATCCTATGAACAGTTTATCCACCACGGTCTCAATGTGTTCAGGGAGATACGACACATATCATGCTGTGCTCAATAGATCAGGACCCTGTGACTATGGACAAGCAGTTCCATAGTGAAACCTTCTAGAATGGGATGCACTGGAAGAAAGATTACTGAGGAGAAAAATCAGAAGAAATAATCCTATAGGATCTCAAAATACATCTCATTCTATCTGAAGGGCTAAGGCTTCAACTAGGAGAGCAATTTTAAAGCACCCGCTTAATCTTAGGGAGCACTGTGAGAGACTGTGAGTACTTCAATCTACCGGAATAGTTATGATCTGATGATTTAAAGTGATATCTACTGATGCCCAAAAGTTTTTTTGGGGTCATACTTTTTTCACTGACTGTCTGTTTTCATGTAGTTGTTTTGCCAACTACTGACAATCTGTTTAGAAATATCAGGGAACATGAAATCTGGAGGTGTATCACTGTGTGAGCGTCCACTCCAAAACTTCTTGTGAAAATAACCTTCAGGAATGGCAATCAGCCAGAGAGGCAGTTTGAAACCAGCTAAGACACAAATATGCACAGCAGCTAAGGACTTTGGATTTAATGCCGTTCTGCTCATGCAGATAAATATTCAGATTTCCTTGGCTTCTATAGACTAAACCCCATTTAAAAGAGAAATCCATACAACACTATGCACATAACATTGCCACTGCTGGTAGGGGGTTTGGGGGAGGTGGAACAGAATTCTCATCCTTAATTTTAAAGACCAAGGTGAAATATTTCTGTAATTCAAACGTGTACATCGGAATGCAGATGCAGAAAGATTTACACTTTCCAATGGGCTCTGGAGCACTGCTGCCACATGGCAAAGGGATTGGTCTACCTGTATCATACTGTTCAGCACTGTGCTGTACTCTTACTTACAGGACTGTATTTCATTAGCAGGTAAAGCACCTCTCACTTATTTTGACATCTTTGCAATGAACAATATAACGCAAAGTTAAGATTCTACTACTGTTATTCCCGCTGTGCAGCCTTCTCTGGCTTAAGGCAAATGTTTATGTGGTATAAATCCCAGGCTCACAGTTGAGTGTAACCAACTCTGAAATGATGATTACCTTTACAAGACTCAGTTTACATGAAAGATATAGTTGAGTTAGACTTAAGCATGCTATCACAGCTGTTAACCATGTTACAGCAGCAGATCTTTAACCACCTAGGTTAAAGCAGGGCTTTGCTCTCTAGCCAACCAAGAAGCAAGAGTTATGTCCCATCTCCACCACAAATTCTAGGGACAGAATTTCTTCACAGGCAGAAAGGACCTCAGAAGTTATTCAAAGGGAAGCAGAATGAAAGAAAATTATTTCCCTTCCTCTGCACATTCACAAGCAAAAGGATAACTGTGCTCTATAGCCCATTACTAAATCTCTTTGTAACTAACCACACCATCAGACTCACACACCAGCTGGATGCTGAGGCTGTAACTGCGGGACTACTTCACTCTCTCAGATATGTCTGCCTAATTCACATGCTCCAGAACATGAACTTTTAAATTGTTTTCAACACACCTTCAAACTTCATGGAAGGAAATGAACAAAATAGAAGAGCTGTTTTGACTTTTTTTCATAGAACAGCTCTTTAGACTGCATTATCTCATTACTGTTTACTTCTTCTGTGCCATACTTTCATTTCTGTAAGTCTATCTACACCGAACAACTTGCACTTTCTCTTCCCTCTTGTGACTGTAGTTTCTGTAAAAGGTTAAGTTTAAGGAGGGTAAGTATTCCTAAACAACTCTAGCTATCACATTTGTGGCTGGCCAAAAAGGGGCAAGAGGAAAGGAATGGGAAGAGGAAGTGTAGCCACATGGCAGTGGTACACCAGGGTCTTTTTCCACAATCTTTCAGTGGCCTTAAGCAAATCCCTTCTCATATACATTGCTATACATCTAAGTAATATTAAACTGAGTGGGCTTTTGGCAAGACGTCCAAAGTACAAGGCTCAGCTACCAGTGTACAGGCTTGAGGCATCAAAGCACTCTGGAATTCAAGGTGTTCAACTCTCTTAGACATCAAAAATAAATTTAAAACAGCAAATGAAGATAAATATAAACAGAATCAGCACATTTATGAACCCTAGTTAAGAAGCTACCTTCAATGTAAGAGCTATTGCAATAGTCCTACCCATTCAGCAAATCACCCTCTCTATCTTTTAAAACATATACCAGAGATCACAGCAGTCAAGACATTTATTCTCTCAATTAAAGATATACTTATCCCACACTGAGTTTTGGTATGATCCTGAGAATTCTCACTCAAAAGAGAACTACTTGAAGACACACAGACCACAAGTTTCATCTTTGCAAAGAAAACTATTTACAAGTGGTGGTACAATGGTTTATTAGAGCAGTTAGTTCTTCAAGAAAAGCTAAAAAGATGGCACATGTTCCAGCAGCCTTTAAGTCATCCCTTCCATGATCTCTCTGTGACACTGCTGCAACAGAGTTTTTACATGACCTCAGTGTTCACTATCTCTGTTGGACAGAGTGTGCCCAGAGTTTGCCGAAAGAGAAAACCTAAATGCTGAAAAAATCCAAAATGCTGAAGAAAACCAAAAATGAAAATCTAATGTCACTGAAGTGATAGTAACAAGGGCAAAGGGGAGCTGTGCACCTGATCTAAGGGGAGGGGAGCTAATCTTCCATCTTCTTTCAGCAGAAGTTCACAGTGCCCATCGCCATTTCTAACATTCTGTTCACCATTACCAGTCTCTTAAACTGCTCATCCAGCTTGACGGTGTTCCCTTAAACAACAGCATCAGATCTAGCCCAGGGATGGTTAGACAGACAGATGGATTACGTCACTGGCAGATGGATTATGTCACTGGCAACGTGAGTTTTAGGCTGCAACTGGCTTCAAATTGCCCACTGCAATTACTCTCTTCCTGTGAGTCTGGAAGTGACTCATGCAAAGACAGTCAAGACCATCCCACTGAGCTTTCAGCTTAAAAATAACGACAAGGCAAAAGTTGGGAAATGTTTAATCCGAGAAAAGCAACCGATCTTAAGATACTGGAAGAAGAAACCACTTGAGGTACCTTTGGCACGGGTCTGAACCCAGCTCGGCGCAGAGGGCCAGCAGCCGGGCGGCGGCGGGGTGGCCCGGGGCCGGCGGGCTCCGGCC
>NW_020799100.1:8767109-8786996 GCF_003259725.1 Athene cunicularia | reverse complement strand
CGGTAGGCAGGGGGCCGGTGCGCTCGGTGGCCCTGCGCGGCGGGGAGAGCCCGCTGAAGGCACAGGGGGGCAGAGCTGGCGGTGGGTGCTTCAGTGAGGGGCGATTACGGCTGGCAGCACAAGAGGAAAAGCTATAAAATGCCGTTAAATGCCGCAGTGTCTGCTAGCTCCGTAGTGACATCCTGCGGCTCGGGGGCACTAGTGCTAAGGGCCAGCCGAGCGCTGGTGGTTAGGCAGGACCCGGCGAGCGCTGGTGCCGGTTACGCCTTCACCGAGTTGGGCAGCAGCAGCAGCGCACCCAGCACGGTGCAGTGTCGGGGGCTTCATTCACCGCTATCGGTGGTTTTGTTTTAAATCAGTCTTCTGCCTCATGCTGCTGCAGAGCTGATCTGTTTGTAAAAGGTAACTGGCTCTCAGGCACTGTGGAGATTTGTACTTTATACATGTGTAGCATCTTCCACAGTACATTATAGAACAGAGAGGGCTCAGATCTAAATACTGCAGCTGGCCTTATGCCTAGACTGAGGAGCAGAGAGTGAGAGAGACACCAAATGAACATCCAGCTAACTAAGGCAAATGTTAATTTCTTAATTCAGCATGTGTCATCATGTTGAAACAGACTTGCAGAACATCTCCCCCAGCCAAGAAGCACAGGAGTAGAGATGAGGCTGTGAAACTCTGTCCCTCCCTATGTCTTAGCTACTCTAGACAAAGTTCCTTACCCACTCCCCTGCCACACAGCACACGGAGGTGCACTGATGTCCTGTGGCAGACAAGGCAAAAGGCATTGAAAGACAGCTGAGCACATGCACCAAAGGACCACAACCTATCCACAGGCAGGAGGAAAGTGTGAAGTCAGCACCTAACAGGCATAGCTGAGCTAAATGGATTCCAGTTTACAGGGATGCCATTAGTAATGAGGATTTGGTGGCATTAACTTAAAAATGTCTCCACAGCCCCTGGCAAGCTTGGTAAAATCCATGCCACCATGTTTACAAGACTCATATTGCCCAGATCAGAAAGATTAAGGCTAGCCTGGGCAGGCCTGAACACAGCAACTGAAACTCCTGATAATTGTTTGGAGGCATGTGGGTGCTGGTGGTAGATGGGCTGGAAAAGGCTCTCCTAAACTCTGCTCCAGGAGTAACTCACATCAGATGATGCAGATGCTCACAAGAGACAACTGAGCCAGTCTTTACTGAGGTCTCTGTTGTCCCTCGAAGCCACCTGCTCACAGCACCATGGTGGAACTTAAGCCCTGTATAATTGTGGCACTGCCCCTTCTTTCTTCTGGGAAAAGTGAAAGGGTCAATCATGCTGACATCTATTTTGTCTGGTCACACATTTAGAACCTGCTGTTCTGGACTCTGCAGATTCATCTCTGTGCTCAGTTTTGTGTTAAACATTTCCTTCACATCCCAACAGCAACGGAGTTGCTGAGTCATCTGGCTGCATCTGTCCCACAGCCTCAGGGCGTCCACGGCCTCCACACTCCTGGATGGCTGAACAGCCCTGTCAGCAGAAATGCCCTCTCCCAGGTGGGACTGGCCAGAAGATTGTACCTCATCCTAAGGAGCACATGCCTAGACACACTGATGCATGAATTTGTGTCTTGCAGGTTAATTACTGCAACTCCCTATGCTTTGAAATAAACCACAGCTGGTGTAAAATACAGCAGATGTCTGCTTAGCAATAGAGAGCAGCCTGGTGCTTTGCTCACTCTAATTTTTTACTAAGTACAGACTTTGGTCTTATTTTCTGACGTTCGAAGTCCTTCATAATCTTCCACAGCCAGCTCCTTCTGGAGCACTGCAGCCATTGACAAAGGGGTAAGACAAGACTGTGGGAGTTTCATCTTTCCCAGGTAGTATTTCAGCACTATGGAACTTGTTTTGCCTCACAGAGATACAGACAACCCAGATCTTGGTGCATTCAGAAGTAAATGCAAAACTTCTCTCCTCAGCTTCATTTCTTCACACAAAAACATGCAGAGAATGCTAGTACCCAGCCCAACAAATCCAAGCCCTATAAACTAATCAAGCTATTCCTCTTATGGGCTAGATAGAAAGCAAGGCAGAGAAGGAAACAGCTTTTTTCTATTTTAAAATACTTGGGAGGCACACAAGTCCCACAGAGATGGGAGCCATCTAAATATATATAAAGACATAGCAAGATAAATGAATCCATCTGTTGTAATCTAACAGTTTCATAAAACCAATGGAAAAAAAATGACAGTTTCATGAAACCACCAAAGTGCTATTGATACTTTCAAGTTTTTAAAATTTTTTTCCAATGTGTATGAATGTAGGAAATAAACCATCCCATGTCAGATTCCTGAAATTAATAGAAAAAGAACAAGACTGTGCATGAAGCTGATGCAAACAAATCCACAATGTAATTAAAGCAAATTGCCATTAACAACCTAACAGACTATTACAAATCCCTCCTCACACCCCAAAATACATTTCTGATTTCCATGATATGTCAGCACACACATCCACCACTACCCTTCTTCCATCCCAGGGATCTCAAACCATCTCACAGATGGTGCTTAAATGAAGCCTTACAACACCTCCATTCTATTTCTCCACAGGGGAAACTGAGAGGCACAGAGATTTGCTTATCAACTAACAGGAAGTATTAAAACGTCCAGAAAGATGTAGGTGTCCTGTCTGCACATATGCCTTGATCTCACTACTAGGTAGCACTTCCAGTACAGGCCTGCTTGTAATTAGAGAAAGTTGTTCTTTTAAAAACTGCACTGAGCAATCCACTGACAGCTTTACAGGCAGAGAAGGGCACAAAACCAGTGTTTTGATTCATCCCAATGAGTGATGCCTTTTCTCAGCTCTCTATCTGAAGAGCCACGTGGCAGCTATGGAACAGCATGCGTTAATATACTGTGAATTCACACCAGCTTTTGTTGGTTTCAGATGTTCATATTTTGGTACAGGCAGGTAACAGGTATGGGAAACAGCCAAAAGTTTCCATACACCAGGGAATCCTACAAAATATACAGGAAGAGAGTCACTGCATAAGCACCCACTGTATCAGCCACCATCTCACCGGTATGTTGGTGTCTGCTCTGAGACCTCCCAGCAAAGCAGGCTAGTCTGGGAGGTGCATTAGCCTGTGAGCTGTACCAGGCCAGTGGAATACACTTGGAAGTGTTTCCCATTATGTGCAAGCAGGTTTAGCTTCCTCACTTCCCTCTCCTCTTCAATACATGCACACACGCCATCTCAGGGTCATTTATTGTATGGTCCCACTGGCTAAACTTCCATGCCTAGAGTGCAAGCAGAGCACATGAGTCTGAGGAACAGGCAACACAGAAGATTTGACAGGCAGAGTCCTGAAAGATTTCCTCAGTTAAAGTACAGGGATACCCACAGGCCTCAGGGAGCTACCAAAATACACATGTCCAACACCAATATCCATTAAAAAGGCACCAGCTGTACTACTCACTGTGTTCAGTTACTCTCCTCCTGGGATAGAAGTGAAACTATACAACCATCAGGCCCACAGCCCATAATGCAAAGTCTTGACTAGGTATTATTGGGGATCTAGAGCATTACATACTGAATACAAGACTACCTAGTGGCTACAGGCATCCTGTAGGATATAATGAAAAAGGGAGCTGGCAACAGCTGGTCACTTCTGGAGATCATGTCTGGGTTACTATTTTAATGTACTCTTCTGTTTTCTTTTTTTTGTTTGAGTTTTTCTTCTGGAACTTGGTAACTGATGTCTCACTGTTATTATCAGTATTTTATTACTAATATAATGTCAGCGTGTATAAAAATTACATATTTTTCCCCATAAACTCCACAATATGAAAAAACAATTTTCTGTCAATAAACCAGACAAATTCCCAAAGGAAATGAATGCTCCTAAAAACCACAAACTTGAAGTAAAAAACACTGCTGCATTTGAAGTAATTACAAGAGAAAAATGACAAAGACTGTTTCTCCTCAAAACTTGGCAATTTTTACATCATGCTACTGATATTCTTAATGAAAAACGGTGCTTTTATTCACTGCCACTTCTTTTACTTTGGCCAGTGCTGTAGCCAAACATCTGCTTGTTAAGTTAGCAGACTGAACTGATAGTAACTCACAAACAAATATCTCCACAGACATTTCCAAAGGAAGATCCTCTCTAAAGCTTTGTAAGGATGCCCTTAGGAGGGGAGAAGACTACAAAGAAACAGAAAGGTCCAGACATGTGAAAGGTCCATGTGAATGGTCTGACAGGTTGGGCTCTTCTCCTAAAAAGCCTCAGTGCAGAATATGAGACAAGTTTTCAGCTGAAGGCATTCCAAAGCTCAGAAGTGCAAGCTTCACACTGAACATTGCCACTGTGACTGAAGGAAACGAGGCTAAAAGCAGTGGTGAGGTAGCAGATACTTCACTGCCCCAGGGATCCGTTCCTTTCCCTTCTATCTTTAGAGAGCAGCAGAGGAAAAATAATCATGATTATTAACAGTTACACGTTCTAAGCCTGTTCTTGCTAACATGTTGACCCATCTCTATACTGGAAAAAGTCTCAGGAGGCAACTCAGCTTCACCAAATATATACCAACAGACAGAATCCTGTATATCCAGGATTTAAGAGACAAATTCCCAAAGAGCCTACTCTCCAAGCTGATACAATCCAGACAATCGTTAGCAAGTCTCCCAGGTCCTTGGTTTACACTATCTGTACATGCTGTACCAGAGTAATTGCGAAGTGTCAGACTTTGGGACCCTCCAAAGCCAGTACAAAAAAGACACCATTACACAGTCAGACTCTAGCAGCATTCCCACCAAATGCCCTTCCTTTTGTATTGTTAACAATCAATTAGCACACACCAGGGTTGAGACAAAAAAATACTACTGGAAAAAAATAGTGTCTTGACAGAATAATTATTTTTTTAAAAGATCTAAGAGAAGCCACACAAAAACATATGTAAATGGTCTTACTAACCTCACAAGGCTATTAGATCTGTTAGGCTGAAGAGTAGAAAAAGACAACTCATTTTTTAAATTATAATGAGTTTCTGGCAGGCAAACTATATAGCCCTGAAGATTGAATCCTCAGACTATCCATATACCACAGCAGCACAGAGAAAAAGAAGGAAGTTTCTCCAGAGCATTGCCTGAAACCCAGGAGTGCCTTCTCCCAAAGGCAGTGAGGAAGTCTAAGTGCAAAGACAGTAAGAAAAATTGTATGGTTTTGTCTGCCTGTGACACACCTGCACAAATGCACTCCAGCCTGTTTTCAGCTGCAATGGGAACTGAAGGTGTTATTTTCTTACAGTGAGGGAGTATTTTCTTACAGTATGGGAGTTCAGTGGCACTGAAGTAAAAGTGAGGAACTCACAGGGGTATAAATGCTGTTGGGATCAAGTTCTCTACCTTTCAGCATGTTCTGAAAATAAACCACCTCTGACTGCTGCTGCCTTGCTTTTTTTCAGAAGCCATTAGTTGTTGTATGGCAGGACATAACTCAAGGCTTTGCATGCTCTGTGCTGCTATTAATTGCTAGCAACAGAGACACTCACTACAACGTACACAGCAAGATGAACATTTGTGCAACTATTTCTTAAGCAATACTTCCTTACCACCACGGAGAGGCAGTGTTTCCTACAGTTCTACTAAGCATGACAGATCTGCAAGTTCAGTATTAATTAGCAATGGCTAATGCCTTCTTTTAGTGCTTGAAGTGCTTTATATTCTATGTTATGTTTGTTTAATTAGTTACTTCTTCATGACACGGTGAATTACAGGCTGATTTATTGTACTTTCACTACCACCAGCAGCCTACACTAATAAATCAAGCAAGCGTATTAGTGAAGGTAATTCCTTCTATGAACTTACCAGCCTAACAGGATGGCTAGTCTAAAATAACTGGTTTACAGTCAGGTTTCAATCAAAAGCCATAAACGGCTTTGCAAAACATATAACTTTTTGCATATTAACTTTTTTCAAGATACTTAATTTATATCTGTGAAAAACTATCTGTGCTGGCAATTCAAATACTGCAAATCTGCAAATTGATGCTCTTTGATAGGTACTGATTCTGCTTCCATTTACACCAGCGATACTTCTGCCACTGACTTCACTCAGAGTATAAATAACATCTGCTATATTCAGAGGCAAAACTTCACTAGTGGTCCCATTTCTTCAGGCATATTTTGTCTTCTACAAAATAGTTCAATCAACTTGAAAGACTATGGCAAGTAACCTTCTCTCAATCCGTGTTTCTGACAAATACTCTGCAAGTCCCACTTGCACCAAAAACTAATTCATATACTATACTATATGGCTGTACTATACTATATGGCTGTACTATACTATACTATACTATACTATACTATACTATACTATACTATACTATACTATACTATACTATACTATACAGTTGTGGCGTATTTACAAAAAGCAAGCTCTCACAGGAGGATATAGTAGAGGTACCTGGTTATCCTTACTTTCACACTCATGCAACTAAGAGATGTCCATGAAGTAGTTGTTACAGTGATAAAATATGACTGTACCAAGCCCAGTCAGTGCTGTACGATTTCAAGACCATATTCCAACATCTTGCTTCATGTCTCAAACGTTTAAAGACATTTAAAATTGTTGGTCACAAGATCAGTAGCTGTACAATCAAGCTGATACTGTAGCTGCACAACCAAAATCCAATCTCCCTGGCATCTCTTCAGTGAGAGAAAGCACAAGGCACATCATATCCAATTAAAAAAGAACAATTAAAAAGAAAAAAAAAATTAATCCTGTGAACAGAAGGCTGTCCAGATTCAGTACTCTGCTGAATGGTACATATAACCTTATCTACACAGATAATCCAGTGCAATTAGCCCCCACTGGTGCTAGCAAGAGACAGTGGCATAGCGAAGCAACAGATATTTTTACTACCCACCATCTAACCCTGCCCTGTAATTAACTGCAGAGCCCCACAGTTTTCTGCCTGATTAGCCATTTCAACTAATGAGAGGCTCCAGACTCAGCTAACATGAAGCCTGAATTACCTGCCATTCATGGACTAGTCTTTGTGACCGCACAGAGCAAATCACAGGTGCAGGACTGTGCTGCAGAAGGGACACAAAGAGGAGAAGGGGGCCTGCATGCAAACCGTGCACAACTCCTTCGACTTCAGACACACATATTGAATGTTTTGGATGGTTACACACATGGGAGCAAAACCTGGCAGTTCCTGTATGGTCATTACGCAAGATATAAAATGTTTGACTTTTAATTAAGATCTACAATATCAATGTCACAAAATGAGTCTGAAATTACAAGAGCAGAATCTGATCTGATTGTAAAAAGCTCAGCTATTCTATTGAAGGCCAATGCTCGGTCATAACCAGAGAAAACTTGAGGTCAGGAGTCCAAGTTCAGGAGTGGAGAAAATAAGAAGCTGAAGGAAACACTATATCCTCCAATAATCCTTGCAGGAGATATGATTTCAGCATGAAAGGATGCAGTCCAGCTTTAAAGTTTCCAAGCAAAAATCATTCTACTATAACTCCACTGTGAGATAAAAGCCGATATGTGATCTAGTAATACTGGCCTCTTTCACTGGTGTTTTTATTGGTGTTGCCCTCCATATTAAAGAAAACAAACACTCTGCTTTTAATATTAAAGATAACTCCAACAGGTCTGCTTTAGACAACCTTTCTGTGTTAATCCATTCCTTGTAATACAGTTAGCCTTGTGTAGATATGGAAGGTGGCCTGCAAATAGAAAAGTAAACAGAGGATTGGCTCTTTTAAAAAATTTTACTCAGCTTTTGGGGGTTTTTGTTTGGGTGTTGGGTTTTTTTAATATCAGTTTCTTCTCCCTTCTCTTCTCAAAGGTCATAGTAGAAGAATGAATAAGGCTGTGACCTCATGTGTGGTTCTCCCATTTCTTAACTGAGGGAGATCTGGATCCTCCTGAGACCTGGAATACCTGAAGGAATGCCTAAATACATGAAAAAGCATGTTTATTGAGTAGAAATATCACTCAGTTGGTAGTATACCAAGCTGAAACTCAGGAGACAGAGCCTGTTGTAGTTCTGCTCTGAGTCTGAAGGGCATCTCCACACAAAGCATTTCCTCTTACTGTGTCTCAATTTCTGCATTTCTGAAAGATAACCTAAAATGTACACAAGTTTTAAAGTTCCTTCAGAAAAGACAGTGCAGTATAATAGCAGTGCCAGCCATGAAATCACCAGATGAGCTAAGGTGCGATACCTGCCCTTGTCAGCAGAGCCCCCTGTCATCAGATGAGGCACATACATTTTGGCGATGCAACATATAACACTGAGCTGCTGGAACTCCTGCTCCCTTCACCCTCTTCATAATGTGGCTGGATTCAAATGGAAAGGATTTGTAAGGATGATACAACAGTAATAATTTTGCTCTCACTGTACTCACAGACAGTAGTTTTCTTGTACTTAAATCATGCAATCAGATACTCTTAAACATTCCTAAGACTAGTTATGTCAGCTTGTCAAAAACTGTGGCACACAAGAACCAAAAATCAATCAATTGCTGACCAATAATGAGTTCAAGTAAACTGAAGTTTTCTTGCCTGCTTCCACCAGCCATGAATTTAGCCTGCAAAACATTTCATGATCAATCACTGTTATGATATTTGTATTTCTGAACGCACAGAAGAGGGCAGAGCTCTTTGGCGACAGAATCACTAGGGAATTCTCACAAAGCAAGATGAACACACTGACTGATAAATCACTTTTATTATTGATGTAAATCTGCTATCAGTTTAAGTTATTGAATGTTATAGAATAATGAACAGAAAACCAGAAAGTCTTGTGAACAATAACGGGTGCCAGTGTCAACAGAAATATAAGGTGTATTTGCTGAAACAGATGTTAGAAACATCCTACTTTCTCTCTTCAGTGTGTTTGTCAGCTGCTTATAGCAATGGACATCATCATTTACATCAGTTCTCACTGATGAATACTTGGATGAGCTGAAGTGCAAGACAGGATGCTGTTGAGCTGATTGTTTCTGTGACCAAAACAGGTCACACATAACTTTGCAACATTAGTAACATCCAAATTTCAGTTTTCCACAGTGGAGTCCCCAAGTACTGCAGGACAGTTTTACACTATGTATTTGCACATTATGACAACAATGTGGGGAGAAGGCAAAGAATTTAAAAAATGAAACCATTGAGGAAACCATCTCTTCAGTTTAGAGTACCACAGCCTCTGCCCCAAACCACATCTTCCTACAGGAGGGAGACATTGGCCAGCTAATTAGCCAGACATCAAAACCTTCCTAGGGAATTCCTCCTCCTGAGAGGCACACGCAGATCTGAAGAGGACAGGCTGTCTAAACACAGCGAGCCTCCTCTCCCTTGCTGGGTTATTTTCTTTCTCCCTAGGGGAGCTCCAACCAGGGGGAACTCCAGCTTTAACAGAAGGTGGCTTGGTTTCCTCCCTGTTTTTATAGCAAGAACAAGCTACAAAGGCACCCTTTTGATAATGTCCAGTTCTTCAAAGTCAAGTTCTCTGCAGTACTGAAGCATTTAAGACTTCAGTTCTGCTTTTAATGCAGTTTTATCTAGCTACTCTATTTCTAACACACATGGAACACTGGTGCCCTGATCTGCAGCATACTGATGTCAAATAGCAAAAGGCATTTCATGACTCTTGATTCTCTCTGCTCATTCCAAGGAAATGTTGAGATCCTCACTCAGAAACGAAATACTGTGTGTGTTCAACAAGTCAGAGATGCAACGTCAGTGGCCTCTAGAGACCCAGTCTGGGCTTTCCAACTCTAGGAGAGACAGGGACCCAAAGGTCTCATCTCCTAAGAGTTGGGCTCCAGACAGCTGGTTGCTGAACTCCTGCCCACTGCAGTTCAGATGCCATGCCTGAAGGTACTGACTGGGAAATTGTATCAGCATTAAAAACATCAAAATTGGATTATACTTGGACACATGCTGGCAAAGTATTTGCAATGGATTCAGAATAGCTGGAGACTGGCCACATTCACACAGTATTCCTAAAGTTGGATAAAATTTAACAGCAGTAAATTGGGAAACTTTGCCAACTCCAAAGCACTAACTCAAACTTGGGCCAAAACGATGCACTGGCACTCAAATGCTCTAGAAGGATTTCTCCCTTCTGCCAAAAGCTGTTGATCAGATAAGAAGAGCTGGGCTGTGGACCACAGGGATAGGGACACTGTTGCTGAAGAAGGCTGGGCTTTGCAAAAGAGCCTTTGTGGCAAAAACTAAGGAAGTTGCAATCAAAAACTAAAATACTTGCAGAGCTCTGCATAGAGGGCAAAGCAGCAGGACTGCTGGGGCATCTGCAAGTCCCAGCTGAAGAGCACTCTGGACAGTGGATATTGCTCAGAATCTGCTTCTGCTGAGCTCTCCTTTAGCCACCACTCTGTATTCCTCACTAATAAATCTACAGAGGCAAATAGAAAACTGAATTGTGATGGCATGTAAACACCTTCCTTCCAGAGAGATATGTGGAGTATGATGAGGGGCAGGGAAGGAGAGAAGATGACAGAGAGAACAGAAAAGTATTAAATGGGAGACACAAGCTGTTGGCACCTATGTTTTTTTGTCAGATCTCAGCCCGAGTGCCTATTGAGTTACACTGTGAAATTTGTATTTATTTCACAGACCTCAGTGAGGCTGCTTTCACTTGACAGTGCTCCCTCCAAGCAATGACACATTGCCCTGCCTGGCCCACTGCAACCCCACAAAACCACAAGACTGGACACAACCTCTCTGGAGTAAAAACACAGCCTTGCAAGAACCTTTCCCCCTACTTCAGGATTATTCAATGTGATATTTAAAAGATTCTCCCCATCTCTTAGAAGTGAAGGGGGATAGGATCTGTCTGATTGTATCTGTGACCCTGGCAACTCTTCACAAGCAGAGACAGCTGAGTCACTAATATTTAGAAAAATAACATAATTGACTGTATTCAGCCCTGTGGAGGACCCCTGCTGTGTATTCACAGTTAAACATTAGCAACTCGGTCATTTCTGGCAGCCTTTGTGAAGGGTTGCCAGGGCTGTAGATTCAATTAGATGACCTCCAACAAACCAATTTCCACTGCAAATATCTTTAAAAAAATACATTAAATCCCCAATAAATACAGTAAAATTGGAGGAGACAGCTCTTCCTACCTCACTGAATGTCCTAAATCACCCTGCAGCCCCAACTAGATGCCTTGCCTGGATGTTATGCACGCACGGGCTCTATTATCACCACTGCCTAATGTGATTTAGCACTGTCTGTGGATTGCACTCTTTAAATCTGAGAATGTGACAGTGTCGCAGTTGGAGGCAGATTAGGATGCAAAATGATGTTGAAAAGGTAAAAACATTTGCATGTATCTTCCTTTCCATTGGGCAGGGGTGACTATTCTTTTACCACTACTTTTTTATCCTCAGACAACTTCTTTTCTGTTACTAGCCACTGAATTATTTTGATGTAAGAGGAACTAAGATGAATTGGTAGATCCAGTGTTTTACACTACCCATTACAACACACTGCAGCAGTGTGTTACACTGAGTTGGAATATTTACTTTCCTCTCAGTAATCTATACTAAAAGTGATTAATGTACCAATAAGGCAACTAGAAATGAGTTTTTAAAATTCTGCTTTATGCATAGGGTTTTATGACAAGCCCTACAATAAAACAACCAATGTGGACACTGTTAACACTATCATAATGAAATCAGCTAACACCTTAATTACACCTTGTAATTACTTCTCATAATGTGTAAGACATTTCTAATTCAGCTTTTGAACATCCCAATTGTATAAGTTCCTGTCTGTCTCCTCAGACTACAGGATTTCATTTCAGTCAACATATTCTGCCCGGTTAAATTGGTTCTTAGCTCTTTTTTGTTTGCTTTTTTTCTATCCTAAATAATTCTGAACAGCTACCAAACCCTCACCTTTCTTGCACACATAAATGTTTGAGGAAATATAAAAAAAAACAGAGCAGTGCTGGATTCTCAAGATGTCCCTCCAGAGAGAAGCCTAACAAAACATTGTTTTAAAATAATATATTCCATTGTTTGGATTACAATAAGATACGAATTCAACAGCAAAAAATTATAACAGGATAGGAGCTATTATGAAATTATTATCCAGAAAGCCCTCAACTAGCATTTTCTCAAATGGTGTAATTATTCTTTGTACATGGTTTAAAATAATATACTAAGGGTATTTACAGAGAGAAAACTTTTCTTTACATATAGTGTAAATTGGTATATGGAACAGAGACACTGCATGGAGTTTAGTCTGATTTTTTTTTCTCTCAATGTTCCCTGCTGAGCAGTGCCACAATTAATCAAGCTTTCTAGGTTTTAGTTAATTGCTGGACCCCAATAAATTGGTTTGTACTGGCATTGGTCCAGGTCTGATAATTTCACAGCCTTGGAAACTGCTGCATGTTCACACAAGAACCTTGCAAGCAGGGAGCTGGGATAAAAAGAATAAAAGAAACTCTTGTTCTGTGAGGTTCCATTAATACTTAAAAAGCCAGCCCACTAGAGCAACAGTGTCTTCACTGTTTGTTTTTCTCCATGTGTTTTATACTGATGTTTTTAATGATGAAAGGAAATCCCTCCTGTTCCTGATTTTAAACTTTTTTTCTGTAGATAGTTATTGTCAAAGAGCCATTTCTAATTTCACCAGTATCTTCTTGGAAATTTCCACTGTTCCCATCCTCTGCTGAAAATTCATTGTGGCTTTTGGACCCAGCTCCACTATTTTCTCCCTCTCTCTACAATTTTGTTCATGTGAAAGGATCATCATCTTCTGGTGAAGAAAAGTTCAAGACTGGCTTTATGAACTAGACAAGAGAGACAAATGGTCCCACAGTCTGGCCTAACTCTGTGCTGGTGAGTGCCCTCACGGTCAGTCGGATGCTGCGTGACAGAGGGCAACATGGCTTTTCCCAAGTGTGCAGTCAGAATCAAGCAGACTGGCGTCACAGTTCAGTGCAAGTCAACACTTTAGGGTCTGTTATGAGTAAATACACAATATTGTTATCAACATGAAAGACAGGTCCACAGCTATTAGATCATTTTACAACTAAGCTCAGTTACACGATGGACTTTGCGTCCTCAGCTCTTGCTGGTAGCAATGGGATTTGTGAGAGCTTAGCTCCTGGCAGGCTCTGGCTCCATGCTGGCACACATTTGACTTTGTTCTCCCTAGAGAAGGCTCATTTGGCAAGTTCAGTTTTACTAATGGGTTTCAAAAGCACTCTCACACCAGCAAGTTTCTAAGCAAAAGAATTACATAATACCCGAGGCGTTCGGTAAACTCGTTGTTATTGTCTTTGGCTTACCAAGGCGAGATTAGCAGCACTAATCACAGTTTTATGAAAGTATATTTGAATTGCAATTGGAGTCTCATTCAGTCTGCCTTGACTCCTTCTGTCACGCCTTGGAAGGCAGCACTGATTGGGTTTATCTGGTGGATCTTAGCTGTACAGAAATGCCTCAGCAAGTGGATCTTTATCATGATATGATCAATCTGTAAGATTTGTTACTGCTTTTCTCATGCATAGCTATATCCTCAGCAAGAGCAAATCACTGATTCTTTTAAGCTTCTGCAAATTTCTACGAAGCCATGATTCTAGGCAACAATTCCAACGTCAGGGAAGAACGTCTGTTGTTTTTATGTGAACTATACCACCTTCTGCTGTTTTCAAGAATGGGTGGTACTGAAAAAACAAGGAAGGTGAAGCTCCTCCCAGAACTCTGAAATGATCACTTCTAAGGATTGTTTGATGATGCTTTTCACTTGCTGAAAAGAGTCACCAAGATGCTATTGCGTGCTGTATAGTATTAAACTTTGGTAGAAGCAGTAATGGTATGATGTGCAGGCTTCCCACCCACAGAATGCTGTCCATACAAGAGTTACACATTGGAGTCTGGGCTGAAGATTTGGACTTGGTATCTCAAGAAGAAAAATGTCCCTTTCAGTTTCTTCAAATATGTGGCACCAACTAGGGATTTGGAGCTCTACTTTTAGCTACTTTACTGATGTTTTGCCTCCAACACCCATTACATTTCAATACAAGATTAAACAAGGCAAAAGAAATTCATTACTACTCTTAATACTAGAAAAAGACAAAAAGACAAATATGGCATGGCTAAATAATTATTTTTTTTAAAAAGGTAAATTAAATGGATTAACATACAAAGGGGATAAATTAGAAATCAGTGGTTTCTGTCAAAGATTACAATGCTCCACTGACAGTAAGATGTTATCTGGTCAAGAATTTCTGAATTGGAAATTCAACTATCTGCATAAGAAGGCACTAGGAAAAGACAAGACAGATAGGAAAACTTTCTGGGAATGTCATGAAGATCAGCCCTTTCACCATTTTGTTTTTTGTGTAGTTTCCTTGGGCTCTTTTGAAAGTTTGAGTAATAATTGCATTTACATATCTTGATGATGACACTTCACTACTATTTCACTCTCAGTAAACCACTGAGTACTGGTGTTTTGACACACCCTGGTGAAGCTCATGCAGCACAGGAATATACAAAAAATTCTGTATTCCTACAAATTGTCTTGCAGACCTTCTTTGACATTACAGGTATGAGAGAGAATTACAGGATCATAATTGCAACTGTACACACACTGTGGTGGTGACAGGCATTTTATAAATATCTGGAATGAACTGGATTAGATTAGATTAGATTAGATTAGATTAGATTAGATTAGATTAGATTAGATTAGAAACAGCTGCAGATGAGAACTTTGGAATCAATGCAAAATTCAGGAGGGCCTCACCTCTGAGTGCATGTGTATCTTTTCTATACCTATGCGTTGGTATTCTCGAGACCCCACTTAAAGAAAGAGTCATTTGCTCTAGGATGGAATGAAAAATTGTGTGATTCACTTCTCTCACATTTTCATGTTTCCTAATGGTGGCTCTTGTGACTCTCCTCTCATGTGTGTATTTGGAAGTGAAATTTAGCAACATATATTTTGTTTGCATTTTTCTGACAGAACAATGAAAGATTTTCAGCTACTCCAGTCTCAGCTGAACATGTCCACATCAAGGTAATGAGGAGTTGGGCTGCAATTTGACATTTTATGTAATGTTGTTGTTTAGCAGACTGTATTGAAATCTCAGACTCACTACATCCATGTGTCTCACTGCTAAATAAATAAATTAATTTCTAGTGCTAAAGGACTGAAACCCCACTGCGAATGAAGTCAGTGCTACAGAATGAACAGGAGGATGGAGAATGCTCATGACCATCCTATGCCATAATCACAAAATCATGCACATCTGAAGCCCTTTTTGTTTAACAGTATATGTGAGGACTGCTTGATGAACATCTAGATTGTATTCCCAGTATGATAGTCAGAGGGCTGATCCAAACCACAAAAAGTAATTTAGAGGTTTTTATAAAATCCTGGGAATAATTTTTAGCATCTTAAGCCACATTTTCCAATGGACTTCACTGAATTAACAGGAATGCAAAAAACAAAGGAATTAATTAGTTTAAGAACTTTCATACTTTTTCAGAAGTGAAAATTTGACCATAGATAATAATTCTTTCTTGAAAACAAAGGAAAAAAAGGGAGGTAAATGGAAGTTGTGTCATGTGTCTAACATCACTCAGAGCTCAATGTCTGTTCCAATTAAGAAAACTCCACATGGTGTATAAACATGGCAGCATTGGGATGAATCTTTTACCTGTTTTTTTTTTTCCCCCTCACAAGAACCGAGAAATAATAGCAGGATACCTACATAGTGCTCAGTCACTGTGAGGCACAGCACAAGGAGATGGACTTCTACTGTCAGTGTTACAGTTTATTAGCTGTGTAACTTCCATTATCTTTAGTAAAAATTACATGGCTAAATCTCTGGGCTCTTAAAAACTTAGGGCATCCTTGAATCTCTAATGCCCGCTATCAGGAGCAATCCTTTCCAGACACTAGGACACAGAGCATATTCAAGCAGTGAGATCTGCTTGGCAGCATGAAGTCTAACAACTACATATTTGATGCTTCTCTGGAGCTCTCTGTGTCAGACATGTGCAGCAGCGCTGAACGTCACAAATTGTAGTAATAGCCTGCTGCTGAGACAGAGCACAGCGCAAGGTGTTTGCTAAGTCATATCAGTGCTGTGGTTTAAGGGGAATAAGACAAACTCCCTAACATGGGGCTGTATTAGCTGTCAGACAAGGCAAAGCATAATGGGCTGTGGCAAGACACAAAGAGTACTAGCTTTGAACTGCACTTGCTCCTCAGTGATTCTTAGGCAGAGCTGGGAGAAGAGGAACAGCTGGGGCAGGGGATGCAGCACTACCAGGACCCACGAGCACTGGCAAACCCTGCAAACTCAGCAGGGGTCACTCACCAAGAGGCCACCTGTGAACGTTTCATTCATGCAACATTATCCTTTGACCTAACCACTGTAACACTCGGTGTGACACTATGCCATATGAAGTTGTATGTCAAGAAACAGAGGCGGCCTTTGTATATGACCAAGAAAGAAGCAGACCCTGACAATTTTAAACTATGTTATCACTCAAAAGCCCTCAGGGACATCCCTGCAAGTGATGAACAGCACAGTCTGAGCAACAGAATCAGGACTAGGAGTAAGACTAGGGCATCCTGGTAACGTGTTCAGCTCTGGGGCCCCCAACATAAGGACATGGACCTGCTGAAGCAGGTCCAGAGGAGGCCACAAAGATGATCAGGGGCTGGAGCACCTCCCCTCTGGGGACAGGCAGAGAGAGTTGGGGGTGTTCAGCTGGAGAAGAGAAGGCTCCGGGGAGACCTTAGAGCGGCCTTCCAGTGCTTAAAGGGGCTACAGGAAAGGTGGGGAGGGACTCTGCATCAGGGGGTCCAGGGATAGGATGGGGGGTGATGGTTTTAACCTGAAAGAGGGTAGAGTGAGATTAGATGTAAGGAAGAAATTCTTCCCTGTGAGGGTGGTGAGGCCCTGGCACAGGTTGCCCAGAGAAGCTGTGGCTGCCCCCTCCCTGACCCAGAAGTCTGGGTTTCCACCATGTTGCCCATTCAGTGAGTCCCAAGCCCTCACCCAAGGGAAAGTCCCTTTCAGACAATTCTCTACAATCTAAATCTGCCAATGGGTGAGAAAAGAGCTCTATTTCGTATACCTCTATGTTCAGCAAAGGCCTTATACCTGAATTAGTAACTCCAGAGACCATCAGATGCCATCATCTTCTGAAACAGTCTTACAGAATGCAGTGGAGATTTCTGGCATCTATAGCAATTTTTCTAAGGCACTCTTCAAGCCAAATAAGGAATTTCTTTTCAAAGAGTCTCTCTGCAAAAGAATTCAGGTCACAGAGTCTATAGAAAATATTTCATTTCTCATTACTACTACATTGACTACGTGTAGTCTATGCAACAATTACTGCTGTCTTTACACACACTGGGCTTTGTATCAGCACAGAGAAGGAAATGCATGTGATGAATGCTGTCTAGAGGAAGCTTGACAGAGGTGGGTAGCTGTGTTGCTTAATTTGTTCTGAAGGATGTCTACACAGTAAAACTGAGCTCTGCCCAGGCCCAAAACTGTACCTATCAAAGTCATGTAGGTGCTGAAAAAACAAACTATCAAGCCCGCCTGCAAGGACGTGTGGATTCCTACTCACAAATATATGCAAACTCTTTTCTTTTCTAGACAGAATTACAGTTTGTGTATTTGGTTTTGAGTAACACTGAAGGAAACAGATACTCACATTCCCCAGGATGCTTAAAGTCTTCTGAAAATTACACCATATGTATGTTCACTTTGGCCACTGTTAGCCGGAAAGAGAATACAGCTTCTAATCAATTACACCAACAACAGAACAAAAGCCTCGCAGATAAGAGATGCAGCATGGAGAACTCAGTCTTCATCCAACTGTAGTAACACAGGCATGCAGAAAATCAAAACATTCTACTGGAATTGGGCTGTCCATGCAATGCCCCTTTTCTATAAAGAAGCATCATCATAATATGTTACTAAGGTCATTTTAATGTCTCATTAACTCCTCTGAAATATGATGCTGTATCAGTTTAGCTCTAACACTGTAGGGAATGGATTGATTTTTGATTTAGAAGAAAAACTACCATATGTGGCCTCACGAGAACAACTTCAGCCTCCTGTAAGGACAGGAGGACAAAAGAGCTTCACTTGTAACTGCTGCACTAAAACCAAGGAGCATCCCTGATGATGCAATCTAGTTTAAATTTAGAGCTATCGAGGGATGTACAGAATCTACCACTTCTTGCTGGACTGTTCCAGTAACAAACCCCTTTCCTTCCACAGTATGATCTTTATCTCATTTGACTTTATTTACCTTCGGTGTTATACCATTCACTTCTACCTTTCCTTGTGGTGTCTAAATTAAGTTTCTAAGACAAGATCAGTGGCACTGGTGAAGTGGTACTAGAGTAAGATTTACTATTACTCCCACAACCAGTAGGGTCCCAGACAGCCAAAGGCAGCTCCTAGGAAAGTCCCTCCACCCTATGTTGATGTCACTGGAAGACTCTTTGGGTCTAGCTCTTTGCTGAATGCAACAGCGTTGGTTCAGTCACAGATCTGAGCACGTATGTTATTTATATGCAATTTATCTCACAGGTTGAGTCGGCACAATCGAACTCTGCCCAGCTAAAGGAACAACATTACTACAGCCCCATAATTTAGAAGCACGTGTGTACACACTCAACTCTTTTCTCCAGGAGCACAGATATAACTCTGCAGGACCAGAACTTGCGCAGCTCAGCCTCTCTGCCTTCAAGTGCAAATTACTATCATATTCAGAGTTATCATTTATTTTTCCATTTGCCCATCCCTGTTTCATAGAGTGGCTCGTCCAAAACTATCAGCCCACAGCAGTAACCACCACATCCAGGACTAAGAGTTTTAAGTGATGATTTTTCCTTAGGAACATGGATTACTGCCTGTGCATAGCAAGACAAGGAGTGGCAGAGTGACATGGAGCAGTGTTTTTGAAATGCTTAGCTCCAGAATACGGTTTCTTTCTCTTTTCCTTTTTTAATATTAAGAGTTATAAAGTTGCATTTTATCAAAACACAGCCCTAGTTACTCATAGAATTACACTACAAACCCCTTAGTAAGTCAACTAGTCTTTCCTCATGCTAGTATAAGGTTTTACCATACACTGTATCTTCAATATTTCGTCCAGCTGAGTTACAATGGAAGAAATGAATGTTCTGCTCAATTTTCAGCCTTCTGAAAATATCTACCAAGCCTGGGAGGTGTATGGCCTCCCAGCAGTGATCCCCAAATACCCTGGTCCCAAACTAGGGGAAATAGGTTGTAATTTGTTTCTCCACATGATGTCTTTTCATACCTCACCCTTTTTCTCAGATCATTTGTCAAGGGTTCACTGATCTCTTCTTATTAGTTACAGGGGCCACAACAAGACAGAAAAAGAATGTTTGACCAAGCATATAATGTCATGAGTCATGGGTTTAATTTAGTTCCATCAGAATCTCAATGTGACCTTGAAAGCTTCTAACACAGTAAATGAGAGCAGAGGGTGTCTGGCAAATCCCGGCGGACAGCGCTATCCCACCGGCTCTGCTCCGGCGGGCGCCCCGCCTGTGACAAGCCCGTCACCGAGGCACCGAGGTGTTCGCGCCCTCTCTCGAAGCAAACCGCCCGCGGGGCTCGGTTACCGAGCAGGCAGCTATGGCCGGAGCAGCTCCCTTTGGAGGCACCGGAGCCCGGGTGCGGGTCCTCCCGGCCCCGCAGGTGGGTCCCGCTGAGCGGGAGGTGAGCCGGCGGGGGGCGGGCGCCGAGCCCCCCGGCCCCCCGTAGCGGAGCAAACTCCACCCCGGGCCGTGTCAGTCACGCCGGGGTGTGCCGGGCGGCGGT
>NW_020799100.1:8656258-8767059 GCF_003259725.1 Athene cunicularia | reverse complement strand
TCGTAAAACGTGGCGAGGCCGGCCACTGCCACTTGTAGTTCCTAAAGCGGGCTCTTTGGAGGGCGAGGCGTTAAAAGTAGCCCATATGCTTTATTTCCGTGAGTAATTCATGTAAGAAGTGGGTTACTTTCATTGTTTCTACTAAGCAGAAAACACACCAATAATTAACAGGTTAATCCTAACTGAGATTATTTAAATCCAGAAATATTTTTAGGACATTGCCCTTTGGGGAAATAAAGGGAGTGTGCTAATAGTGAAAAGTATGTGTTTATATTTGGAGTAACAACAATACAGAAATTAAAGAGAATTAAGAAACACATCAAAAGTCTCCATCCCATTTCTGTTATTAACTCCTCCATTTCACATCACCGTGCAGCACTTCTGAGCGTAAGCAGTCCAAGTTTTAAAGTGTTCTTCCTTTTGAAGACCTGACATTTAAAATGGATGGATTTCTGAGCCTTTCTATTCAAACTAACTCATCTAGCTAACAGGTAACGTGCTGCACAAAGCTGAATTGTGCTCCATTTATAAATACTGTTTGCTTAAGCAACCCCCAAGAAGGCCAAAATATTTAAACATTCACATTTCTGCCAGTCCCAGTGATGTGCTACTGTTGTTCTTAATGCATGCATGATGCCCTGGGACTGAATTACAAGGTTTTAAGTTTAAATAAGTTTTTAAAAGGTTGTTTGGCTTTAAAATGTCCTATGTGATTTGAACATGTTGAAAGAAAAAAAACAACTTAAACTTTTCATCTGAAGATGGGATATTATTTTCAGCTCCCGGAATAAATGGAAAGTTTTATTTTGTTACTGCTTTTTAAATAGTGTTATTTGAACGTTTTCAGATGTAATTTGCATTATTTTGAATGGGCTTACTGAGTATAGACATAGTAGTTGCACAGATTTGCTTAGTTAATGAAGATGTCCATTTTGGTTGCGGTTTGGGAATGTAGAGAACCCTTAAACAGTAAAGGCAATAAAAACACACTGATAAAATCAGATTACCCACCCTTTGTTACAGTCTTAATAGGAAGTTTTTAAGTGCTTGTTAACTTACTGTTTAGTTAATTTCTCAAAGTTATCCAACACTTAATTTTGAATATACATATACAAATTATTATTCTGCTTTGGTTATCTGTGAGCTGATACATATTAATGTACAGTTCTGTTATTTATATGAAATCCGAAGAGATCAAATTAGTTTACAAAGCAGATTGTTTATTTTTCTGATAGTGAATCTTTTTTTTTTTTTAACTTTTGTAAAACTAATTGTGAATCCACATCAAGGCTCTTAAAATCTAACCCAGATCTTTCCAACATTGTAAATTATGGACAAGTGTACTCTGGGAAAAGAACACTTTTGCAATTAATTCTGATAAACAGTAAAGCATCAACAAATTTCTTAATTTAGAATCTTAGGTTGGCTATCAAAAGTAAGTTCTACTTTAGTTAAATATTTTCTCCCTTGTTTTTTTTATTATAAAATAATTCACCTTTTAGAAGTCAGAAAAAAATAAATAGAAAGGTTCATGCAGCAAGTATGATACCATCTTTGCACTACACAAAGAATACATTAAGCTTTGCTCTATAGGCAACATTTTGACATTAAAGATCTATAAGAATGAAGATGACATGTCATTCCCCCATTCTGCTTTAAGATAGCAAGGCAATGGAAGGGTTAACTCTAGAAAAATTAATTATACACAATCCCAGAACAATAGTAGTTGGCAGAGGGGAGGAGGGGTGAATTGAATAGTGGTGGAAGCCTGTGAGATGCAATGAGGAAAACTCCCATTGACTACGGCATGGCCAGTGTTTCACCCGAAGCGCGGATTTCCGTAGTGCAGGGCCAACACACCAAGGAGACTCAAGGTTAATTTTATGATGAAGCAAACATGTTACAGCTGACACCTGTATTTCCTAAGTTACATTCAAAAGAGCTGCTCTATAAGAAAATCTCCCAAACTAGTTTCTTGTGAAAGAGAACTCTTAAGAATTCAGATTGTTTGCTTGCCAGATTTCTATGTTTTGGAATAAAATAAAGACTTTATTAGAAGTAATAAAGTTTTCAGCTTTCATGAATGAGAATGTGGCCCCTTTTCCAAAAATGAAATGCCCTGAAGCCAGAGCGGTTTCCATGAAATGAAGATCCTTGATATATCAAGGATATTTAGACAGATTTTTTGGTTCTGGCAGTTCAGGATTTCTGTGTACTGGATAAAATCATGTCAGAGAATTCAAGTATCTTAACAGGATTTGAGTTTAATTCAGCTAATCTTTTCTTCCCAACAGGTCAACATTCTCTACTTTGGAGGCTCTTCCTTTTCCTTTTGACGATAAAGATGAGAAAAAAGTGGATATTGGAAGATTTTCATTTTATCTTTTTTGGTGTGCTCTGTCTCCTTTTCATAGATGGAGGTAAACTAGAACAAGTAAAACGTAAGTAGACTTCAAACAAAGGTGTCACATTGAACCAAATTTGACATTTGCCTTCTATTTGACAGATGTGGTTCAGAAAAGATCTTCAAACAAGAATGTCCTAAACTGTGGAACTGTGTTCAAAACCTTCTAACATTCTTCCTCCTTCTAATCCTACATTCAGTAGAATCAGGTCACACCTGTGTTTGGGGCACATTTTCCTAGAGCTGTACAGGTTCCATTGCATCATAAAGAACGTAACACATCAGTTGGAGACTCTGTTTTATTTCAAATATCCTGAATCAAGAGAGTGCTTAATTCCATTTTAGTGGCCTCTGCAAACATCTGACGGATTATCTGGATTTTGTCCCATATGTAAGACTATTATGCTGAAGTTTTCAGCGAGTGTAAAGCTCATCCAAGACTGCTCTGTTGTGTTCCAAAAACAACCTCATATGAACTGGATTAGATACATCCTTTGAGAAAATTAAGAGTCTAAGCACTGTCAAAAACTTGATGAGAAGAACTAAAGATAAATACATAAACAAAGGGACTATTTCTACAAAGCCTGTCACCCGTGGGAGATGTTAACACATTTTAGAAAGCATGGCAAGGAGGAATAATTTCCCAAATAAGTCTAGAAGTTATTTACTGCTGCAGCCTTGTTATGAGCTCTCTGGAATGCTCTCCCCACCTGCACAGGCTGGGTTTTGGCCTTCTTACTGAAATACATTATTTGCCCTTGAGAAGTAGTTAAAATTTCCAGCCTCAGTATCAGCAGCTTCTGCTTCTAAGGAAGTAGTTAAAAAACCAAACCAAAACAAAAAAAGAGCAAGTTCCAAAAAGGCCACCTTCTCCACTGAATTTAGAAATTCATTAAAAAAAAAATGTGCAGGTATCCCTGTTCAAAGAAAGCACAGTGTGAGAAATTGATTATCAAACTCCACTTCAGACAACTTTTTCAGATCCTGCATTTCATTGGTCATGCTTTTGTGTGAAGTGAAAGGAGATCACTTCACAGTTACTACTAATAATCCCTACCTTTGGCTACCTTCTTTTAGCCCAGTAAGTGTGAAGAATGTCCCTTGCTTGGATTATCACTTAGAGGACAAGTATTTTGTTTGATACGCTGAAGTATCTTCCATACTGAGGGTAATGAATTAAACTGAATTTGGGTATCATTAAGATAACAGAAAGGAATTCTCTCATGGAAACACACGATAAACACTCTTTTATTGAAGAGATTTGAGTTTTCAGTGTGAAACCATAATGTGACAGGGAGAGACAGGGCAGTAATGTCTGAGGGAGATGGGTGTCTGCAAAACTGCACCTGCAAGATCAGAAGTGCTTAATGAACAGAAAGATCTTAAAATATTTTGAATGCTGATGCATATCTAAGTCAGCACTAATTGTTCTGAAATACGAGGACAAACATTTTATTTGGTTGTTAAAATACGAAGACACTGAGTATTCAGTGTAAAGACAGTGCATTGATCTTCCTTCTGCAGTCTCTTTGTTCAGAATCTCTCTGCTGTACAACCTGGGATTTTCCCAATTCAAGCCAATTGATTTGGTTTTGCAGTGAAAAGGTTTTGTTTGCTATAAACCTGTTTGAGCAATTAAGCACTTCAGTTTTGTTACCTAAACGGGATCGTAGCATGTGTTTTTGCAGGTGAAAGGATAAACTCACCCGGTATGAAAGCCATTTTGTCATCTATTTCAGGAGCTGCAATTTTGAAGATGAGAGGCCATGTCATTTATTTTGGTTTGGGAGGTTAGAACAGTACATGAAATTAAGGGCATTTCTGTTGTGTGATTCTCCAGGGAAAGAAAACATAGTAGTTCTTTACAAAATTTTATGTACAATCCACAAACATAGTTTACAGAAAACACTGCACACCTAAAACCACTTTGTGAGTATGGAATGGGAACACTGATTCATAGCTCTTTCAATTCTTCACTGTTTTACAGATTCAGATACATACTGTGTGTTTCAAGATAAGAAGTATCGTGTAGGAGAAAGATGGCATCCTTATCTAGAACCCTACGGCCTTGTTTACTGCGTTAATTGTCTTTGCTCAGAGGTAGGACCGCTGAGTTATTGATCCTACAACAACTATTTGCTTAATTCACTACAATCCTTTCTGTTGTATCTACAGTTCGACAAAGCCAAACCTGTTTTCACTAGTGGGTCTGATCATGCTGAAGGAAATAGAGACAGGTGATCCAAGTAAAGGGAAAATATTAACAGAGAAGGCCTATCCTAGCAAAAAATACTTGCATAGGGTAGACAAACCATCTCCTTAACTAGCCAGAAGCTTTGTCAATGCCGAGCATTACATCTTGAACAATTGGACCCCACTACCTAAATATAATCCTTGCAGTGCCATCAATATGCAGGATTAGGCTGAATTTGGTAGTGTTTTGATCTATGTACAATGCTCACATCTTCAGAGGCATTTCCCCAGTCAAAGCATCTGCTGCTCTACAGTGCTGAAGAAGAGGCTTGGATATCACCGTTGGTAAAAATCTATGAAAGAATAATGACCCGATGAAAAAAGCAAAAAGAAAGAATTGGGCAGGATGTGAAGGGACAGGTCCTTAGCTACCATCAGTCAATTCCTGATAGGAAGACACAGCAGTCATAGAACCCCTAAGTATGTCACATACAGCTGGGGGGGCACAGGAAAATGTGGGCCAAATATGTCCCTTGGAGTACTTGAAAATGACTTAACAATAAGGGATCTTAATCACTAACATATGAGGCACTCCAGATGCTGAGTTTTGTCTGCTGTATTTGACACAGAATAAAGTTTTCTTGGCTATTTTCCCTCGTGCAAGTATAAAATATTGGGCCCCTGTGCAGTACTTGCTCTGAGGGATCTGCTACTAGAATTTAGTGCAGAGATGCACAAACAGTAGTCTCACAAGCTTGGCTTTATCTCAGATCTGTGCAGCAAAATGCATCTGTAAAAAGCAATGTAGTAGGAAGAAAACAAAAAGTCCCTGATGATAGCAAAAAGGAGTTTCTACTAATTTTTGCTGATCTGTATGCAAAGTTGAAAACTCCCTCAGAGTCCATGTGTGGTAAAACACTCATTAGATTGCCAGAAGGCTGTCTTGGGTGGGGATGAAATTCACTGGAAATGCTAGAGATCTGGATACAAATCATTGCTCAGTGAATTTTAGGAAGATGTTAGGTTGGAGGGATGGGAAAGTGCATGGAACACTCCTCTAGAGAACTGCAGTGCCGTGATCCAGGCATACCCACACACTGTAAGGCTCCAACAAATGGAGTGTATTTTATTGCTTTCCTTTGCACATGGGCATGGAAGACCAGAGTGACAGTTCAGGGAAACAAGGTTAGTAAAGAAGGAAACTGCTTGTGCTAATTACCAATACATGCAGCTCAGAAGTGGTTCTGGACTCTTCCTTGTTTGCTCAGTTCTACCTTTGTTGTACCATCAAGGTGCAAAATGTAACCTGTAGCAGTGAGGATGCTGAGGGATATCTGGGATGCGACTCTTGTTGCCTGGAAGGAAGACTCCAAATAAGAACTGCAGCATACAGCCATTCATTTGATTTTTCTACTGGCCAAAAGAAATGCCCTCAGAACACTGACCTACAGTAAATGCTCCAGAACATCAGGAAACTCTACAATTTTAACAAAATTAAGGTTAGATAAAGCATTAGAAAACATGCCATGACATAGCACAAGCACAGACCTTAAACCAAATATCACAGCATAAAAAATAAAACTCAAGTGTGCCACAGACAGCAAACAAGGGAGACCCAAGTGTAACCCCACTACGAATTCCCTGGCAGTAAATCAGTTAGGTGAAGGCTATGTACAGAATCTGAAGTAGCAACCTACTCCCTCACACTGCAGAGAAAAGCAAAAAAATCCCCAGGGGTCTTCATCAGCAGTGTGATCAGAATTTCTTAGCTGGCCTTAAAACATCATGATCCCTATGATCTCTGCACAAAACAAGTCCTATCAGCCAGGCAACAGACCGAGATCTCTGCTCCATCTCTAAACCAGTCTGTCCATCCATCCCCCCCCCAACACATCTGATGTTTAAGAAGGCGAGACAAATTAACCAACTAAACAGAGACCAAATTATTCAGCCTGGGATTAAAAAGAAAAAAAAAGCTTTCCTGGTTTTGTGTGTATGTAGTATTGTATTTTTACAAGTTATAGTTTACATACTTAAACCAGAATAAAGCTAAACATAATTCAGTGTTCTCACCCTGTTCTCCCTTTCTTTTACAACTCCTCCTCTCCTTCCCAATACACAATGGAGACTGTTGATGGTTACTGTCAGGTAAACTGGAGAGCTCACAATTTGTCATTATTTTACTCTCCAAAATACAGTAGCTTTTTGCTTGTGTTCATAGTCAGATCTGTAGACTTCAGGGGCTAAAATGAACACTCTTCACAGTTTGCACAGATAATACAGCTCAGGAAGAGAGACGCTCTGTTACTCTTTAGGTATCTGATGCAGAAATGCTAACTGTGGCCTCTGTAAAGTCCTACTCCAGTCAGTAGGGCTTAGTCTCCCAAATACCACTGTGAATCTAAGCATAAGATCAGTCTTACCAAGCACAAGATCAGTTAAAACAGTTCTGTCCTCCTGCAAACAGTGGAGTACTACAGTAGCAGTGAGGAGAGAAGTAGACCTGCAGAATTTCTATCACAGCTGATCATGCACAGAAAGTAAACAGGCACCTCAGGAGATGTCACAGGACTAATAATTAAAAAGAGAGGGAGGCCATGGAACAGATCAAGTAAGCAACATGGAGCCAGGCCAGCAAGCAGTGCCAGCCTTTCTTCTATGGTAGAGCTTTACAGGCTCTCAGATGATGGTCTGGGCAAGGAGCTGTGCAGACTAGTCACAGTCCCTATCCTGCAAAGAGTATACAGCCTAAAATTTGCTCCTCCTCTATAAAATTAGTGTATTTAATTTCAGTCGCCATTGGAAACAGATGGTCATATCACTTTTAGTGTCTCTTTCCAAAGCAGATGCACAAATGCAGTTTGTGGGTAGTAATGATCTCACAGTATGATTCCAGCCTGTGGTCTGCAGATATTTAAGAGTCAATGGATTATTTTGAAAGAGATGGCTAGAAAAGCCTACACAGATGCTATCTAAGGAAGTCTGCACCTCCACTGGAAACATTTCAGTGCTCCAGAAGGCATATGAAAATGAAGTGGGTTTATTCCTGACACCACCTAAAACTACAGTCATAGCATAGTATCAGTGTTCATGATGAAAGATCTTTCTTGCTATAAACATGAGCAACTTGGAGCTAAATTAGAAGAATGAATTATAGATGGGAAATGGGTATTTGAAATGGATAGTCTTCTGGTTACAGACACTGGAGAATGAAAATTCCCTGTGTTTTAATTATAAATCAAACTTAGATGTGGTCAACTAGAATATTACATTAATGACATGAATAATGAACACTATTCCCAAGACTTGCTCGTATTTCTTAGAAAAATGGCTACTTACCAACTGGTGTTTTTTGTCTACTGGGGAACCCATAAAATGAAAACAAAAGACTCTCCACAGTTTTCAGGAACAATTACAGACACTATTGTCTCTTGCGGTCTTGAACTAATCCTCAGTAGGGGATATCTCAGAGACCTACCATTCATTATCCATGTCTTAGTTTTGGAAATGAAGTTCCTAAGCATAATCTGCTCAAAAGAAAAACACAAATGAAGATTGTTGTAATCCCTTTTTTAGGAACTTTCTCTGATTTTAAGGTTTGTATGGATTTCTGCTACATTCTGACCTCCAGCATAAATTCAGAGGCAGTGAAAGTAGTCTGGGCTTACCCTGGTGTAACTGAAATCAGAATGTTGTAAAAAGACATTTGTTTTTAAAACATGTAGATGCAGAATAGAGAACACATAAATTGGTAAGACAGCCCATTTCATTTAAGTATTGTATTATATTCTACCCACAGAATGGAAATGTACTGTGCAGCAGAATAAGATGCCCAAGTCTACACTGTCCTTCCCCTGTGCATGTACCACAGCTGTGCTGCCCACGATGCCCAGGTAACTCCTGTTCATGACATACAGTCCTTTCTGAAATAGTTATTTAATATGCTGTGTAACAGCAAAATTAAATGTCTGTGCTGGAAAACTTCTGTGAAGTAAACATCCTTCTATCCGTTTAGGTTATGAGACACTTGTCCTACAGTAAGTTAGAGTATTTCCTAGGGTGGTTTCTTTTTAGGAAATCAGAAGTATAGGTGTGGGAAGGGATCAGGTAAGCTACCAAGTCCATCCAGTCCCTTACAATCCAGGCAGAAGGTAGCACAAGCTTCACTGATGAGGTCTATGGACTGTCTGCTCCCCACTCCTTTCCTTATCTCTAAACTCCATCACAATAAAATCCCATCCCACAAACTTCCTAGGTTTCTGCTTTTGGTACTTTTCATGAGAGCAGGCTAAAATACATGGTTATTTGTGAGGATTCTCTATTAACAAGCAATTCAAAATTGCTGTGGCAAATGTGCATTTGTATAGTATCACTGTACAACCAGTCTGGTAACATTTGCCTTTTACATCTCAAATCCAGGCATAGCTTCATAATTGGTAGAGACTGTTGTAAATCATAGAAGCAGTGCTGTAGAAGTTTATGACTATATAAATCCAATTGGATACTGTATAGTAAATTCCTCCAGACTGTACATTTATTATATGCTCATTATTAAGAGCCACTGTATGAAAGAGACTAAGCAGGATCTTTCACAAGGCTGTTACAACATTCCCGACATGGCCTAATGGCTGGTAGATTTGACTGGAGCTTTTCCCTAAATGTCTGTCTTAGTGGCACCCCTCATTTTCACTTATAAAAGAGTATTCATGCAGCATCATAGAAAGGGGTTTTATTTGACTTTCTCCAGAGTGTTTCATTGTCTGAGGAAAACAGCTGTTCCCTGACCAAAACCTGTGAGCAGGACGCAGTTCGCAATGTGGAGGGACATGAGTGTGCCAGTCAGTTTGCTATACAGCTGGAATTGGAGTGTGTTCATTGCACTTACTGGAGTAAATGGCACCCACCCGTTAACTTTTGGTAGGATTCATCTGTCCTGACAATTATATACATCTGTCTATCAGATATGTATATCAATATCTAATCTCATTATCTAGAGTCCTTTCTTACCAGTGATGAGGAAGAAACATTTCAAGCACATAACTCATCTGATGCCACTCTTCTTGTGTCCTCAGATGAGATTCACCCCATCCAACTTTAGATCTAGCATTATGGCATCTAGTTGATGGTAGAGTTTTATCCATGATGGTCTAATACATAGGAAAAAAAAGTTTGTAAGGTAGTACGCTTTGTCTAACCAACTAGTACTGTTAGATTAAGCGGTAAAATGCTGGGAATATGAACCCCTTTTCTGTTCTCAGATCAAAAGAAGGACTGATATGCCCCAAATCTGGTCTGTTTTTCCAGCTAATCTAAAGTTCAGTTGGCAAGGGAATCATCTAGATACCCTTTATGGCTGTTGGAAACACGCTGTCCCCAGAGGGTGATTCATCCTGTTACCCAGAATGAGAAGAATTTTTCCCTGGAGATGCCTGTCTCTCCTCACTGATTACTGAGGAGCACAGGAAAATAGCTTATGCTAGATGCTTACTTTTTTGACAGCTTAAGTTAAATCACAGAAATCCCACTCTCAGCATATAATTGGCATTTGGGGTCAGGAACTCTTTTTTTTTTTTAAATCTCTGTACAGTATTTAGTATAGAACATAAATGCTTCTAGATTGACTGGTTTTGCTTCAGGAGCTCATTGGCAGTGAACTGTTTGCTTTCTTCTGTTCATGAGGCTGTAAATGTTGTGATACCTGTATCAAGGTTTTAAAAGATTCTACAATGACCTAGTATGGAAGAGTAAGGGCCCCTGTAAACTCTCAAATCCTTCTTATCAAATTAAGTTCTTGCTAGTTGTCAGCTAGAATTTTGTACTGTGTGCTTAAACTGATAAATCCAGAAAATTATCAGAATGAGCCTTTCCTGAATTGTGATCCATTATCTTGCCTTAACTGCTCCTAAAATCTATCTATATCTGCTACATATGATGGGCCACTAAGATTGCTAGCTGGGCAGCATCTCATTAAAAATGAGAGTCCCACTAAGGTCTATTTTTTCTCTAATTGAATCTGTAATTCAGATAGATCTGTGCCAGTGTCAGGCAAAAGAGGACCAGAAATCTCCTGTGACTCCAGGGGTTATGTGCTTTTTGCAGCAATTATGCATATCATATTTGGTGCTCTATCTTCAGTGGTAATGTTCATGCCTGATCTGAATAGGAATCTCAAACATTCCTGCACATCTTATGCCACCTTTCCATTCCTATGTGTCTGGTATACAATGTCTTTTGTGCATCATCCCATGATATGCAGGAAATTCACTTCTCTGGTTTCCCTGGTTATTTTTTAATGGAACATGCCAGAGCTCTGGCCATTAGCCATCCATTCCAATTACTCTCATAAATGCTCATTATATTCTGTCACGTATGTTCCCCCTTAGTTTCTCAAGCTGCATTTTAGAAATGAGTAGTGCTAGTCAAGTGACTTTGGGCTCTTCCTCCTGCTTTCTGCAGGCTTTGTAAAGTGTAACTGCCCAAATAACTGTCTCCTTATTTAATGAAGCAGAGGTAATGCCAGGAGGCAGCAACTTTCATTGGAAACTGAACTTCATAACTACCTAAGTGGAGGAGCTGTTGAAGGGATTCCTTTGAGAAAAGTTGGCACTGCTCTCCCCCTGGAATTAATGTCTCCTGCATCCATAGTGACACTGGACTTGCTGACACAAAGAGATGCAGTGTTTGTATCCTGTCGCCCTGGCACCAGCCACCATGAATCTTAAGTAGTTGTCAGACATATGTTATGAAGCATCTTCTACTTTTCACGAGTGGTTCAATCCTACCAGCTTCTGCAACAGATTCACTGCTAACTTTTTTGGGTTTTAAACCTATTCTTTCTAGCACTGGCAAAATCCAGACCTCGTGTCTTGTACAGAACTAGATATTCCTCCCTTTTGCAGCTCTTGAAAAGTATTTTACTATCTGAATTAGATTCTTATCATCAAACATATATAACCAAAAATACAAGGTTCACATTCATTGGGATTCTTTTTAGACATTAGTGAGACCCAAAAGGACATCACAAGCTTCCGAGCTTGAACTCTGTCCTTCCACACATCAGAGGAGAAATGATTTATAGAGTCGGGGAGAGAATTACCATCATTTTTAGAGCTGGATCTGCTCTTGAGCTAGAGTGGGCTTCGGACCTCCTGCCTCCTGCCATGAAAATAAACTTCATGTACAAGTTCTTCAAGCATTTAGCTGCAGCTGTCTTTTATGGCACTACTACGGACAGTGCCTTTATAACTGGAATATTTATTGTAGGCTGTATCATTTCTATATGGAAGGATTGCAAATCAAAGCATTTAGAGTCTAGTTAAAGATCTGAAATTTTTGAGTATGCTCTGAAATATGTAAATCTAAGATGGAGGAAGCTTACATCAGAAGCAAAAATGCACAATTGCAGGAATTAGAAAGGGTTTCCATATTCCACTTGCCGGTTTGATTTCCCAGCAGATAAGGCTGCATGCTGATGTATGAATCAGTCCATCTGGCTCCAGTATTTTTTAAGCTTGCTGCCCTGACTAAACACACTGGCTTCCAAGAACGTTCATGATTAGTAACACATTTAAGTTTAAGCTCCTTTGGTACTATGATTTTTCTGTACCAAATTCAAACCACTTTTCTGATGTGCTTTTGTTTGTTCTTTAGATATTGAAGTAACAAAATGCCAGGTGGTACCTATATATATATAGCTGGACTAAATACAAAGATGGACCAGATCAGGTATCTTACAGTAGTGGTCTGGGAACATCACCTAAAAATAAATGAGGCCATGTTTGCACAGTAGACTGCAGCATGACTTAGTAATACTTGTATCTTTGAACTAGCTACTTTAGATCCTGGAAGCATCCTAGTTAGGAAAATGCAGAACTCGCTGCACTACAAAAGTTGCTGAAGAAGCAGGAAATATGTGCCTGCAGTGAGCTCTGTGCTATCTTTCTCAATTCCTTCCAGTAACTGAACCAGTCCAAGTATCACCCTGCATTCTGTAGTGCAGAATATTCTTGAAGAGTCAGCCTTGCAAGATGCTGAGTATGTACACCACCTCCTGACCTGATACACATGGATGTGTAAACACAGAAGCCTATGTATAATACAGTGCATCTTGCACTGAATTACAAACAAAATCTTCAACCTGGGCAGTTGAAACCCTCTGGTGGAATGATTTTTCAGTGCAAAATGCAATAAAATACTGGGTGAAGAGATGTTGGGTTCTACCCAGCTCATGCACCAGAGCTCCCGGGCCTCTCAGTTCTAGTCTTCTCACTCTCCCATTCAGAAAAATCCATTCTATTTCGCAAATATTTGTGAGATGAAGAGATATTGTGCCCAATTATTCCATTCTCTATACAGTTCTTGTTGCTACCACCTACACTTCTCATATCACTAAGTGAGAAACTCATGGCCCAAATCTCACTGAAGTTAGAGAGTTTTAATTGCCTCACATAGATGAGTGTGGGGCCTGAGTAGGCAAGAGAAAAAATCATGCGAATATGGTAATATTAAGAGATGTTCAGGTGGTCTCTTACTGAGAAGATACTGTTTTCCATGCTGTTGGTAAAAGAACACTTGTTACTTTTCATATAAAACATATCTCTGTTGACTGATGCTACACCTCTGAAATTCCAAGTCAGAAACGCTTCATATCCTGAATTTCAGACTGAAAAGAGACTAGAATTTTTATGCATAATCTGTCAAAGGGCATATCATCCCTGTGCCCTAACCAATACACATGGTTCAAACACCCAAGTATTTCAGGAAAATTTGGAGATGGATCCAGACTTCACATATGACTTGCAAAACTTCAGAACTCTCCACTGTCCAAAATATCAGATCTCTGCCCTACCATGAAAGATCTTCAAGGTTCTCAACCCTGACAAGTTGCAAATGCAGGAACACTTTTCCTTTCTGTTTGTTAATCTGTCCCTCTGTTGCATAAGTCCCCAGGCAGCAGAATTTCCTCATGAACTGTGCTGCCAAAACACTCACTTTCCATCTTACCCCATAAAAAACATTTGAGACCATTGGTCATTCAGCAGTATAAACAATCTCTGATCTTGTGATTTCCTTTCTCATATATAATGGTGAAAGGATTAAGGAAGAAGGCCACTGGGAGATTTGCATGAGAAGAACGATATGCAGACAGAATTCCTTTCTTTCATGATTCTTCTTCAAAAATTTGAATTTGACAGCAGCAAATATTATAGCCACTGAAAGCTGATACATGCTGTATTTTGAGACAACAGTAAAAATAGGCATCTTACAAAAGTGTCTCCTAAAGGCCTAGATGTAGTGTGTGAGGTGAAAACAACAGGGCAGTAACAGCTATAATTTTATGAAAGACTTTATAAATTACAGACAAATCTTACAAAATCTATCACTTCTGGAAAACAACAACAGCCTGTAAGTGATTTTGATACTGAATTCTTAGTCCCCTACACACAGCTGATGGGAGCACCGTGCTTGACACATGTAGGGCACTCTGACTATCAGGGATTGAGGAATGGTAAAGGACAATCTCTGTGTAAGTCATTGACTGAGAATGGTCAAATCTTGGCACAAAATGATGGAAAATATCTAAGGCAGCACAAGCATCAGTAAAGTTAGATACTGAGAGTACAACATTATAATAACTGGCGTTCCCTTCACACACCTTTTTTGTAGCCATTAACAATTAGCATTGGAGGAGTTAAAACATCTGACCTACATGTCACCTACAAAATCTAATCTATCTGTGACAGCATAGTATACCACATGTACAACTGAAAGTCTCTGGAAGCGTCTCCATACAAAACACAGTGCTAAAGAAGTGAGAAAAAAGAAAACTCAGTATGCAGGAAGAGATTTCTCTAGAATTATTTTTGGAATACGAGAGCAGGGAAACTTCAGAAATAATCAACATTAACAAATGAACTGCAAAACTATAAAGTCCTACTGAATTGATTGTTTGCTCATACAGCATTATCCACACTTCTGGAAGCAGCTGAATTGTCTGAGAGGTGATATAAAAAGAAAGAGACTTTCTGAGACTTTCTAGACTCCTGAAAATCTTTGACCATTTGAAACATTATCCATGCTTGTCTGAACTGTTTATCCAAATAATAAAATCTATATATTCTGTAACCAATGATGGTATATAACAAGTTGATAACCAGCTTAGTATTTAGTCCTACAAGGATTGTCTTCCTGACACCAAGGAATAGACAGCTGGCACTTAAATTCAGTCCATTGACGGAAATATGAGTTTGGAATTATAGGCACATCTCAGAGTTTAGAAAAACTGACCACATTTTCAGCATCTTGCCCATTTTGTCACATGTCTGACATGAGCCTCAGTTCACAGAAGAAATTCTGCATACTCGGTTCCCCTTCACTGTTCACCTCCACCTTCCCTTGTTACTTTACCTCAGCATCTGAATCTCTTGAGACCGTTAATCCATGCTGTTGCACTGCTTGCAGGCCCAGTAGCTATGCCTTCACTGCCCACCTCTGCACTTTTCAGATAATGAAAAAGAAATTAAAAATAACCTGTGATCCAAGCTCTTGGCAGTCATGGTACAGGAGACTGTGGAATAGGTATGCCACAGCAGCTGACAGTAATAACTGGAGAACTACTTACTATTGTTTATTTATAAGAATTTTTCCAGTCTGCAGAGGTACCATAGAATTACAGAGCCGTGCTTGTTTATGGTTACTCCATATACACAAACAAGGTGGATATTCATATCTGGAGTATGAAAGACTCACAGAATGTTACACAGCACCAGATATTAGTGAGATGCTCTGTTTTTTGTATAATCCCAATGTGAGATGCTCTGTTTTTTGTATAATCCCAACAATGGGTAGCTGTCAGATGGTTCAAATAAATTGTTTCTTTGGAAGTAGATCTGATTTGGAAATATAATGATATAGGCGTTCTTGGGACATGTCTAATTTTTTCCTGTTGACATGCACTCAACTAATTCAGTTTGTTTCTGTGATTTGCCCTTGTTACTAATTTCATAAGGAATGTTTGCTATCACAGCCAGATTGAGGTTATCACTTGTTTCCATTCTGGCTTTCTGACCATAAAAGTTCAAACAATGTACCTATAGATCAGCATCCAGAATGCACTAAAAAAATATGTATCTTCCCACATGGATGGCAGAATTAGAACTTCCATTCTTTGGACGGATAGGATAGGATAGGATTAGGATAGGATAGGATAGGATAGCATAGCATAGCATAGCATAGCATAGCATAGCATAGCATAGCATAGCATAGGATGCTCAGAATTTTTCCAAGATAACTTCCAAGAGCTTCAGGGATGCTTCAGAGAGAATTCAAAATGCACCAAATCTTCACTCAATTTGTTTCCTTGGCTGGGAGAGTGATTGGTAAATTCATATAATAATAGTTCAGTCTTAGAGCACAAATTAAAATGGAGCAACCTAGAAAGTGTTTTATGACTCCTTCAGAGTTCTGTTGGGCAATTTTTTATGCCACTATAAAAGAAAACACAGGAAATTAAGCTGCAGAAAATATATTAAAATAATGTGAAGAGCTTGACTTTAGCCCTAGAAAGCTAAAAAACAATGAACAGCTTTCTGAATGTTTGAACTCAAACTACATCTTTGCCTTGAATCTGTATGAAAGTTCATACTGTCTAGATAAGGTGCTACTAGTTCCTTCAAGCAATGAATTTCATACACTTCCTACCGTCTGACCATATTAAAGACTAGCTGTTATGATTAACTCTGAATTACCTTGGAGTTTTAAGAGCTTAACCTGGTCCTTGAAGTTATTTTAACATAAAGCATTTTGTGGCTTAATATCTTTGACACCTGCACCTCTGAGAGGCACATATGGATTTTGTTTAGAGCTTGTGTTTGCAGTTTTTGGATAGTGCACAACTTTTCAATTCAAATCTATTGTCAGCCTCAGAAACTGCTTTAAAAATATCATCACTGCACTGTTTTTGTTGTTTTTTAAAGGGACCTTCACACATCATCTATGTTTCTTTAAATCATAGATTTATATATAAGTTGGATTGTGATGCATGACTGAGGGAAAAGGCTAAATACAGATGGACTGAGGGCTGATCACAGTCTACTGTAGTCAATCAACAGATTTTTATTAGCTTTGATAGTTTTTGGACTCAGCCTTCTGTGAAAACAGATGCAGTTATTGACTGTGATATAGTCCCCTCTCTAGAAATGCTAAGGAGTATGGTAGAAATATGAGACAAGAAGATGAAAGAGGAAACTGCCTTGATGCTGTACCATAGAGAGTAGGTGTTTGGGCCAGGTTCCAAATCTATTTAGTTCAGTGGACTTCAGATCAGACCTTGAGGTGACACGTTCATGTAGAGTGGAAACAAAAGTAGAGGGAAGAAATTACGCAGAGAAATTTTTAATAGGAAAGAAATCCATTTGCTCTCTTATGTTGTGTTGTAATCCCCCAAGGACCTCCAGCCACAAAGGTTGTTTAATACTAGGTGATCCTTAGAAGATAATCTTGCACTGAAACATCATAAATAGGTTTCCTCTGTTTGAGGAAAATGTCGTGTTGTATTCTCATGAGATAATGAATCAGGATTTAGTTCTGGTGATGAAGTAGCTCTAGAATGTTTGTGGTTTACCCTTCTTGATGTGATAGAGTCAAAAACCCTTTCAGCAGCTGGTGGGTTTGACCTTGCAACAGCCAGTTTGTAGTAGCAGTCTGTCCCACCATGTCCTGATGGCACTTAGGGCTCAGTTTAGCAGTCCTGCCCTAAAGCTGCACTAGGAGCAGGTCAGGAATATGTAGTAACTGAGTCGATAGCACTAACAGGTCTCCTGCCTTTCTGAGGCAAATGTATGCAAGAGACCTCCACAGATACTGAGAAAAGTTTGGTAAATTTCTGGGAAAACAGAGCATGTGTTAGCCCAGGTTACCATGACACTTGTGTTCCACAATGTCGCTTGCTGCCTCTAATACAGAGATTCCCTGTCTTCTCTGTTTTCTTTATCCCCTCTGCTTTTGGCCCCTCTCACCAAATAGCCTCAGTGTGCACGCTCCTGATAAGGTGGCCAAAATATGATCACAGAATATGTCCAGCATTGAAGGCCTTTTTGGGGACATGAACCACAGTGGCAGAATAAGAAAATCCAGATTGCCAGCTGTATGTTTCTGGTACAGATGAATCAGAAGATAAGTATTAATTGGATCTTTGCATACAAAGCAAGCCTTCTGCTGTCACTGTACCTTAGTTTCACAGCAAGTGCAGGAAAATAGGCAAGTGTTCTGTGTTATATAGAAGCACTGCTATTTATGCATGAAATGCACTGCATAAACAAAGAATAATATTATTTATGTGATCTTTTTCCCATATAAACATGAGGATCTCTTTTTAAAAAATATTTTTAAAAATACAGTTTCATTTGAACACATAGCATCAGGGATAGTTCAATCAACAGAGTTGTTCCAGACTTATTCAACATAACTATGATCAAAATCTCACTGTCACCTTCCTAGCAAGCTGCATAATCTTTTTCTGCAGGATGTGTTCCTCACCTCTTTAAGTCTTAGGCTGCTCTGTTTTGAATTTGTAAGAATCAGAATATCAACACATGTTTATTTCTCCATTCCAAATACGTGTCTCATACTGAATAGCTGTTTTTTATATAGAATAATCATATTCCATTGGCTTATGTGTAGTAGAGGGAAGAGCCTAACATAGAGGATTTCTGCCTGGAGGCAGGCTTCTTTATCTTTTACTTGGAATGTTACTAGCACTTAGATTTTTCCAGGACTGGGAAGAGCTTTGGCTGAACCCCTTGGAACATAGACATGAAAGCAGCAGGGGTCAGAGGACTTTTTCAGAGCCCTGATTCCTTACGTGAAAGGAGGCTAGTTCAGATATTGTTCATCAGAGCAGCTCCACGACTGTTCACATCTATATATGCTTATCTAGCTGTAAAAATGACTGTTCCAGCAACAGGAAGAGGCACATATCATTTTAAAGCTGGAGAGGGGAGTTTAGCTCAGGTCGCCTCACAAAGCAAATTTTGAAGTGATTAGATTTACTCGCTTTGTGTTTCTGTCCTGTACATCAGGATGACAGAGGATTCAAACATGTTCCAATTGGCTGTGCAGTCAAAAGTAACTGTAAGTAAACTGCAGTCTCTTACTCTGGGCCTGCTTCAGTAAGATGGCAGATTGAAGTCTGTATCTTGCAGTCAGTAGGAGCTGCAGAGGAGCTTCAGATTCTCAAGTATTGTACACATGAAGACACAAGGTGACACAGGAAGATAAGTAATGTGAATTAGTAGGCAGCAAACACACACAACTACAAAGGAGAGTCCAAACCTGCTGCAATCCAGCATGATACTAATATATTGCTTTGCTGTTGCTTTCCCCATATACCAATGACACAGAGTGTTAGTAGCATACACCATCAAGAATGAAGCACACCACTTCATTTGTCAGAACCTTCCTTTTAGACTAGTTTTTCCTGCATGAGGTGCAAAAGCATTACCTGCTGAAGGGACATGTTTTAAACCAAAGCACAGTTCATGTGCTTTGAATTAAGTTTCAATATTGCTGCCCCAAAATTGAAATTAAAATGTTACACCTTGTTTACTTAAGAGTCCTAGTCTCCAGTTACTCACTGAGGAGTACTTCCCTCTAGAAGTCATTCCCTGGCTTCACTGGGACTCACTTGAAAGAAATGGACTAATCCATACTGTGGCGTAAAAGATGCTCTTCACCACATCCAAGGTAGGACCTTAGGGCATATTGTTACCCTTAAAATTTTAAAGATTCTGCACCAGGAATTAAAATTAAAAAATCTACAAGTCAGCCCATTGTCATGGTTATTTGGCAAAACAAGACAATAACTGGTTTTGCTTCTGCCAGTCCCAGCTCCACTTTCAGATAAAAGCTGAAAGTTGGAGTGGGAGGCACAGGTCCTACTTTGCATGTGTCTGGCTCAGGATTGAGCTGCAGCTATGAATGACAGTACTCAGACTCCTAATTTGGGGAGGTGTTGTCCTATACACAGACACAAAGTGAATTCCATCCTAAGACAGATGCACAACTCCTGTGGGTGACAGCCTGTTTCATGTTAAATCCACATTTCAGTGGTGGAGGAAAACATTTTTTGTACATTGTGGTGGCCTTTGGCAACTGCAACCTGCATTCTGAGAGCAGCTGAAGAAGACTGGAGAGGTAACAAGGTACATAATATAAAGAAAGCTTCCAACATCTTGTCTGCCATGCTCTCCTCCATGTATTTCATGCTTCCAGCTCCTTGCATGAATTGCAGTCAGTGCAAGTTAGCATTTTATTCCACAATGCTGCATGGATTTTTTTCAACCTACTTTGTAAATTGCAACTCCACCTGCAGGTTTTTATCCAGAAATGTAATTTTCTGCACATGAATAAGTTATCCCATTACTGTTATTCCAGACTACTTCAGTTAGTATTTTGGGGCCTCCTAGAATTAATCCTTCACAGTGGAACCTGAAGCGTAGTGTTTAAAACATTGCTATGAAAAACACCAGTAAAAAGACCTAATAAGCAAGAATCATCCTTGTATCTCTCTAATGACTTATGTGTACGTTGCCCCAGAGAATTATTTTGCTTGTAGGGAAAAGAGCTGGACTCCATGAAGGAGGAGAATTAACAATATTTTTTTTAACAAGGAGACTTAAGGGTATGTGCAATTCCTACCCAATCAAACAGTTTTCCAAAAACAGATGTCAGGTAATCAAAGTGCTGCCTGCTTGTGTTTGACAGTGTACCTAAGCTGATTCAGGTTTCATTAAATTTTCAATAAACGAAACAGGGAGAAGTACTGTCATACAGTAGTCATGTTCCCTTTTGGCATTAGAAATACTCAGGGTCTGCACATTTCCAAGAATTGTGTTTTATTCTGACCTTTATAATTGCTCTTTATGTGTTGCTTCTGAATAGCTAATCTGCAATTCTTATGCCAATTTTAAATGTCAAGGCAAGTAGTGTGGCCTCACATGACGTTATGTTACAACCTGGGGTGACCTGATTTCTGTACAGAAGCAGCATGTGAGATGACCTGTTACTTGGTGTCCAAAGACAAATTTCCTGCACTGGGATACAGCCTAGAGAGCTCTGAAGTACCTGTTGCAACTAAACTGACTCTCCTAATTGTTTTCAGTAAGTAGCAAAACTCACTGGGAATACAAGTGAATATGCAGGAGAGATGTCAATGCAAACAGTTGTCCCTGAATTATAGCAGAATTCAATTACTTCTCTAGTGAATAGGGTTCCAAAACAAATCCTCAGTCTCTTGGTCTGTATATGCTTATGCTCTGAGTTGATTCAGAAAACATGTTTCATAAAATCCTCTCTGGATTCAGATTCATAATCTATCATCCGTCTACTTAAAAAGGCCAGAGAGACTATCTGCAGAACAGTTCCCAGTATGGTAAGTTTCTTAAGACATTAGACCTCATGATTAATTTCATATTGTTTAGCACTTGATTGTTTTTATAAGGGTGGTTAATAAAACAGACCAACTGCAAAACCCAAGCCAGGCTGAGCGCCTAGTGTTTCTGCTTGATGTTAAAAGCCCATCTTTTTCAGTAAATGACACTAGGTGATTCTGAATGTTGCAGTTTAAAAATAGTTTCTAAGTCAGCAAGCCAAGAGTCTGTAGGATTTTTAAAAAATGATCTTTCCCAGATGTTCTGATACTAAAATAAGCAATAGTGAGAGTGTTAAGTACTAACAAGAATGGCCAGAATATGGTACAAGAAAGTATCTCAGAGAGATTAAATAAAACCCCACAGACCCTTGCTGAGGTGCTGTGCAGGGTCCTAACAGACCTGCTGAGAAGTATGCAGCAGCGTGAACTTCGCCTACATGCCTTGTCTAATCACCATTGCAGGAGTACACTCAGTTACTACAACCTATTACTGGTTGTAGATCAGTAAAACTTGGCACAATGGACTTTCAGAAAGCCAAGATGCTTGGTCTCATTGTCTAAAATGGTGAAGACTGTCTAAAAGCAAATGATTTTCCTGTCTTGAAGGTCAGATGTGACATCATAAATACTTCACTGATTATCATGCCATGACTGTACTGATTCTGAGGGGGTTTTGCCAGTTTGTCAGGTAGCATCCTAAAATTGTTTGTTAGCAATTGTATCTGTACCTCTTGACTTTATCCAGAAGGATCCAGCTGAAAACTTAATTGACTGTAGTAAGGCCTGGATCCTAAAGCCCTTCCTCAAGTAAGTCACCTTACACTAACATTTCCCAAAAGGCTAATTTGCTTATAGCCAGTTACTGCTTTTCATTCTCTGCACATAAATACTTTTACAGAAGTTACCACTGTTTCAGACACCAGGAACTGCCCATGGAATTTGTCTAAGCTATTCAAGGGATTAGTTGCAGATAACTGATGCTCTTCTGCTCCATATCCAAGTAAGGGTAAAGCATCTCAGGACCAAGCCTTTGTAACAGTCCAGAAAGGAATAGTTGTAAACATAAAAAGCTAAAAGATTGCGTCTCCAAAACTGACTGTAATCTATGTGACACAGCATCTGTTTCTCCCAGGACACTGGAAAGCTCCCAAAGTCAGGAAGCCCTGGTCTACACCCATAGTATGGCTGCCTTCAAACCTTGGCCCTTGGAAACTTCAAGTCATGGGCAGACCATCAGGAACCCAGGGAGATGTCCATGAAAAAACTGTGACTGGAGTAGATTCCACTGAACCACAGAATTACCATAAAATGTCTGTGGATTATCAAATTAATATCTAACTCTATTTTGTCAGACTATCAGGAAAGTATAGTGCTGCATTTCACACTAAGTTAGCATCCCTTCGTGGCAAACTTTTTGCCATACTGTTTCTTCACATGCTCCGTCACATGGATTATATATAGTTTGTGGAGTACGTGAAGTATACCTACATGTGGTTCTAGTTCATAGTGAACTTTTATATTAGGGTGTATTACAAATCTGAATTGATAGAAATCTTGTTTGTATAGATCAAAAGTTCATCCTAGTACAAGCATCCCTCTCAAACATAATCTTAAAAAGCAGCATTCAAGCAAGCACCTGGGCTGTATTCTGAAGAAAACCTTTCTGTTGGTTTCATTGAGGCCAGGATTTACTTTATGTGTATGGTACACCAGTGAAATCCAGTTTAGGTAAACAACAGAAGATGGACAGAATCCTGTATTTGGAAGAGAGGAATGTTTGGATATAAGAATTTGAGCATAGCCACCATAGTCTCCAGTTGTTTTTAAAAAAAGAATTGGTTTGGAGCCTGTTTGTAAAACTGGAAAGATTTCTTCAGCCAGGTTCAACCTTTAAGGCTAATTACAGGATAAGTTCAAATCTATGCCAAGTCACGTGAAGCCTAGGTGGCACATCTTAGCCCCCTGCCATTAAGTAATGCTAATGTTGGTGATAAATCAGTGCTATCCATATTGCTAACTCATGGTCCTATCTTGATCCCACTAAAATCATAGGCAAATGTAAGCTTGGCCTGTCAAATTCTGGACCGAAGTCTGAGCTCTCAGAGAATAAATGCCAACCACAGAAACAAAGACACATCCTTTTTGATTGGTGCTATAACATCCTTACCCTGTATGGTTTATATTGCTTCCACTGACATGCTATGAATGCCAGAAAGAAAAGCTCAGATTGAACCCAGTTAATTAAAAAGATTCACACAGATGGTTTGCCTGGTACTTTACAGAGGCAGCTAATTAAAGCAATGTTAGTCAGCACCATTAAAATGCCAGATAAGGCTTTGGGAACAATCCCGTTTTGGAGGCAAGGTTTACAAATAGAGCTTTGAGCAATGCAGTATATTTGCAGTTAATTGATCTAACGTATCTTAACTAAGGCACAGAATAATGCATGCTGATATCTATATTAATGCCAAGAGTTTTCAAAGTTCAAACCTGGCACTTATTAAAACAATCCACAAAGACTCTGATTTCACATTCTACAGGAGAATATGATATCATGAGGGAGTCTGAACTCCTCTAATTAGCCATGATTTAAAGAGCACTAGAAAAGAAACCAAGGCAGATCCTAGTTGTAGAAAGTCAGTCACACACTAGCAAAGACAGAGAGAGAAAAATTGCACCAGACAGAAGTTATATTTGGACATGCAATATAAACAAAGCTTCCTTGCAGTTTTAGACAGATGCTGTGTTTGGAGAGGATCAGTCGTGCTCTCCAATATGCTGTCTCTCATATATGACTGTGTATATTTTTTTACAATAACAGGAATGTCATCTTGATCTGAAAACTTCTTCTAAGCCTTATTTTATGCAACCAAATAGCCCCATTCACTTAATGTGCTAAAAGATAATCATATGCACAGGTAAATGCAGTATAGGACCTAAACCATAGCTTTATTCCCTGTAATTGAAACTGACTTTTATTATAATTATTTCATCAAATAAGACTTCAAAATGTCAATAGAATTTCATCCCATATTCCAAAGATAGGCAGATGTACGTGCGTTTTGGGCTGCATGTTATGATTTAGCTGTTATAGGTCTAACTTCTGTGATCAACTTAAAAGAAGTATAGATGAAAACAATTACCTACTGCAACTCTCCTCCGACATTTTCCAAGCAATAAAAATTTCACCACCTTCCTTCCATTACTTAGAAGCCACAGTTTAAAGGCATTTTGTGATTTCACAGTGATCTGAGCAATGTGGCATATACCAAGGTAGATCTGCAGTAATATTTACTTTCTTCGTCCAATACTGTGAAGAGTCACCATGAGTCATTCAAGTATTGGTCTCTGCAAATGTCAGACCACAAGCCAAACGCTGCTTTTGGATAGGCATCCCATGGGGGCGCAGCAACGTCCTGCAGAGGCTGCATGAGCAGGGCCTCATATCCTGACCAGAACCATCTGTACTCTCTTTTCATTTCTCCTTTCATTTTCATTCTTTCTAGTTCTGCTGCTCTTCCATTGGCCAAGGGGCAAGGGGATAACTAAGGGTTTGGCAATCTCTTTCTGCTTTCCATGAGAGGACTCTTAGAAAGCCCAAGAAACTATGGTGACATAAGTTTCAGGAAGTACCACAGTCCTGAGAAGTGCCTCTTTATTCATGTTTTCCAGTATTTGTGCCTAATGGGGCAGGAGTTTAATTTGTCACTTGAATCTTTTGCTGATGACTTTCAAAAGGTGTGTCTTAATTAGAACATACATCTTGCCATTCCAGAATGTGTATTACTAGCAAACTGTACAGAAGTGCTAAAAGCACTGCATTTCTGTGCCAAGCACAGGTATTGTCAAAGCTCTGTCCTATTTATAAGGCTTTGGAAAGGTATCATTAGACACCCTTGATTGCACTGAAATAATGATGTATTTGGTTCTTCAAAGGAGGGAGAGCCAATACCATGTCTGTCACTTAAAGAGAAGTGGAATGTCAGGCAAGGATCCCTAAATGGCTAACTTCTCCTGCAGAATGTTCTTCGCTGATGCACTAGACTCTCAAATACTGTAGTATATGTATATTCCACAGACAGTTTTGTCATTTACCATTAAAAATATTACTAATATTTGATGGACCAATGTAATTAAATATATGCTTTTATGGAAAACTCTGAATGTCAGTGTTTAATGCCAGTGCATGCCAGCAGAAAACTGCTCTTTCACTTGAGCTCCCAGCTGAAAAATGTGCATTCGGTGGTGGCACAGTTTCACGAAAAAGCTCCCCAGGTTTATCTGATAGATAATGAAAGGAGCAACAGCAAAACCTGAAATTTCAGGTCAGGTTTCTTTTACATGAAAACCCAAACCCACTGAATGACATTTCAGCTGCATTCCTAGAAAATGCAGTGATTTGGGCTCCAGAGAACAAACACTCCACTGTTACTTCCATCAAGCTCTTGTTCAAAATGTCTTTTCCCATGCTGAGATGCTAAATTCACGTGAATGTAAATGTATACTGCCAGATTCACTGCCCAACAGGCATCAAGTGACTTACATTTCATAGGTAAAGTATATTTTGTTTGTCAACTGCTAATAGTTAAACAGTCTAGGGAATGTTTTAACATAAGGTATGGATAGCTTTATGTCTTAATATTTAACCCATGTGGTGCAGAACTCATTATGATCTTGAGTTGAAACAGGAGGCTTCAGGGCTGAATTGACACTGCACTTGTGCACTTTGTCATATGCACTGAGTTCTGCAAAATGCACTCATTTGCACATCTGACATTAAAATGCATGTCAGAAAAAAGCTTTTGGGTGGCTTTTGAAGTCTGCCTTTCACAAGTTTTGCTCATTTTGAAAACAACAGCAGCAATGAACTGTAAAGTCCACTAGGAAGAAACACTTGCATAGTAAATAGTTTTCTCTTGACACAGTCCCATCATCAGTATGACTGCTCCTCAGCCAGAAGGTTTGTGCCTGTGGATGGCATGGACTCATGTATGCCCTACGGCACAACCTGCTAACCTGCAATTAAGTCTTCTATGGGCTACAACAAATCATTAATAAAATGATACCAGTACTACCAGTACTAAGAAGGGGGAAACCATGCTATTGATAGTGAGATTCTGTGTGTATACAGGACCTTCTACATTAAAGTGTGAAAAAGCCATGTAAATGCAACAAGTGGGCACATAACTGCACCTTGTCTATCCTAATACCAAATGCTACAGCAGACAAAGTGAGAGAAAATACAGCAGCATGAGACATGGCCATCAGTGCTGGCACTGCAGTTGATCATCAACATCTTAACATGAACTGGGACAGTCAACTAAAAGTGTGAATTATTATTCAGCAAAATAGTAGTATGAGAATATCACTTATACTTTGTAGCATGACAAAACTTGTCCTTTTATAGTAAAGAAAAATGAAGAAGGGAAGCTTTTCCTCCCCTGTATTTGTAATACTGCAAGTTGTTAAGAACATTTGCATGAAGTGTTCCTTTCCCATTGCTTCCAGAAGACTCCCTTTTCTCAGTAAGCAGCAAAATCACCGGGAAATCCTGTGAATACAATGGCACCACCTACCATCATGGCGAAATGTTTGTGGCAGAGGGGCTTTTCCAAAACAGGCAAGCAAACCAGTGTGCCCAGTGCAGCTGCTCAGTAAGTAACATGATTTGACAGAGCTCTGCTCTATCTATGCTTCATTTCTCCTTCCTAGAAGACATGACACTGAAACATAAGCAACACATAATAGAGGCTGGGAATTGATAATTAATGCTGAAACTCATGAGAGTGCTTGAGGCCAGTGTGCAGCACCTGGTAACTGCCAGGCTACCTCTTACTCAAACACAGGGGACAAAGGTTACCCTGTCAAGCATCTGCTGTAAGTGAGCTTACGGTGCAGAAGCAGCAGGTAAAATATTGCTACTTGACATATACAGAATATTTCGCTTCAGCCTGACTGGAAAATACAGCACTAAGCCACTGACTGAAAATGAATTCATTTGGCCTGAGCTGATAGGGAAGGAGCCCCACAGGCTGGGAATGGACAGCTCTGAAAACTGATAGCGGGCCACAGAGCCATTCCTGAGATGTCACCGATTCAAATTCAGTATACCTGAGCAGTCACTCAGTGACTTTTCAGAGCCAGTGTCTGAACCAAAACATCCCTCTGAATCCAACCAGCTCTTCAGTATAAAGTATTGGCAACTCTGGACCTCCTCTGATTAAATCATCATCATATTCTACATTAACTACAAACTTAACAGGCCAAGTACTGAACAGACTTTATGACTTTTAGTTACTGATCAGCTATTCCTCCAGTTCAAGTCCAGTAAGACACAAGAAAGGGAGAGCAGGAGGGAGAATTTACACTGGATGTTTTTGGTACCAACAATGTCAGGTACACTTTCAGCATACAGTAACTGCAGCTATTCTCCCCACACACTTTTACCTCTTCCCTTTTCCCCCTTGTTTTTTTAGAGAAAGGGACCTTTCTCTGTGCGACAACAAATTTTAAAAAAGCTATCCAGACTTTTCATTGGTCTAGTATTCTGCTTTTGCATACCAGAGTGGCATTTATGTAAACACACATACTAGGTTTAAGCATGTCCATAAAAAATGCATATACAGTACCAGACAAATCGATGACTCCTTCTGAATTCTTGTATTTTACTGGCAGGAAGGAAATGTGTACTGTGGGTTGAAGACTTGTCCCAAATTAACTTGCTCTTTCCCAGTTTCTGTTCCGGAGTCCTGCTGTCCCGTTTGCAGAGGTAAGTTCAAGTACAACCACAGAAGGACAGGTTCTGAATTCACTCCTTCCCCTGTCAGAGCCCTGTCCGTGCACCAGCACTGTCACTCAGGACACTATCTGCAAGTTTCCCATATACTTACAATCCAGTGCATGTTGGGAAATTAAACTTTGAATTCCATCAAGGTAACACTGCTACCTTTGTTTTCCTAAATTAAAATAAGGAGAGAATGCACTGATGATACAGTTGCATCCCCATAATGAGGTAAATGAAGGCTTCAAATGATGTATTGCGATAGCTGCCATTGCTCTGAGTAGGAAAGCTTGGCAATAAAAGATGAGCTTCTCTCTGACAGGTTACCAGACCTGCTCAAGATATGCAAGACACGAGAATTCCAGTTCAGAGGATAAAGCCAATTACTCCAGTTTAAATCAGGGGCCAGTCTATATTCAGGTGACTTCAGTATTTTATTAGCAATTGCATTTTAGATCTTGTACACTGAAGTAACTTGATTCTAGGGGCCTTCGTAGCCTTTCTGAATGTCTAAACCTAAATGTCTGTCTAAAAATCTGAGAATCTCTAAATGTGTTTTATCTCACTATTAGTATTGTGGCATTTGAATCACCACTTCCAGGGTATCTAAGCACCTATGGCCAATTCTCAAAGATGCAGATAAGCACCTGTATATACCTATGGTTTTCAGAAGTGCCACTATTGTTATAAGTAATGCCAGTCTGCTGTGAAAAATGCTCCTGCTTGCACCTTTGTGCAGTTATATCCTTTTGAGATTCTGCTTGTTTGAACTCAGAACTCGGTGCTATTGCATGGTAAAAACAAGGACTATTATCTTGTTAGTTGTATAATTTTGCCTATGGTGATAGAGTTGTGAAACAAGAACTAGCATTGTCCCATAGTCCCTGTCTTAAGGAGTTTACTGAGTATACACGCTGGACCAAAAGCTCTGAGGGGTGAAGGGGCTGAACCAAAAAGATGGTACTTCAGAGTAAACCACTGCTGATCATCTGATTCTTGATACCTGTACCCTCATAGTTACTAGGCTGTATTTGAAACCAACCTACTTCACTTACAAAAATCAAACTGACTTTCAAAATACGAAGTATCAGACATGAGTGTGCTGTAAACTAGCCTTATGCTGGAGAAATCAGGCACTTCAGCCAGAGAGTCACTAATGAGAAACAAGTTCATTAGAGTTTCCATATGAGAGGTGAGATTAAATTGGATTATGCAGTAGAGATGACCCAGTGTCTCCACTGATGCAGGGGTTTTTTAATATATTCTACTGTCTGTTACTCTTATTTTAAAATGTTAAAATGATCATTTATCTTACAATCAGCTTTGTCCTTTTCAATAGGGCATAAACTGTCTTACCTCCCCTCTGTGATTCTTATGAAATGCAAACCTAAACAAGATGTTTGCATCAAGATCTAGCACAGCTCATGGGGAGGAAACTGTGAGTCAGTTTCTGCTCCCTGCATGGCCAAATATATTAACTTAATATAGTAAAAATTGCTGATTTTCCTATTCATTCCTCTACTACAGACTAGAGAAGGCTCCAAGCACTATGGTTCAGATGTGATTTATGTCAGGATCCAACTTCCACTTAAATTAAGGCAAAAGTTCTCATAAACTGCATAGAGGATAAAATGCTAATACACAGTATACACTAAGGTAGTGGATCTGTGATGGATCTGACTTACATCTGGACGAGTTAACTCCAGAACTGGAGGGGTACCTGCATCAGCACCATGGCTCTCCCAAGCCAGTATCACACACTGCTACTGCTGCAGCACCTATCCTGCTTCAAGGACCCAAGCCCATGATCTGTGCCATTAATGTAAGGGTCCTGCTGTGGTGGTACCGCTCTGCATTCCAGCGCAGTGCTTGGCACATCCAGAGCAAGGCTCTGAGCCACTAGCAGAACGGTCTTATCTGTACCTGTATTTGAATTCCAAGGCTGGGATAAATTCCAAGCTCAGCTCCACACTAAATGATTTCTCCTGTTCTTGTACAAGTTTTCCAGGAGTCAGGTATCAATTCAACTTCTGTGGCTTGTCATATCAAGGAACACCTCAAAATATGTCTCTAAAACTTTTTAAAGCCACATTCTCTCTCTAGCTTGAACTGATTTTTCCCTACTAAAATTTCTAATGTAGCTTATGCTTAGTTATATTTGTATTTATGAAGTTGTCTTTGCAAAGAAAACAGCTGGACACTACTCCTAAGTAGAAAACGAAGGTTTCTTCTTCTTTCCAACTTTTCTTTCCATGAATCACATGTTTGGCTGTAAGTAACCAGAGCCTGGCTACAGAAGTCTCTCTGATTCTCAAAAGCATTCATTACTTTTGCATCACATGCACAAATCACAAGTGCTCTAGAAAACCCTTTCCTCTTTTAAAAGACAATTCAGAATGTCCTTACTTTGCTATGACTGTTAGTGCTATAAGCTTTATTCTGTAGTACTTCTATTGGCCTGACTCAGAAAAGCAATGCTGAATATTTCATACTCTCTACCAGCAAATATAGGATCCTGTGAGCTTAGATGGGATCTGGTCTTAGTGGGCCAACTTACACATCCTGATGTAACTCACTGCATGTGCCTGGCTTTCTGGAACGGTTGCTGGTTTGCACACTCATGCACCTTCCATGAGACTTCACCTCTAAGTATCTCCCAAGGTGTTGCACAATTACTGCCCTAACTGATGCTGCTCTGCTTCTCATACAGGAGATGGAGAATTATCATGGGAACATTCTGATGGAGATATTTTCCGGCAGCCAGCCAACAGGGAAGCCGTAAGTGTGACCTACAATTTAAAGACATCTTTTCCTGCTGTTCTGTGTGTGCCAGTACATTGGGGGAAAAAGAGAAAAGGATGATAATAGGTCTGAATATCTACTGCTTCATCCTGGCTTCTGTGAATCTAGCCCAAAATAGGTTTCTTCCACTTCTGCAAACCTCTTAATAAACTCAACCTCAATTAATGAATAATGCTGAATTATAAAATTCCATGAGCTTCTGCAAGCTCTGGATTTGGTCTTTGTTGTATATGCTCCGTAAGAATAAAATTCTACAGCATAGTTTGCTATACAAGCATCACTTTAAAATCATAATTGCAAACACTTCCCAGCTGATATATACATGTATATATTTACTTTGGGGGCTTCACTACCTCCGGGGCTAAGAGTATCCATTAACAACTTACTCCTGAAGAGATAATTTTTATAACAGCATTTGGAGAAAATATGAAGAGCTTTTAAGCATTAGGTGCACTACCTAAATAAATGAAACAACAGGTCTTTGGATTAGTGAGAAGAATTATGCTTCAACTGCTGTAATATACACTATTCCTTCATGCCCATGGGTATTTTGGAAAATAATTCTCTGAAAACAACCACTGTTTTTGCTCTAGTAAACATGCTGTGCACTACTACTACTACTACTACTACTACTACTACTACTACTACTACTACTACTACTACTACTTTCCTCTGCAAATAAAATGAGACTTCCCAGTCTGTAAAACAGAATCTATTGAGGTTCTGCTCAGTCTGTGCAAGGCTAACCCTGGCCTTGCATGAGAGTTTAAAGCTGCAACCAAACAAGAAGCTGGACAGTCATTCAGGACGCGCTCCGCCACTGGAGCACCAGTAGAAAGCAATTTTATGAGGAAAACTAGACAGCTTACAATTCTTCTCTAATCTTAGAGTAGACATCAGTAAAGTAGATATCTAGATCTGAACACCATTTTTAATACATGGAGCGAAACTGGCACTTCTGGGTTGTGATTCATTTCCTCATCATCTCTAGATCCACAACAGGTCAGGCTCTAAAATTACCTCTCTGTCCATTGATGATTAGGGACTTCAGATGACCGCCTTAGATAAAGACACCTACACCGACATATACAGTCTGGGGAGATGAGTTACAACTGCATGCATGTAGACAACTTCATTATCATGTAAACCATCTGCAAAACCTGAATGGCCTTTATTTAGCATGGTGCCATTCATTACATCTAATGATGTTTGATGACAGTCGCAACACTCATTGCCTGTGTTAAGCTTCTAGTACAGCCTCTTTCCTCATGTTCACTGGAATGAGACATTTACTTTCCTGCTCTCTTTTTGTCTCCAGAGGCACTCATACCATCGCTCCCACTACGACCTGTCACCCAGCTCTGCGAGGCAGGTAGTCAACATTCCACGATTTCCCAATGCCAGGAGTAACCGTGGAGTCCTACCAGATTCCCAGCAAACTTCAGGAACAATAGTACAAATTGTCATCAACAATAAGCATAAGCACGGACGAGGTAAAGACAAGTACTTCTTTACAGTATTACTCTGGGTCAAGAATCAATCACCTACTCAAAATATACAACAGAATCTTGGAAATTCACACTGATACTAAGAGACCCAATGCAAATCAGGGAGGCAAAAAGCAGTAAGCTATTAAGGATACAAAATTAGGTCTTGGCTGAGATCAGTTGTGCCTACACATACATTAGTGCATTTCACTACGCAAAGGCACCACTCTATTGCATTGCTGTGAATTTGTGGGATTGTGCTACATAATTCTGAGATCCCATGCAGTGGTTACCAGGGAAGTGAGCGCTTTGTGCCATGAAGGACACCACGATGACTTTAGATTTGCCAACTTGCTCACACAGTGAGTTGTCTAGTAGGAAATTGTTCATGCTTATTTTCTTTATACTGAATGTAACTTTACTAGCTGTAAACTACGTATGTTTAAACTGCCCCATTAATCTCAGACCATAAAGCTTTGCCATAGTATCAAAGGTTTTCTGCCTCCAAGGCTTAACAAATTATTCTCAAGAAAGGCAGTATCATGATTTTTCCCACCTTAAGCCAGTTGTCTGAGACAGGGGGATACAAGGGGTGCTTTTCCTCCTCCATGGCTAGTATTAGAGGCAGAGTAGGCAATTCAGGCAATGAATGTCTGAGCTGTAAAGAGGCTAGGTTAACCAAGTTAACCAGTCTCACTCTAAGAATCCTTTAGTGCCTTCTGATAATATAATACAGGACATACTGTATCATGGGGACAGCAGAACTTTGAGCCCATATGGCAACCTTAACCAAACATGACTAAACCATATTCCTGATGCATTACAGGAAGGACAAAAATAGAGGGAAAATATCAATTCTCCACTTAGTGGGACAGCAAGTTTTGTACAATAAAAAGGGTGGGATGCTCACTTCCCACACTGGGTGGACCTCAGCGAACAGAGGTCTGCAGGAACAGGCCTAAGAAGTCATAAAAGAAATAGCTGTAAAAATACAGGTTCAGAAGAGCGTCTATCTACAAATAGCACTCAGTATGCACTTAGAAACTACCCACAAAGAGTTAAAAGCCCTTGAACTAGGGCCAACTAATCTTTTAAGGTATTAACTAACAGAAGGAATGTTGGCCATAGGATCTTTATTATCCACCTGAACAAGCATGAAAAAACATTCAGATCATGCCACTGTTTTATGCTGAATCTAGGAGCAGGAATCTCCATGCAGTGCAATATCTTTGACATGTAATTCACACATGAAGACATTATCAAAGCAATTTCTAACTGATTTGTTTCAGCAAATAAAGAGCATACAGACGAATAGCATATTTCTGGATGCAGTACATAGTAACTGCCACAGCTTCAGACACTCATTGCCTGGAGAGTGTCTGAGAGATCCCCGTGATAGAAACAGGAATGCTGACCATGCATTTTCTTTTGTTCTTGTGCAATTAACAAGTGTTTTACTAATTAATGAACATGCCCTTGAGACGCTTTTCAACAAGTTCAAAAATAAACACATAACTCTCCTGACATGCAAATACTGTGCAGTTGCATGGATACAGATTTATCATTCTAAACATGAAGAGCACTAAAAGCAGGGTATCAGGGAACTAGAAGTTATTGTTTTGGCTTCTACTACAGGCTTCACCAGCTACCTCAGAGTAATTATTTAACTGTTTGTGCTAAACAAACCCTTAAAACAGGGGGAATATGTATCTACACAATGTCATGTATTATCTCTTCCCCTGTCAGAGAGAAATCATTAAATATTTATGTCTGTAAAGGATCTGGAGAGCTCTAGCTGGGATTAAAAATTCCATATAAACATAAATCTAACTAATATTATAGTATTTAAGCATGTAAGAGGCCTGCTGAGCAGCTGAACACTTACCAGTTTTCCTCACTTAGTTTTTTTCTCCCATGTTCTTAGTATACAGGTAACAATTGATTTGCTTTTATTTGAGAAACAAAACTGTTTCCTACCTCTAAAACAAAAACATGTCTTAAGAAAGAGTTAAAAAGTAGGAAATTATAAAGCAAATGATAGCATAACCCCATGAAAGACAATACATTGCAAAAAACACTCCCCATAAATCTCAGTAACTCAGTAAAGTATAAGGCAGTTGGTCACATCTGTTACCAGTTAGATGTAAATTTCAGATTACAGATAAAAATTAAATTGCTTTTGAAAGTTACAGGCAAAATAGGAACATATTTTACAAATAAAAGCATTAATAAAAATGATGGCATATTAGAAGAATTGGAAATATTTACAGCATATCCCAGCTTCACTTTAGTTGCTTTTAGAAATCAAGGTGCCCTTTCTTTCACCGTGTTAGGATTAGTTTGCATTTTTCTCTGTGTTTATAAAATATTTAAAAAGAAAGAAGTAAGGTTTTTAGCACAAATGCAAACATGGTGTAAAGTGATATAACTCCCATTAACTGCCAGGTGACCCAAACTGACTTCCACCAGGCATGGATTTTTCCAGTCCTTGTGTCAGCTGTACTGCTCTGTCTCCCAAGGGCACTGACAAATAAATATTGTGAGGTGCTCAAAAGCTATTGGAATGAAATTTCAGTACCATATGTATCTTTTCATGTAATGTTTTCTTGTGATTCCAAAAGCCAAATGTTTCTGTACACCTACAGACGTATATCTTTCCACCAAGGACATGAAGTTGCATTTTGCAACATGCCCTTGCTTTGTTCTGTGTGTTGTGTAGCAGGAACTCTCATGCAAACTCTCAACAGGCCCAGGTGGCACTAATCCCTCTTGATGAGAGCATGACGCTCACTGCAAAAGCTGTGTTCGGCTAATGGTAAGAAAAGTTGTGCAGATGACTCAGTAGCAAATGTCATGATCCTGTCCATCTGCAGATTCAATTCCAGCAGCCAGAACCAATGTAGCGGGCTGTGTCCTGTGCATGGGCTGAGATTAGGAGGGGAAGGAGTGAGTTTTGTAAACTGGTTAACGATGCACAACTGAAATGTGTGCACAGGAGAGGAGCTCGTCAAATACATGACTCAGCCACCTTCACTCTTCTCCACAAAATAGTGTGAACACCAGTGTCAGCAGAGTTGGAGTCAAAGCAAAACTGCTCAGAAAAGGGTGGTCACAGGCTCAGACTCATTTTAAGTAGCAAAGCTCCAAGTTAAAGTTAACAAGCAGAGAAATGGGCCAGAGACACTAACAAATTATGTATAGAGACACTGCTTTATACAAATGTGCATGAATCAAAGTAGTATTCATAGAGAGGTAGCCAATGAACATACCTTTTCCAGTTGTACTTTTTCTCCCTTTTCTCTTCTTTCCTAGTTTGTGTTTCAAATGGCAAAACATACTCACATGGTGAATCTTGGCATCCTAATCTCCGGGCTTTTGGAATCGTAGAGTGTGTGTTGTGCACCTGCAACATCACCAAACAGGAATGTAAGAAAATTCATTGTCCAGAACCATATCCCTGCAAATATCCTCAGAAAGTAGAAGGAAAATGCTGTAAAGTCTGCCCAGGTAAAACAAAGTTGATCACAGACCACCTTTTTGCTGTGCATGTTAAGGGGCTTGGCTCAAACCTTCGGGTCACAATAAGATCTGATAAAAATAGCAATAGCTGTGCCCAGTGTTCTCATGTGTGCGCAGAGATCTCAGTGCGAGACAGGCAGAGTTGCCTGGCCAGCCCTGCTGTTCCTTGGGCGGCGGGGGGGCTTGCTGCCTGCAGCACGTATGTTCTGATCAGTCACTTGCCTTTCTCTCTGTTAGCATGATTTCCCGACACTCATTTCCAAAGAGAGTATTACAGAAATGTACACAGAAAGTTCATTACTGTCAAAAGACTCTCCCATCCTTTCCCCCACTGCAGTGCCCACAGAACCTTCAAATAATTTTTTAGCTCGTGAAATTTGCATGGAGGTAATTTCTGCTTTTTAACATGTACCAGAAGGATTCAAACCCCTGATTATAGACTGATTGGTGTCAGTTATGTAACTTAATCCTTAAAATAAATACTACCTTATCACAAATTTAGCATTTTTTTTATGCCATGCTAATGATTAAAGTTATGTAGACATTACTTACTAAAATCAATGCCTACAACTAGTGAAAAATCTGCTGATATGACTCTGCTGATGGTCTGCCAAATGACCAGCCATGTTGCAGATGATAGGAAGGGTAAAGGAGTGTTCAGTTCCTTTTTGTGCCTTTAAACTTCTTTTCTAATCTGTATGGCCCATTTCTGTGTTTGTTTGGTGATGCACTGGGAGGAAGTGAGTTGTTCTGTTGTGTATAGAAATCCTTCATAGAATGCACACTTCCCATTTTCTCTTGCTAGCCTTGCTTACTGGGAAAAAGCACGACACAGAGGCAGTTGGCAGGCAGGAGGTGTGTATCTAGATCCTTTTAGATACTTGTGAATCAGAGACCCACAGCTTTTATTGAGTTCATTTGAGATGAGAACAGTCAACAAAACCTGGCTAACAGGCTTCAACAGAAAAATTAATAGCAAAAAGAAAGTTACTGTCTTTGAGATTCTATGTGCCAATTTTTAAGAAAGCTGAACCTCACCTCTTACTGCAGTCTGTCTTGTGTGTGTGAAAATGTATTAATTATCAGGTTTGTCCACAAACAACAGTGCAAATTTTTGAGCTGCATCATCTCTCTTAAATTCTCATCCAGCTCCCAATTACCAACAGAATAATCACAATTTCTACTTATATGTTCTATGACTTTACCTGGTGGTCAAGAGGTAAGTGCACTGTGGCTAGCCCAAGCTTGCACCAGCCAGCTAGCTGCTGCCGAGCAAAATTCAAACCTGATAGATTCTACCTGCCCTTTTCCTCAGAAGAGCATTTGGGTATCTTCACTCTGTCCAACCACCAATTTTAATTCAGTTATTTTATTACCTCTGAGACTTCTACCATTATTTCAAATATGCTTGAAAAGTGGACAACAGGTTCAAAAATTGTGAGGAGTCTCACAAACCACAAGGTTTGATCCAGCTCATTTCCTTATGAAATTGGGTAATAAATATGAATTATGTCTTGCCACCAGACTGGTCATCAGAACCTAGCAAAATAGAACACTGTTAAATATCCGGGGCTTAGATGGAGATGGATTTGAGTGGCCATACAAGTGAAAATTCTACTTTTAAACAAAACCTGCTTAGCTATCAGTACCAAGTAAGTTCTGGAGGACATGATTACAGCTGTAGTATGTGTTTTGGGCTTTTTTTAAACAGAAGAAGTGCCAAGTCAAACCTTTGACAACAAAGATTACTTCTGTGGGAAGGAGACATTTCCCGTCTATGAATCCGTTTTCACAGAGGAAGGAGAAACCATCAGAAAAATCGCAGTAGAGACTGAAAAGCCACCTCAAATTGAAATACACGTGTGGACAATTAGAAAAGGTGAGTTGAGCAAGTTCTTTCTTCAAGCAGTGTATCATCTTCCATTAAAATCCCAGGACGATTTACAAATGCAAGCATCGTGAGACTGCTGTTCTTCTAGCTATTTAGGATATCGTTATTACAACCACTTCCAACATACTCAAGTTCTGCTGTACTAAAACTATTAATACCACACAAAGCTCTAGTTCTGCAAAGCCCTACCCTTCATTGTAAGCAAAAGCACAATGGCAAACAGATAGTCCGTAATACCCTGTGTAATTTATTGCTGAGAAATGGGTAGTAGCATTTGAACCAAGTGCCTGGAGGTTCTTATTTAGGAAGGACCAAAAAGCCTTCCATTGAAATCAGTCTGCCCCATCTGCCTTAGTGATGCTATGCCCATGATGGTTTAGAATATGGGCAAAAAATGTGTTAAGGAAGGAAACAATATCTTTATTAAACTAACTGGTAAAATTTAAAAAAAAATAGAAGAACATCCAGAAGCCCAAACACTTCTGCAAATCTTGATCTTTTAGTATAGTAAAAATTATCTCCAGCCTCCTAAGAATCCCATCTACCTAATCTACTTTAAGTAAAAAGCATGTGATCCTCCTAGGAAACCCTCGTATGGGACAGCCCTTTACACGGAAATGATACATCTCTAGAGTGCACTTTAAAGCACAAATCCAAGCCGAAATCATGAGCAGAGAAGAAGTCACAGAGGATCAGATGGTTAATAACTACCGTGTGTGTTCATGAAGCCACAAAGCCTTGTGATGATTTGACAGTGATGTCTGCTAGCTCATGACAGACAAAATGGTATCTGTCTGCAAAATGTTACTGTTTTTCTCCAGGACACTGGGATTCTGACTTCTGTTGTAATCTTACATGTACTCATACTAAGGAAGGGTTCAGCTGTATTGGAAATGAATCGGCTACTTCTCACACCTCCCACAAACTCTCTGCAGTTGTAAATCCACAGAAGGATTTACAGGGGAGTAGCAAAAAACCAGAAGGGTAGCAAACAGAATGAAAAAGAACAGGCTGAAAATCCATGTAATTGGTAAGGATTATTTCACAAGGTGACTAGACATGGCAGTAATTCTACATAAAGACAGGACAGCAACACAAGTTTACAACAACAGGCGCATTCCCAGTAACGTCCACTCTCATTTCTTTGCTGAAGGGATTCTGCGTCACTTCCATGTTGAAAAAGTATCCAAGAGAGAATTTGAAGAACTTCCTTACTTCAAGCAGATAACAAGGACAACCCCTAGTAAGTAAAATTCTGACTTCTTCAGGTTTCTGTTCTCCATACAATCATAGCCTTGAAAAACATTCGCTTTTACTCAACATAGTCAAACAGATGTACTAATTTTCCCTCTAGTACATGGCTCTAATATTTTATAAGTTTAGATTTAAATAATCAAAATACAGCAATTCAGAATATAGATACGTATAACAGTAGTTCACGTCCATGCTGTCTTAGTCTCCTGTATTTTGATAAAATACGTGATAGGCTGCTTTCTGCCCATACTGCTATGATTCTGAAATACAACTGCTGTCAGCACAGCAGCACAACTTGGATTTATTTAAGTAACATGTCGTTACCCCAATTTTTTAGAAAGTCATTTAGAAGGGGAAAAAATTCAGAGATGATTAAAGGAGTTCTCCTACATACATGTGTGTTATATTTGAACGAAGCTTTTCCTATGTTCTTAACAATATCTTCATTATTAACATCTGCCTTTTGAAAGAACATGTAATTCTTTTATCACTCTTGATTCAATTTCTTTTTCATATTTCATCCATCTTGGGATATTAAAATTTGATAGCTGAATTAAGATACAGACATTTTTAGTTCCCAGTCCTTTTGCATTACAAGTTGTCATTTTTTGCAAGGTCTCCAATTAGGCAAGGAAGTATTTTTCCCAGGAATAATATACTCTTGATAATACAGGCTTAGTGAGAAGCAAACACATTTTCATATAAAAAGTATCCTAATTTTCTGCTGTCATCCTTCTGTGAAATTGTCACTGTTATCTGTAATACAGTACTGTATTACCAGGACAGCAAGCATTTCTATTAACATTATCAAAAATGTATGGAAATATTAATATCCAGCAAACACGGTTTGTATTACACCCAGGTAGGCAGAGTTCGCAGTGCATGAAACACTTAAGATTTGTTGTTTCCCAACTTTCACATACTTTGGTTTACCATCAGAGTTAAATTTTCACATCACTGTCATAAAGCAGAGTATCCAGGGTCATAAATGGTTGAATAAATAGGGTCAATTTACAGTACTCCTTAGTTAAAGAAAGAAAAAATATTCTGGTCCTTGTTTATTATTTTTAACAGAATCATTTTGCATGGAATATGTTACATGATTGTAAGACACTGAATATTTTCCATGGGTGGACTAGACATACTCTCTTTGACCATTGTGATTCAGTTTGTTTGGAGAGTGCTTGTAAATGTCTTCAAAGTTCCCTATGCCCTTTTCTAAGTCAGTATCTGTCTCCTTTGTATTTTTGTTTTCAGGCCAGTGGAAAATATTCAGCGAGGGAGAAGCTCAGATCAGCCAAATGTGTGAAAGCAGAGTGTGCAGGACTGAGCTTGAGGATTTGGTAAAAGTTTTGTACCTTGAAAAGTCTGAAAAGGGTCACTGTTAAGGGAGACAGCACTGGAGGGAGAAACACAAGAAAACTTATGAAAACTTGGATCTGCAGCTGGACTGCAGGCTTATTTTGCTTAAGTCAACAGTTGCCCTAAAAGCCAAAACTATAATGCAGTAATTATTCACATCATGCACAGCAAATTTGCTGCTTTATGTGTAGTGGTCTGTGTCAACCGTTCAAATATCTCCTCCAAAAGACTAGGAGGCTCTGTGTTACTGGTGGGGGAAGGAGAAAGAGAGACTGTACTTTCCCAGAGTTGCATTTCTTTACAAGTTAAAAAGAGAAAACAGAACATTTTTATTATTATTATTTGGCAAGTTATTCAAACTAATGAAAAGAAGGACACCTAATAAATGTGCAGGAGCTACAGAGAGCATTATTTCCTATGCTGAATTTATACCATTTCTGGTGTTGAAATGACTCATGTATTTTTTTTAGTAGTGGAGGAAAAATACAAGTGATACAATACTTGTGTTGGAGACATAAAAAACAGATTTAAACTAACAAACTCCTAAGCAGCCTGCCTTTGGGATGATGTTTTGTAGTTGAGCAAACTGAGTCCATAAACTGAACAGCAGGTGTTAGTGGCAATCACTATATTTTTGTAGCAATTTGAGCAAATGTTCGCTTTTAAGTGGATTTCACTGTTTCCTCCACCCACTTCTCTTAAAAATGTGAAGTGTTAGCTCCCTATCACAGCCCTAATAACTTCATTCTTCTGGGCCCTATTAACACATGGTTTTGGCTGATAAACTGCCTTCTAAAGTGATGTGGCAGAAGGTGGTGAAGTACAAAACACCTAGAGGGTTAAACCTCCCGATTAATAACTCCTTAAGAGTTATGACAGTGCTTAATTTATTTGTTCTGATTTGTCGCAAACCTGATCTGCATTTTTCTGAGGGTGACCTTTCAATTCTCACGCTTCAAGGACAGCTCTCTCCCATAACAAACACCGAACATCTACAGCAGGCCTTTAGAGCAGCTCTGTGAAAACTGTGACCTTTGGGATAAAACAATCTGAGAGATTCTGTTAAATTCAATATAGCATGTCTACAGCGTGTTTAAGAAAGGTGGCTCTCATCTGCAGAAAAAGTACAATTTTAAAAAATGTTTTCTCTGAAGAGTCACCAAAATACTGCACGTGGACTGGCTGTGATGTCAGATTAAATCCCAAGAACCAAGTGACTGTGCCTGCTTTTGCTCCCATTTTCTACTCCACAAGCAGACAGGCACACTTCTGTTCAAACACGCTAGGAAATAAAGCTTTACGGAAACGGGCTGAGCCAGGGGCTGGGTCTTCACAGAGAGTGGGATCAACAGTGACAGCAAGGATGTTGAGGTTTGTCATTCTGCCAGTGACAGCACTCCAGGGTGTACCCATTTCTAAAGGGATGAAGGTGTGGGAGAGCTCACTGCTGAATGCCAAAAGCCCGCTTCAGGCAGAGCTTCACCATCCTGAGGGGATCCTTGTCTCAAGCAGCAAACCCTGGCAGCCTCCCTCTGCCGGGCAGGCCTCGGGGACAGGCTGCTTCCTGCACCCGGGGCCGGCCTGCGCTGCCTGCAGTGCCGGGAGGAGCATCATGCAGGGCTTCGCGAGAAGAGCAAGTGAGAACAGACGTGAGGGTGAAGGGAAGGCTGAAGGGAATTAGGAGAATATATATAGGGTGGCCTCGGGTCCTTTGCGGTCTTGCCTTGTACATAACCACCCCATTGTCCCTAGGCCTGGACAGAGAGCAGGTAACACTTAGCAATACTTACCCTCCATACCAAGTACTCAACATGGTCTAGTACGTAACAGGAAAACACGCTAAAAAGGGATCTCCTCCAGCAACTGCGGATTTGCAAGACTGAAGTATTCTCACCTGGTATCAGTCGCCGTGGGCTGCAGCAGAATCCTCTGTGGCCCCTCTACGGCTGCAGGCCCTGACGTGCCTCCTCCCGCCGGGCCCTCGGTGCCTGGGGCTGTTCCTCCTCTCTCCCCGCAGCCCTGGCTGCCCGGCGGCGCTGGGCCCTTTCCCGAGGGCGCCCTCCCTGGTTTGATAAATTAATAAACTCTGAAGTTGATAATAAAACAAGACATTTTGAGTATGATGCTGTTTGGTCAAGATGTTTGGTGTCAGCTCCCTGTTTGCAGTCCTGCTGCTGCCACCTCAGAGAAAGCCTGCACCTGCCTGCCCGGCTGGGTGCAGTGCCTGGCTGCCTGCTGTGGAACCACGTACTGAGCTATCGAGTCAGATTCAAGACTTAGAACTGCTGGACAGGGTGCAAAGGAAGGCTTCAGCACTGATCCATCCTTAAACAATTCCAAATGTGAGCTGGAACCACATGGACGGCAGCAGTGCACCTAAGATACCAGTTTATCAAAAGCCTAAGAGACATTTGTAGGTTATGAGCAGTTCTGACTTACCATCACTTACAGCCAGGCCTGAGAAGCTCTGTGCAGTGCACTCATGGGAGTCCCGGTGAACTCAGCAGGATTGTGTGGCCCTCCGCAGACAAGTTTACTTCAGTTAACTGTTGCAGTATGCTGCAGTGTTTAATCCATAGGGGTGGTAATGCTGCTCCCATTTCAGTCACTTTCAGACCAAGGCAGTAAAAGCTTGCAGTAACTCAGCATCCATCGGGCTGGCACTGAGCCCTGACTGCTCATTGTGTCTGAAAATCAGACACGTAAAGCTTGCAGCAGGAGAGCTGTTTCCCCAGTGCTGCAGTAGTTCCTTCTTTCAAGCCTTGGGAATTTCTTCTGCAGAATTTGGCAAACCAGTTTACACTAGCATACACCCAAGCTAAATTGAAAAACTATAGGAATTATCACAACCTGAGTAATGGGAACAGAGAAATTAGATGGATCAGCAAGATGCTTGAACTATCAGCTTATTTAAATTGTTTGATTTCAAGAGCCATGACTGCTTTCAGGACTTGTTAGTAAGACAACAATGGTATGCCAGGGAGAGAGCATATATAGATTTTCTGCTCAGAGATATGTTTGAACCTTGGGAAATACCCAATTTAATTGTGCTTTCACCTACCCAGTGTGATTAATTTTGAAAATCAAAGCATTGACATCCATGAATGAACTAAAGAAGAAATCAACACAATGATACTCTCTGAGAACTCAGAGAACAGTACAGGACATACTGCTTTCTGGGCAAGACATTCTGAAGCTCAAAATAATTGAGGAAATGTTGATGGAATCAATCAGTGCTAATGACCAAAAAGAGCTAGTCTTAAGAAACGTGAGAAAAAAGTGTAAAACATTAATTCACACATGGGTAGCAGTGTAACTAAAATGGAGAGTATCAGCCTTGTTCTACAGTAGATGACTTTGAATTAATACATCAAATCTGAAATTCAAGATGTCTCTGGAAGTTCTTAATTAAATTAATTTCTGTTCTTTCATCACAACCTGCATATTCATCTTAGCCACCTATTTATTTTAACAAGGCATCTGTTATAAGAATCCCTTCCGTGGGGACATACCCTAGGCACACATACCTGCTCTGCTCTCATCTCCTGTACTAGCCCCTTCCCCAAGCCTAACTATCTGAGGGGCATTAGCCTTCCTAGTAGCCACAGACTGAAAGTCACCAACAGTCAGGGTCGCACATCTGCATCCCCACTGAATGTATTCTCTTGATTTCATAACATCCAAATGCTTTTTATCAGCACACTACATCTTATTTCTCACTTCACTCCTATTCCCCTCTCATGTAACACACATCATCTCTAACTCCACATGACTCCAAAGGCCAGGAAGGGCTGGGTACCAAGAGGAGAGGCCTATTCACTGCTTTATTCTTCTGAAATTACTTTTAAATATACCTACACAAGTACAAGAGAAAGGATGTGTCAGCCTAACACTCTCATCTTCATACACTCTCCATTAAGAAAAAAAGGTCAAACCATTTCACAATTCAGATGATTAATACTTCCAAAATAATTGATAGCACATGAAGTATTTGCGTAATATTGGTGTGCCTATTGTGTTATCCATCTGAGATAAAAGCCAAGATTTTTGAGATTTATTGTGGGAGGGGTGAAAATTTACAAAGTTAATCCTTATTTCCATGTATTGTTTTTGTTTGGGGTTTGAAAAATGTCTTCATCTTCTGATCTGAGGTTTTGGACTGGTTTACTTCTTGGGTAAAGTATGTCTGCAACTACATGAGTATATGAGTATGAACCCACAACCCTGCCCTTCTCATATAACACCGACCCAACTGTGAGCAAGAATGCAAAGCATCCAAAGCAAAAACAAATAATTGATTTTAACCCGGCAAAACAGTTTTTAATGCAGACACACCAGATGACAGTTCAGCATGTTAAGAAAAGGCAACAAGCCTGATTTCACTACCACTAAAAGTAAAAACTCCCAATCTGTCCTCAAATGACCTCAGCTCAAGAGGCAGAGAGAGTACATCACACTAAACTTTAAGTGTAGCTGCTTCTCAAACAGCACCACAGTTAGTTGATCTCTCCACCAAAATCAATTCTGTCTCCTATAGATTTACTTCTCCTCTTTCTTCTTTATTTGTTTAAGGATCAAACCACCACACAATCAGGTGTGTTAAGGTAATGATAAATGAAAACTGCATTCTGTTTCCACTGAAGTAAAGAGCAAAACTCACAATTCCTTTAAAAATGGGTCCCTGAAGAACTCATACTGATTCATATTGTACTGGCATTAAACACATTTTAGCGTGCTCTAGTATTTAGTGTGTACCAAAGCTACATTTTATGATTTTCATAGACAGATTCCCCACCACTTAATGTTCCTTGGCCAGCACCATTACTCTAGCCTGTTCTTCCCCAGCTCAGTTCTCCCCTCTGCCAACAGCTAGGATGGGACAATGAATCTGAGTCCTAATTTTAGAGGCATAAACAGGAATCAAGTGATGCTTCAGGTGTATGTGCTGGGCTATTTTTGTTTCACATCCCTAAATGGGAAGATTCTGACTTCCCCATTAAAACACCTAACACAATATTTATTTTCATTTCCTGTACTAAAGCATTGTGCAGCATGGCCAGGTTGTATGCAGTTAAATATACAGTTTGAGGTAGCTGCAGTTCAATAGAGACAGAAATAGTTCCTCTATAAACTTTTCATAGTGTGCTCAGGGTGGAATGGGAAATGATGTAGAAGCATCAAACAAGAAAATGAGCTCTTGGGTCAGCTTTTTCATTAGTGAAATGAAAAGACATTATGTAGAAATATTTATAGTTATGGTTGCATAACTATCTCATAAACTAATAGACAACAGTCACCAACTAATCTTCAAAAGTTCCTCCTAGAAAAAGGAAAATTTGATTGTAAATGTGGTTATTTAGCTAACAAAAAATATTCTTAGAGACACATGTACAGCTCCAAGTGATGATATGTTCCAGAAAGCTGTGTTTTGGTATCTGAGATCATGTTTTGAATTCTGTGCTATCAGAAAATATTTCCTTGCTTTGAATGCCATATTATATACTTACACAAGTTAAGTCTTACAAAATCTTTGGTTTTAGATCTAGCCAGACCGTGGCATCCTTTCAAGAATGGTCCAATGACAGCATTAAAAAAAAATTAGAGGATGTTTACAATCAGAACTGATTATCCACTAAGTTTAATTTTGCCATTTATATTAATGCAAACCAGTTGTAAAATCATGCAACCAAATCATACCAGTAGCCCTTCTCACTCACTTCACACTGTATAAATTACTATAACCAAATCTAAATTAAAAAAAAAAAAAAAAGTTATTTTGAGCTTCAGCAAATGTGCTAAATTTCTGGAAATAAGACCCCCACTGCTATTTTGTTTGAAAGTCTTGGTTTATAAATTATGGATGGTTTTCACAAATGAAGGAAAAAATTGCAGATTTTTTAATGAATTCAAAGACCATTCAGTCTAGAGTCTCTTTTATTTTTCAATCATAAATAACTGAAAGATTCAACTGATAGTAATGGTCAAAGCCTTCAGAGACTTAAGAACTCACATCAAGTTTTCCCACCCTGGTTTTTCTTCTTAATTCAAAGTCAGACATCTTTAAGAGGCCTTTGCACTGATGAGTCCCTCCTGAAGAGACTGGGCTCTTCCCATGACATCAGCTTATAACAAGTTCCCAATTTCTTTATAGTCAGCATGTGTTGGGAATTATTTACTCCATCTAAATGATGCCCATGATGAGATCACTCTTATTAAAATGGAGCTATCATAACTACCATGCTCATGATGCTCACAGCTCATATTAATACATAGAGTGCCTAAGAAAATGTAGTCACTAATTTACTTTTCAAGCAAGAAGTTAAGCAAACCCTAGAGAAATTGAGGAGCAGAGAAACTCTTGACAGCTGCAAAACTGCATTTGAATACTAAATGTATTTAAGAGACATTTTATCTTTTTCTCTATGATTAAAATATTGAAAAGTGCATTTGCTAGAACAATGCCTCTAGAATGAAATTCCAGTAAAATCAATCTGCTGGAAGATTTCTTGAAGCCAAGAATCCAGTAACAGGCAAATGGACTTCTCCAGATCTTGGATTACACAGCTCAAACATACCAGAAACTCACGGCCTGCCACTGTTCCCTTAAAATACTTTTCCCCATAAATCTACATAATAGTCATGATAAACTCTGAAGGTTTTTGTGAAACTCAGTTGAAAAAGATACAGGAAGTAGGATTTCAAAGGAAATTATCAGATCAAATTCTGTGTAAATCAGTCTACCTGCACATTAGAGGGACATCTGACCCAATACAGGAATGAGCACTTCAACCTGGACAGAAGGTACAAGAAAAAAATTGGGGAAAATATCACACTGTCTGTTGTAACTGTAAGCAGAAATGTTTTTCTCTTCACATTTTCTTTTTGAATTGCGGTTTTCAGAGCCATTGCAAGTCATTCTTTGCTACTTCTGCTGAACAACCTGTGAAATTTTAATAGATTTCCAAACAGAGATTCCCAGGGCACTGCTTAGCCCAGAGGATTAGTAAAGAGAGTAGAGTAGCTGTCACTTTGAGTTCTACTTCAGGGATGAACCTGACATTCCCATCTACAAGGGGTGAATCCAGCAGACAATCTTTTCTCTCCATCTCAGAAAATAGATTCAGAGACCTTGCTTGTAAATAAAGATTGCTCTGGTCCAACACAAAAAATAGTCAAGGTGAACCCCAGGATCTCTTCTGGGGCTGCCTCAATCAGTCAATGTACCTTAAGGCCGCTGCTACTAGTCTATAATATGTTAACTAACATATATTAACAAAAATAATAGTAAAAAAATATAGACTTCTCCCTTGTATCAAAATAAACTTATTTATATCAACTGTCTCCTCTCTACCAGCATCCTTCCAGTCCTAGAGCTAAGGGCACCTACTTCTTGTACCTATTCTGCTCTGAAAAAATTCTAGTAGAAAAAGATTTTGTGACCAAAAAAAGGAGGAGAGCCCAAATCTGCATCCTAAGAACTCCTGGTGCCCTAGATGGGAGAAACTCTGTAAACTTCCAGCTCTCCTCGCCCTGGAAATCCAAAAAGGTCCTGGCCCATTTCTGCAAAAACTTGTGAAAAGCCAGTCTGCCCCTGCCAACAGCATAACTTATTTTCACTAATTGCCAACTGAGAAAGAATCCCAAAAGAAAGTTGGTGATTAGGCTTGGGAGACCTCAGAATGATGTAGTGTTTGACAATAAGCTTTTGACTTAAAACAGGTAGTCCAACAAGTGGAAAGTACATTTAATTAAAATATTTTATAGATCAAAGGGTTTTCCTTTCTGAAAAAGCTTCAGGTGCCACATAATCATAAACTTTTCAATTTGAAGGTTTGACTACTGCATAGGAAATGAGAAAAAATTGATATAACCCCTTCAAAATGAGCTTTTAGTAAGTTAAAATAGGCTGATGTGCTCTTTTTTATATTTTAAATTTTGCCCTGTAAGCGAACTACTTTGGATAGGCTTATAGCTATTTTCTGCATTATAAAATTTCATTAACTCCTCACTAGAAACACATTCTTTTCCACTACCTACCTTGTATAAAACTCATTTTTCAAAAATAATAACAAATAAGATAGGATGAAAACAAGCTTAAGGCAGTGATGGAGCTCTTTTATGAAGAGAATAGGTGCTCTCTGTGCCAGTACAGTCTGTTTAATCACAGGCTAACATTTTAATTATGTATATAGCTAAGCAGACTTGCTTGCATTGGCTTTATTCTGCATGATAATATGAACAAAGGGCCCCTGTTAAAGTAATCAACAAAAATTTTATCTGGCTGAGTTTCCTCAAATATTCCAAGAGCAATGAAAGATCTGATCATTAAGCATTTACTGCCCCTGAGAGCTATTTTAAACCTGCTCCCTTCATATCACAGCTGGTCCTTTGAGTAGCCTCAAATTCTTTTTTATCTGAAAGCCCTAGTAAGGCAGAACAAAAGAATGTTTCTCATTTGGAGTGAGCTGTCTGTGTCATCTGTGTGATGTTCACTAGCAGGAGATGTCTATCTTAATGAGCTTTTGGCCAGGAACAGCACTGCCACTTTCTAACTTTTGTCCAGTTCACAGGACGCCTGATGCAGGGTGCACTGGATGTGTTAGAATTGTAAATGAGCCCCAGCAACTGCACATTGTACAAGGATCCCACAATAACAATTAAGCAATAGTCTCTGTTGTTGTGGGCCTCTCCTGCCAGATAATTGACCACGACGGGAGCTATGCAGAGAACCCACGCTGAAGGTGAGGACACATAACAGAAGTGAAGGTTCATTATCTTGCAATGAAAGGGAAGTTAGCACCAATGGGAATTGGGTTTTAAAAGACCAAAGGGTTAAAGCTTTCCCATTTTGGAGGCCTTTACCATTAATTTTGCCTTTACCCACAGAAGCCAACTGTTCTGAAATATATTCCATTTTAGTGGGTCCTGGGAATCAGATCAGTGGTAGCCATATAAACACTCCAAACCTACCCATGTATATGGTAGAAGAGAGTCCAAGAATGCTAGAAAATCATACAGAATGTGTATCTTTATTAAAAAGCTAAACATTCCATATCTGTAAAAGCTTTTCTCTGTAAAATCTGGAAGCTCAGGAAGAAAACTAACAGCCAAGAGAGGATCTCTCTGGTACCCTGCAAGAGTTGAAGTCCAAGTACTTTAGGATCCCACTTTCCTCTGTAGGTTTCCCTCATCAGATGTTTCCCATCACACACAACCTGCTCTCACAGAGATGACACACCACAGGAGCACCAGTCCATGCTGCATCTTGAGAGATGCAGCTCACATGCCCTGCCGAGGAGAACAGGGATGGGGGGAAGAAAACTACAGGGGTCATCCAGTACCATGGGGGGCATTTACCTAATTTGTATGTTAAGTCATTTTTCAAATATTCATTGTCTCAAATAAAAAGGAAACTTCCTAACTTCTTCCATAACAAAATATGCCAAAATATTGGTGATGAACCCAACAAGAAAGAATTTAGGAAGTTCTAAAAACCTGTTAACTTAGTATGAGAGACAGATTTACTGGAGGAGGAATGGGGAGATCTACTGTACTTGCAGGCAGCCCAGTGGGGTATATGTCTCATCCAAGTGACTGAGCAGAAGCTGCAGCACTGTGTAATTCCCATATCACCACCACAGCTAGTTCAATCTCACATCCAGCGTATATCAATGTGATATTCCTCCTGTTCAGCACCGACTTTACTTCTGAAGCGGCACTCTTGTATTGCACTCAGCTTTCTGCTTCTCACTTTGCCCAGCTGTCTCAGCCCTGTACCATTCAATCTAATTCTTTTCCCTGCCCCTATATCACTCACAGCTAACAGGCCTTATCATTTTCCTTAGGCTTGCCAGTCCTCCTTGCCTTTCAGTTCCTCTGTCCCTCAGACTGCCAGGCACATTCCTTTTCAAACATCTTATTTATGCAGTTGATCGTATCAGTGAAAAGGCAGTGGTGATAGATGATCATTTTGAGTAAACTTGTGCCAAAAAGAAAAAGCATAGCTGAAGGGAGAAAGTGCAGTGTCACTGTGGGGAAGCACTAGTCCCTGCTATTCAGGAAACTGCCTCTAGGTGACAGTTAAATTGTTAACACACTACATCATTAAACAAGGCAATAATAAATATGTATTTTTCAATTCACACTTGTTAATAAAGTCAAAGCCATTCTAGAACTGACTACTCCCAGGACCTTAATTCCTTCATCTACATTCTAGTCTAGTCCCCGAAGCTTTTCCCTTACCGCATCCTCGTTATTTTCTCTTTCCACAAATTCAATTAGTTTTGGCCACCAACTCAAAATCGCTAAGGGCTACTGGAGAACAGTGGGGTTTTCTTCTGTCATCTTATTGACAAGGGATGCTGTTAAAAAGTTATCCTGAAGAATAAAGGTTGAAATAAAATGAGGCAAAACAATGGCGAAAATCCTACAATGCACCTGTGGTTTTAGAGAGCTGGACGTTTGTGAGGGGTTATTCTGATTTTCCTCAAGGAGATGGTAAGAAGGAAGGAAGCAAAGGAGGGGGGAAAGAGAACTTTTAGAGCTGTGCAGATGGCAACCGTGAGGAAAGGACCTATAATGGAAAAGAAAGGGTGAAGAAACAACCACACCAGCTATGTCTTGTGTCTTGCTGAACAGCTAAGGTTGATTTGCTTCGCAAATTCTTGAGCAGTTTCCTGTGCAGCACTTCATTGTTTGTTTGCATGCAAGCCTTTCTGCTGTGGTCTTGGCTCCTGTGTTTGGCACACTTCCTCTGTAGGGTGAACCTTATTTCCAGACATACTTCCCCTACCACAACCATTAGAATGGACTATGAAATATTCACAGCCACATGCCTGGTCACAGCACAAAAATGATTCCCTTAAATTGTTCACAAATGTCAATATATGTGGCATAGTAATGGCATGATGCCCTTGGGGAAAAGGGCAGATGGCAGATATCTACCAGTCCTACCTATAAGAGCTATACTGGGCTAAACCCCAGCTCTTACAGCTCAGATTTCACTGTCATCAAGCAGATCAATACCAGCACATGCTGAAACAAGCAAACAAGACATCTCAAACTTCATTGTGGTCTCACTCCAAAAATACAAATCCCAGAATTTATCTGAATCATCAGATTTCATTTTTGGGGGTCTGAAAACATCTACAAATCTCTGGAAACGTTAGGACCTCACCAGAAACTGCATGGAGAAATATTTTCTTATACTGTACATTTCTCTTGCCTGTAAATTCCAAAAAATGGGGGGGCTAACTCAAGAGTTTTCTCACTGAGTTCTTTTTATGCTATTCACATTCATTTATTAATCCTACCATCTGAAACTGTACTTTGGTATTAGGTATGTTCTGATCTTCATTTGGAATAATTTCTAGAATTAATAACCTTTGATCTGGGGGAAAAACAATCCCAGTTCTCTGTAGCATTGAATACACAGCAAAAGTCAGCAAGAGGTTTCCCAGGAAAACAGGTACGGATGTGATGTAAGCATGCCACTATGTTAAGGGCAAAAAGTTACCACCAAGAACTAGCTACACCCAAAGATCTTAACAAATCCTTGCTTTATTCTTTTGATCTAGTGAATAGCAGAATAGAAACAAATTGAAAACTGGTAAAAAAAAAATCTTCTGCCAGCAGTCTTTGAAAACACTGCTGCAGGAGACCACACACAGGAGGAGTCCAGAGTGTTAAAAATAGATTAAAAACTTATGTGAATAAGTTAATCAATAATTAAAACCCTAATCATTTCACTTTCATACTGGGACAGCAGGAAAGAAGCAAATTAGAACTGATTTCTGGCAGTATGCAGTGTTAGCATTCTGGCACCATTTTCCATACACACAGATCTACCAAAATAGAAACAACAACCATTAAAACAGCTTAAAAAAAAATAAACTTGCTTTCACTAGAGATAATAACACTTCTCCCCACCCTGAAAACAAATCCTCTTATTTGTCAAGTCAGGAAAAAAGGTCATGACAGTTTTCATAAAATTTGGACAATTTTCAGCCAGCTCTAACAACAATGACAAACGACAGCTGACTTAAAGCCAACATAGGAGGAAGGGAGAGCTCTGCACTGTGAGAGATTCACGCTTTCCTGTATTTCATTTCTGTACTACTTCTATTTTATGTGTTTAAACATGTGTTATACACAGAGATGTCCAAGCCTAAATTTATGTCTGTTTTCAGGCAAGTTACACCTCTCCTGCTTGTCCTTTCAGTTCTTTCTTATTAAGTCCAGTCTATCTATCTGAGTTAATTTGTGAAAAAGCCCCAGCTATAGTTTTCTGATAAGGAAAAGTTTGTGAGAAGCATTACATTCATCCTGCCTTTCTCCACTTAGTTTCTATTTCTGAATGTGCTGGTTTTGGCTATGGTAGAGTTAATTTCTTTCACAGTAGCTGGCATGGGGCTATGGTTTGGATTGGTGCTGAACAGTGCTGATAGCACAGGGATGTTGCAGGTACTGCTGGGCAGTGCTTACACAGAGCCAGGGCCTTTTCTGCTCCTCGCCCCACCAGCGAGGAGGCTGGGGGGGCACAAGGAGCTGGGAGGGGGCACAGCTGGGACAGCTGAGCCCAACTGACCCCAGGGACATCCCAGGCCATACGGTGTCATGCTCAGCACAGAAAGCTGGGAGGGAAGTTGGGGGTTGGCCACTGCTTGAGGACTGGCTGAGTATCAGTCAGTTGGTGGTAAGAAATAATTTTAATTTGCATCACTTGTCTTTCTTGGGTTCTATTTTTCTCTCTGTTAGGTTTTTCTTTTTCCTTACAATTATTATTTGTTGTTGCTATTACTAATTAAACTGGTTTTATCTCAACCCATGAGTTTTCTCCCTTTCACGGTTGTGATTCTCTCCCACATTCCACCAGCTCTACATTTATTTTACATAGAGAAAAAACAAAGGTGTGGAAACACAGAAGGGGAAGAAGTAGGTCAGTCTGTCTTCAGTCACCTACCGGAAACACTTCTACACCCCTTCCTATGCAAAGCTGGCATCTTGCAGCTAAAGGTGCAGCACCCAGACTTATCACTAGCTATCTGCCAAATTTTCTTAAATCCCTGTTCGATAATTAGTGTCATCCAACTTTATTCAGTTAAAAAAGTGCTACTTTTCAAAACGTTACACATCCATAAAGACTGTAAAACTGCGTACCAAAAATTACTCATCAGGATTGGATTACTAACTGTTAGACAGAATCAATATAAATTCTCTTCCCTTGAATATAAAAAATTGTGAATCTTTACACTAGAAATCCAACAATGGAAACCATATTAGGGTCAAAATATCTTGCCCTGGTTTTGTTTCTTGGCATGTATATTGTAAAGTTGTTGTGTTCATCATGGTTGTCTCAGCTCTAGGAACAGCATCTCAAAGTACCCCTCATGACACCTATCATGAGCAAACATGTAAGTAAATAGATCGATACGGTACATAGTCACTGTATATTATTTATCGCCCTTGTGTCATTGTGGTCAGTTCTAACAGCATTTTCCATCCCCAGGCAATCTGCCTTTCACCTAAAAAAGACTCTGAGTAGGACAACTGTGTTGATGCTGTGTGGCTGAGTCCATACCAGTGAATAAAGTGAGTTATAGATGACCTGAGCTGCCTCCTTGTGTGTAGTGCTTACAGCTGAATGGAAGCTGGACAGCAATGACCTGCAAGAGCCAATTATTAGGGAAGTCAACCGTATTTTGAAGATATGAACACATTTCCTAGTGCAAAATCTAACTTTTTTTTGATGTAACATGTTGAGTAACAGAAAACAGAAGTAACAGAAACATTGCCTGCCATGTGCACACTCCAAGCAGCATCCTTTCTAGCAAAATGGGTATTCAGGGCTGTAAGGTGTCCCCACGGTGACTACATGCTGCTTTGTTCTCTTATGGACTGCTGGATTAACTGCTCCCTGCAGCAGTGAGATTCTACCAACAATTTTCTCCTGAGTGATTAGAAGACCTTCACCAAGAATAGTTAGATCTACCCTATCCCAGCATTAACAAAGCACAAAAACAGAGTAATCCCCAACAATGCTTACAGGGGTTTTGAACTACATTTCCAAACTGGGTTCTGAGTTTGAGCAGATTTAGTCACCCACAGACACCTCAGAGCACCTACTCTCTAAAAATGAATCTTTGCCCAGTATCTCAAATTAGACACCGAAAGAATAAATAATTGTGCAGCACTAATATTCAACTTCCCATTTTCACTAGTAGCAGCTTTTGCAGGGATAATTTAATTCTTCTGTTTCATCTAGCATTGAAGCTTGTAAACTCCTTTGAGGATCCCTACCAGGAATTCATCAACATGAAGGATATATACTGGGAAGATCATAATCAAGTCAATCAAAGGGAGAAATTCAAAAGCTTTGCCACTAAAGGAATCAAACATAAAAGCCTCCCTGGGGGGGAAGAGGTTTATGTACCATGCCTGGCCTATGTTAAGAAAATTAAAACTCGTTTCACAACATAAAAGAGCCAAAGTGTCAAGTCACTAAAACCAGTTTCCAGTACAGATGCCCTTTTCGAGACTGGTTTATGAGGAAAATACAGATTTATAATACATTTAAAGAAACACAACTGACAAAAACATAACTAAGGGATATATACAAGGAGGACAGAACAGAACATAAATTAAACAAGGACAATTTAAACTCAATTTAGCAGCTGTCCATGTTGCTATAACTAAGGATACTTCTGTTTATATACATGGCAAACTTCTTATTTTTTTCAAAGGAAATGTTTGCAGAGCAGATAAGTCTAAGGAAGCTGGCCTAACCTAAGAGTTGAGGTTTGCTCTTATTATTTCCCAGAGTCTATTCAAATGGAAGGGTAGCAATGCACGAGAAAGGGAATCCAGACTACTGCTAGGGTTTGTGTGTCAATGAATGGAAAATGTACTTGGGTTTGCTGCTTTTTAGTTCTGTTGGAATAGGCAATTCTCCTCATCCCTCCCCTTTGACTGGTTCAGTAATTTTGTTTTGAAAGCCTGCATATTTAAGGTGATGCATGTTTTAAATACATCATTCAGAGCAGGATGGAAAGAAATCAGATTTCTGCAGAAGGCTGTCAATGTAACATCCAGAAAAAGAGAACAGGACATAAACCCATGGTTACAGGGTATCATTTTCCTGGCATGCAAAAAAGCTGATCTATTAGTTCCTTTCCAAAATCGTCACTCCCCTTTGAAACTGTGTCATATAGAGGACTCAACAGAAATGAAATAGAAAATCTGGCTGAACAGAAAAATGGGGCTCTTTAAACTTGAGGAAGTAAGATGATCTCTATGTTAGCAGTGTTTTGGGAAATGCAGCTACATAACTGGGTAAACATTTTGTTGCCTCCAAGAAGAGCCATAAAGAATCTGGTGGAGATTTTTCAAAGCTGCCTTAGGGGATGGATGTCTAATCCCCATTAAAATTAACAGAAACTGGCTCCTCAAATCCAGTCAATGGCTTTGAAGAATCAACGGGGGGGTGGGGGGTGGGGGGGGCGTGTAATATGTAGTATCAAAGGGTAGGGATGAGTTGTATGGTTAACTGCATCACATGGGAGTTACTTGTTTGTTTGTGTGTTTCTTTCTGTCTTTAAATAAAAAGGAAGTGGGGGAGAGGAAGACAACAACAACAACAACAATAATAATAGGGATTGATTATGGTGGTGATTGATGATGATGATGATAATAATACCCAGTGCGCTTTAAACACTGTAGAAGATTTTATAATGGTAACTGGAATTCTCTGACTGAAGTCAAGACTCAGATCTTTTCTGGCATGATAATACAATTTAGCAAATCATCATTGGCTGGAACACATTTATTTTTAAGTTTGGCAATTTTCTCATGTTATTCTCTTAAGAGAAGCTTTTAGATAGCTAGTAAGAAAGAAAAAAAAATAATTAAAATGTCATGAATGAAAATGGTGAGTACTTTCAACCATTCAAATGACAGCTCTCTTAATGTTGACCTTTTTTAGAACATTAAAAAGCCTGAGCACTTTGAAACAATTTCCCCCAAATGGACTTAAAAAGCATTTTTAATTTAAGACTGGTCCTTTCCTTAATTTATTACAAATATTTATGAACTGCTGTTCTTATTAAGAATTGGTAATATCCAATAAAATTTAGAGGCAACAACTTAAAAATTGATGAGGAAAATATTTAATCCAGAAAAAGAATTCTTAGAACTCATAGACACAGGAGATAGCTGAGGAAAAGCTTAATTGGATTCACTGAAATATTAAATGAGTACATGAATGAAAATATCCATGATTCCATAGGACTGGATCAACAGTTCACCTTCAAGAATTTGTCATCATTCTTTTAGGTGGGATTCCTAAAAAATGCATTGTGTATGGGTAACACATTCTGTTTTCCCAGTCTTATCTAAGATAAAAACTTCTGCCATATTTATCTGAAAAAAGAGATACTTTTAACCTCTTGATGACAACGGTCCTTGGTCCCATTTTGCAGATTGGGAAACTGAGGCTCAGGAGATAATGCAGTTTGCCCAAGGTCAGCAGCACAGTCAAACACTGGCCCTTGCTCCCTCCGTGTCAGGAACTGTCTGCTCCATGTCCATGATGTGGTACCAGAAGAGATCGCCCCTTGCTTGGTGGGAACATGCCTCTTGTGCCCTGCAGTGCAGGGGCCCCAGGTACACTCACCTCCCTCCCTGAATCCACCTGCAGCAGTTTGGCAACATCGAGAACAATGGGCCTTATTTGAAGAAAGTCGCATCACTGATGCAGGCAGCTCTCTCAGTCCCACTTCCTTTTTTATGATTTTAAACACGCTCTTATCTCTCTTACAGGAAAAAACTCTTCCCTAGAAAGACTCCCACAACAACAGATAAAATAGATTGTTTTGAGGACGAGTGAGACTGATTATGTACAAAGTATTTTTCCTTTAGCCTCTTTCAATATTTGGAGGTGATGTTTGTTGCAATGCAGAAAAGTACATGTGAACTGAAATGAGAGCTTTGACAGTATTGTTCCCCTTTCAATTAAGCAGCTCCTGCCTTCTCAGACAACCCATGGTTGGTAGGAGCATTTTACTCAGCTTTTCTCCTGACCTCTAGCTTAAGGGTTTTATTTCTACGGAGTAAAATGAGAGTGAGTCCATACTTAGGTGCCAAATTGGGGTGAAAGACACCACAAAAACATGAAGAATGCTCAACGTTACCAGAATTAAGTCTAACTAAACAAGTCATGGCAAACAGGGTAAACTCACACTGTAAGGTGGACTTTCACACAGAAGGCAGCTATAAACTGAGTGTGGCCTGCAAATCAATCAGCCCCCTGCCTCTACATAATGAGACCCTTTTCTTTATTGCATTTTTATAGACTTATAAAACCAGCATAGGATGGATTATATGGGCCGTCTGTCTACCCTGTGCATCTGTCGCTATGCTATTGGTGTTCACCCCCATAGACCAGGATAGTACTTGGCAGAGGTTGGAACTTAAGGGAATATAGAGGTGATTAGAAGACTTTTAAATAATTAACAAAACAACAACAGACATACAACCTCCTCCCCACTAACACACTGAATTCCAACAATATCAGTTTGTAAAAAGGACTGTAAAATCAAAATGAGTCAACAGGAAAGCTTCTCTACAAATGCAGCACGACACTTCAACAGCCTTTGTGTGAGTATGCATGTGAATGTCACTCCTAATTCATGTTAAAAGCACAGACAATTTCTCAGAACTCTAAATGTAACATAATTACTTTAAAAAAACAAGTTATGTCTATTTGGGTAGAATTATTTCAAAGTTCTAGGATAATGACTTCATTTAACATGCATTACACAAAAGACATTTTTGGAGCTATTCCCATAGAATCAAAGCTTTCCTGTTCACGTAACTCATTTTTGTGATTCTTTATTTTGTCAGTGTTGCTGTAAACAATGTGCTGCCCATGGCAGGGAGGGGAGAGGAGAGATTGTTTAAGGAAAAATAGTCATCCCTCCACAGAATTTTGTAGTTACATTTACCAGCTGCATAAGTGTTCTGATAAACTGCCAAAAAGGGTCACTATAAAGCAACACTCCTTTAAAGTTTTAATCCCTATTAAAGGAAATTATCTGGACTCTTTCCAGAAACATTTTGGGGGGGAGAAAGGGGCAAAAGCTTCCGCAGAAGATCAAATGTTGTTGATTATAAATTCATTACCAGCATAGTTGCTAACTTCAGTAAATTAACAAGGAACTTTTATTACATCCAATCAAGCTCTTGTTAAAGATAACAAGTTCTTTTCATTCCTTGTATTTGTATAACAGTCACTTTTCTGGAACTCATCAAAGCTTGTTGGGAATCCATGCCAAAGTACCACTCTCTCTTTTAACAGCTTTAAAAAAATTAATGAAACCTTATGATCACAGAGAAAAAGCACTGATTATGTTAAAATATTCCCAGATAAAAGATTGGGAATTATGAAGAAATCTGCCCCAGTATCAGCAAAGAGGCTGATATTCAACAGCAGGAAAGTCCTAAAATGATGAGTTTTTCACACTTGTTTTTTATTGTTTTGTTTCTAGAGAAAAAGCTTAGCTAAACAGACTCTTTATCAGATCTGACATAACAAAGATCCATTATGGTTTCCTTTTAGAGCAGGCTTTCACTCAAATATTAATTGCTAAAAAGCTGTTTAACATAATCAGTTTAACCATATGATTATGTTAAGAATCATTTCTTTATCAAATAATCAAAACTGGGAGGGAAGAATGTTTTGCTTTGAAGCTTCTCACTAATAATACATTTTACAGCAAGTTAAGAATTTTCTAAAAAATAACTACTTCAAATGCAAATATCTTGGTGACAGGCTATTGCACTGAGATCCCTTTCTTACATGCCATGATCTAAATACATATTTTTCATCCATTTGTCTGCTGTCCAAGATTACTAGTGATGAAATAAATCTTTCTGGAAAATATTTAAGAAAGTTCCCGTGCCCACTGAAATCAATGTCTAGACTGGATTCATCTAATATGAGAAGTTTTCATATAAAACTTATAAAATTATCCCTACAATGAAGTATGATAAAAGCATATAGAATTGATGAGATTAATCACTTAATAAAAGGCAATGCAAAACAGCTTTTCTCAGTCCCACCCTCTAACAGTACTAAAAGAAAATAAAACCTTATGGATAATATGTCTCTTTTTAGGTAGGTCAACTAAAAATCCTTCTATATACAGTAAGATATTTCCACAACCTCTTTTTTTTTTTTTTTTTTTTTTCTACAGTCAGTAGCATATTGCTTATTGCTTGTAGCCCTTTGTTCTAACAAGATATTTAAGTATGAGCTTTTACTGAAATGCAGTTCTTTTGTTTATTTCTTTTCTATGTCTGTTGGCCAAAATGTAATACTCATGCACAGAGAAGCTGAACATGAAGATGGTCATTTCTTCTCCTCCCAGCAGGACACAAGTTGTATCTGGGCAGCTTTCCATTGTCTGTTGTCCCGGCATAGAAGTGTTTGAAAATCTTCTGTAGAGGCACAGTCCAAAAGTCAAGAGGTGAAGCTGAGAGAGCAGCCACCTGCAGTCTTTTTATATCTGCATAATATCAAATACATTCAACTTAAAATGTTCTTGGACAGCTCTAGCATCCTGTAATTATCATGTAATGCATCCCTCCTCCCTGAAGCAGTCTAAGGTTCATTGGCTCTGGTTAGATAAAAACAGTTGTCATTAATAAGACTGACATTATGTAATGACCTGATACAAGGCCTACAGAGCAGCACTGTGGTTCAAAGCACAAGAACTCATTTGCCTCAGGAGATTCAGTGCTGAATGCTGCCACTGATTTTCTGTGGAGCCTCAAGCAAGTCACTTCATCTTTGTGACATCTCCTTTGTGCTGTGCAGACTGAGAAGGAAAGAGCTCTTGTGTACTGCTGCTGGTCTGGGGCTGGTTCAGCCCTTGCTCTTAGCCTAGGTCTCAGCCATCTCAGAACATGCACAGAGCAGCTCTTTCCTTGGCATCTCCCTGCTAGTAGCAGTTACAGCATTGGCCGTGCTGTGTTTGCTCTTCTGTCTAGGCCTGTTCCTCTGCAGTCTGTTAGGGCCCACTCCCAAATAAACCAAGCTGTATACTTGGACAGTGGCAAGTATTGTGGTAACTTGCAAGTACTGTGGTACATGAGGAGAGAAAAGCCCTGGATAAAATATGAGGCTTAAGAGTTGAAAACACCCAAGCACCCCACATGTTTCACTGAACATGAAAAAAACCTAGCTAAAGTTGAACTGAACTATATTGTATTGGCATTTCTGAAAGATGAAGGGTGCCCTGCGGAACCATGACACAACATACTACCCTGTTACCACAGCACTGGTTTTTTCCTACAACTTAGAAATTCTCTGCAGAACACAGCAAAGGCAAGACCCAGCTTCAACAAGCGATGTCCTTCCTACCCAAGGGTAAATGCTCACAATGAGACCTAGGAAGGAGAATACAGAAACAACAGATAACTAATCTCCCAAAAGACAAAGGAGCGAAAAGAAGTTGTCCAGAAAATATGAGGGATTGATGATGGAAGACGAGTCATAGAGAAAGAAGACAAGTAGACTGTATTTATAAAAAAAATCGCTCTTAAAGGACCATATAATGAATTGGCCCTGTGTGCCAGAAACTGCCACAAATTAGCTATGATTCTTCTCTAACCTGTGTTTAAACAAACCTGACATCATCTAAATTTGATGGTACATGTTCTATAATGCCAAGTAAATTCAGTCAGCTTTCTCTTTAGAAGCAGACTCTTGCTCTAGCATCAGTCGAGGCTGACAGGTGTGCTCCTTGGATGGGGGACTGTGCTGTTCTTTAATGCAAGCAAAATGTCAGGAAAGCAACGCTGCCACAGTTAGTGTGGGAAAAATATATTGAAGATCTAGTCATAGTAGTAGGCAAAAACACTAGCAAAAACTATGCAATTCCCCAAACAAAATACAACATGAAGATTTGGTTTCTGTATTAAAAATTTAAACTGTTACCTCTTATTAACAGAAAATATAAAATAATTAGTTATACAGTAAGATAGGTAACAGCACCCATACATATATTTCCTCCTTTGAACCATAGATTTATTGGCAGATGCAGGATACGTAAGTATGCTAAACCTTGTACAAGTCAGAAACAACAATCTCTACCATTGATAGTTATCATGTGTTCAAATGCTGATTGAAATTTGAACATCTAAAACTGAAAACTAACCTTACTAGTTACGGAAAAAAGTTTCCTTCTGGTACCAACAGCAATTACACATCATTAAATATAAGCTAAAGCTCCTGTGTTGTTTTTTTTCTCCTTTCTTTGTTTGCTTTGTTTCTGTACTTGCCTTTCATCCCATTAAATTCATTGGCCAAATTAGTCACTGTTATCTGTTTTAAGAATCAGTTCATAATTAACCAAATGGAAAAAAAAAATCAGGTTGTTTCCAATTCCCTAAAACCCAAATCTTATCCACCCACTCCAACATCTGCAGATGGTAAGCACAGTATGTCTCTTCATTAATACCAATAATGTTAGTTGTTAATATCTACATACAGTAATCTTTTGATCTATACTGAAACTATTTGTATGGCCTAGTTCTGAACTCATTGCTAAGGCAAAACTAATTCTTGAATCAAAGAGAGCTAAGCTCAATTAAAGGCTACAAGGAAAGAGCTCTTATTTTGCTCTTGGCACTAACTGCACTGGAAGCATCCCCTAAGAAGTAGCAGTGTTATGGGAATATATGCCTTTGTATTCAGCAGCTGCAAGAAGGTGTCTCAGCTCTGTGAGTCAGCCCTGTTTTGGTAAAGCAACTACTGGTGGCAATATATGAAGACATTTTGTGGAGCCAACAGGTTTTAGTAGGAACTGGTTCTGTTCTGCTACAGTTTTGAATGTCTCTTACCCTTTCAGAAGGGACATAATTAAGCAGCAATAAAGTGTGAGAGATATTAAGGAGTGTCTGTCTCAAGCATTCAAAAAATAAATCAACTCCTCCTTCCTTAAAGAATGAGTCAAATCAAAATACTCTTTTTAATTGACCTTGGACTTTTTAAAAATAGATTTTAAGTCTTTGAGGTTTGTGTTTCCAAGCTTTTCTCATAACAAGGGTCTCAAAAACTTATTTTGAAAACTAAGATGCTTGCAGAATCAAATTATTCTAGTAGATGAGGCTTTAGGCAAAAAATACTAAAACTCATTAAAAAATTATTAGCTATTTCTGTATGTCCTACAGATTTAGAATTACCTTCCATGCCACTTCAAGGCCAGAGAAAATCTATTTTCTGAAATACGGAACTTCTTTTTATAATGCTTGTCATTCAGTTGTGTGTGTTTCGTACTTCTGAAGGTTTCATTTTGTATTTACAAATGCCCTGACTACAGGGCCATGTTAATTCAGCTTTACTCAGGTTGTTTTCATAATGGATAAGAACAGGAAGGTGACTGCTGTTGGGTTATCTGGTTTAGAGACCTAGCTCCCTCCAGAAATGTTCTTTTGAGGATTGCTGCTGCAACCTTTCCAGACAAAAGAGATACAAGAAAAGTTGTTTTTCTGTGACAAGAGTGATCACTGCATTCATTCACTGAAGGCTGAGCATGCTGTATTTCATCAGCTGATGGTTATTCCCAGAACATGCAATTAAAATGCAGCTGTTCATTAGGAAAATAATACACTATTCTTGCATAAGTAAGGTGTGTCATGAACAAATAAAGGGATAATTTTTGGTCCGAAGCCAGTCTGTGAATAAATGCTGGACAGGAGATTTCATATACAATTTGATAATCTGCAATGAAGAGGCAAGACTTGAAGCAAAAGCAACAATAATCTTCTGAAAATTGAACACATGATTTGGAAAAAGCCTTCAAAATTACTTTCAATAGTCAAAAAAATCAATACTATCAACACTTACACTGAAATTAGTTAGTTAAAGCATCAGAAATTTCTAGGAACTTTTCTTCCCCCAAACAAATACCAACCCAAAAAGATATGTGGTCTCAAAACCAACTATGTATTCAGTATCAAAAAATCTACAGGGAAGAGGTAAGAAACAGATTCTCACTTTCACACAGACTTTTGTTACTGCTCTAGCAGGTCAGAAGCCTTCCAAACTGCCAGTTATACTCATTCCCTCTTTAAGGCCAGTTTTAATTATTGCAATAGGAAAAAGACCTTTATGCAAATATAGCATGACTATATGGTATAGGCACCGATCCAGTTGTTATCTAAAATAAGAAAAGGAAACCTCTTGCTGCTATACTTGTTATTCATCTCCTTATTCATCAGTGACTCACATTCCTCTGTGTTTGGACCTAGGGGAGAGGCAGCTTGATGTTTTCTGTCTGATACTAGCAAACTCTCAAAGGCTGCCATACATCAAAATTTCACAAAACCTGGTCATGCAGGATTCCCTGTCCATGGGACAGAAGTGACTGTTCTCCTAAGACCTGTGGATTTATCCCCAAGTAAGTCCTTGCCATTCTGGGATCCTTCACTGAGGTGGCAGGTGTGGGTTTTGGGACCCTTCCTCAAACTTTGTTTTTACTCTGCAATTCAAATATGCATCAGTAAAAACTGCTCAGTTTGGAGTTGCATTCTACTTAGAGAAAAGGAAGATCATTTTCTCTTTTTCTGTTTCACAAGGAATGGCTGGAAATGCAATTACTGAACAGAGTAAGAGTTAAAAAATGAATACAATTGAAAGATGTGTTTCAGTTACCGCAGTAAAATGGTACACAATCTTGGCCATTAGGAGATAAGGCCTGCTTGTTCATTAACTTAGAGAAAGGCCCTGTCTGAAGATTATACCAACGGATTAAAGCACTATGATCCTTCCAATGCGGTTTTAATTGCACAGGCACCAATGGGATAAAGGTGATTATTACCTTTTGGGCATAACCTAATTTTATTCTAGTAACTGCATCTAAGGTATGACTAAGCATTACTGTATAATTTTAATAAAAAATAACACGTCAGACTAATCCACCCATACCTCTAAAAGTTATGTGCACTCTTGCTTTCAGGTCATTCCCAGTTAAATATAATATACAGAACAGCCACTAAAATTTTAATGATATATAAACCATGCTTATTCAGTCGTATTATCTCCTCACAGAGCTAGCTTGCCAAGGCCATCTTACATGTATAAATTCCTAAGTCAGAGGCCATATCATGAACTAAGAAAACTAAGAGAAAAATCTGTGTTTGATTATTAGTTTTTCGTTATTAATCTCTAATGTGCATCATATTTATCACCAGACCAGGGAGAATATCTAAAAATGTATGCTCTTCATCTCTGAAAACATGATTATCCAATTCAGTGCCAAATCAAAACAGGTAACAGATAATGTCGATTGAATAAATCAAAACATAATTAGCTAATGTGAGGAAAACAGACTACTCATGAGAACAATCAGCCACAAGGTTGCCAGTTTTCATACACAGCAACAATTTCTCAAGGTCTCTTTTCTGCTCTCAAAATCAAGAGTTTTCTTGCCCAAGCCTCAGTGGGTAGTTCAGAGGCTATTTTCTTTCTTCCTCTGGATTTCTAATTGAAATCCTCTCTGCTTGTGGCATTTAATACACCAATACCAACTGGTGAAAAAAACAGGAATTTTCAGGACTGATCATACAAATGACAATTAAATAGCACATGAGGATCCTCTTCTGAATCATTCTCCAGAAAGGGGCTACTTTTCTCTCTTGACTTTATCACCTCTGTCAATCTCTTCTTAGAGAGAACAGCCTAGAAACACTGTCCCTAAAGACATTTTTAGTGACCTAATCCCTCTTTTTACAAATTTTAATCGAGCAAACAGATCCATGTCTTACCTTCTAAGCATCAGTGTTGGTTAATGCTCAATTTCTATACATATTTGAAGAACTGAATCCCATTCTTGAATAAATATCGTGGATTCTAGGCACAAGCAAACATATACACAGATGCACACAAAGGCACATGAGTGATATACATGAGGTAAAAGTTAATAGAAATGTCCTCTGGTAAAGGTATCTTTCTGCTAACAAAACAGGAACATAATACCAATCCAAAATGAATAATCTGTCTGCCAATGGCTGTAGTCTAGATGCTATTACACCTCAGTAAGTTAGTACATAGTTGCAAAAGTTGGCCAATGCCTCTCAGGAGACATATTGACAAATAAGAACTTGTGCCATCACATATTTATCTTAAATGTTGCATATAACATACATTTGCCATCAAGAAGTATTGGGGAAGCAGCTACTCTGAAGCTTTGAAGTGTGCTGCAGACCAGCTTCACTGCTTCTTTCTTTCATTAAGTTTTGTCAAAGTCGTGCCCTGGTTCCTATCTGAACTTCTCTGTGGGCCATGACATAAACAAGCGGGATCATGTTGGTGTGAATAAAGAACTTCTTCATTTAAGACATTTGAAAAATGTCCATCTGGAGATCCACAAAGACATACATACATCAGGCCCACTGTTATTTTGAATTAATCCAGAAGCTTTACCTCAACCACGAGTCAAGAATAATTTTTACAGTATTAACTTCACAACCTGAAACCACAGGGTATAAATAAAACCACAGGATAAAATAATTATACCAATCATTCTCCTACCCACAGGAAGAGACACTATTACAGAGAAAGATTTAGAACTTCTCCATTAAAATTTGATAATTAACATTGCAAATTTGAACGGCATTTTGGGGAAGAGAATATACACTGGAAAGTAAACTTTCAATTGGTTGAAAAATATCCCACTAGATTCCCCTTAAAACTACCACGTAGCCATTCACCTCTAGACAGTACATTTTTCAAATAAGGGAAGAAGACACCAGGGCTAGTGTTCTAAAATTTCCAACATCTAAAGCAGTACTCTTAGTAATGTTTAGAGGGAAGAGATTGGTAATGCCATCTCTTATATCTGTGTTTATCACAGCTCACACACTACAATTAAATCCATTTGTAGGCATCTAAAGTTCTGACTTCAGAAACTGTCAGCCACCTGCATCATACATCAGTTCATTTTGCAGGTACCCATTTCAAATAGAGACTTTCTTCAGGTGTATCCAATATCCATCAGCCAGAGCGCCTTCACTTTTGAGTGCTCTTTAAAAGATGAATGTTGAAAAGGCATGTTTCTTCCTCCTTTGCAGTGAATGGATTTTTTTAGGAAATGGGAGTATTAACTGTGATACAGCTACCCTTTTTTTCAAATTCTTTCACAAAGAGATCACTGCTTCTGGGACCCACAGGCCCACGTATTATTCACAGACCACACACTGGGAGGAGATGCATTGACCTCAGGTCTGTTACATCACCATTAGTGTTACTCCACCCAGGATCTGAATAGTTCATTTGGATGAAGTTTCAAAAGTTATCAAAAGCAGCCTGCATAATAAGCCAAACTTGGGCTGATTCAGTTTTGAAAGTCTAAACAGTGCTCAAAGTGTCAAAGAGGCCAAATTTTCCTTAGTTTTTGGTTTTGGTGTTTTTTTTAAAATTCATATTACAGATTCCCTATTTTATTGCTTGGTCCCAAGGAAATGAGACAAAACTTTCATCTGTATGCATTTATCTCATCTATCATTCAGAGGAATCATACAAAAATCCCTTCTGGATGACATGGCCTCCTGAATTCTACAAGCTGGATGTGAGGTTCTGCCCTACATGAGCAAAGAGCACAGTCTCCAGAGCCAGACCGCAGGGCTCTCCTACTTCTTTTGTACAGCTGAAGCAACACAAAGCAAGTGAGAAATTACTAAGGATTCCTTCCCTTGACGCAGGGGATCCTTTGGGTGGATGGATGACAGCGTAACCCACTTCACACAACAAATGCACATCCTTCCCAGAAGGGGCCTGTCAGAGTTTGTAAGCAACTAAATGGATTGGGAGAAAACATGATAATGTAAAAAGTCTTTGAGCAGCACAATGAAGGACTGCAGCCCAGCCTTGAATGTGCATTAAATTAGCATTAAAGCCAGCATCTTATTGAAGGAACAGAAAGAGACCTTGCTTCCATGTCCTTCCCATCTTCAAATCTACTGAATATAAACACAGCAAGACTGAGAACTGTGCTTTTGCTTTTTCATTTCTTGATCCACTCATCCTTTCATGTGCCCATAGGACAAAGGCTGAGAGTAACAGAGAGGGTTAATAGCTTCAATACAGTTGACTGGTGTTAAAACCAGGGCAGATGTGGGCTTTAATTAGAAAGCAGCTGCACATACATAAACCACAGCAATCTTAATCCAGAGTGATTCACACACAGACAGTGTGAATACAGACCTCTTGCAAAGCACATACCTTTAATGTGCATTTGTCTGTGTTTTCAGGGGGAAGAGGTTTCAGCAGAATTCTATCCAGGAGCTCATAGGAGATAGAAGAAAAAAGTACATATATGTCTAAAAATCTGAAAAGAGCACTAAGAATGTAAACAGAAAGAATAAAAATAACCACACAGATCAAGTTACTCAGCACCAAAACAGAACAGTAAAGTTTTCCATTACCTTTCACAGAATAGAGCTCTCCCACTCCGAGCAAGGCTCCAGCTGTTCTCTTGGCTTTCCCTCGGGTATTGATTATGCTGGACATCCTGTGAGCCCCCCCCGAATTGGCAATTATATCTAGAATATTCCAGCCATTTAGGAATTCAGGTACCCAATATGTTACAAGTACTGCAGAGAAGGAAATCATGAACATCAAGTTTACTCTGTTAATTTTTACCATGGTCCACTGGGTGGAATGTGGAGGTTCCCTTGTTGGGAAGCAGGTGAGTGCGCAGGAAAGCGGTGCTGCCAGACAAGCCAGGTACCACCTACTCCCTTCACATCTGCAGGCAGCAGCAAAACCCTGCCAGCAGCTCTCTGACAATGGTATGAAAAGGAGGTTCTGTACTTAGGCCAGAAAGTCTATTCTGAAGTCCACAGGCTTGTTCATCCTATGTATAAGTATATGCCCAAGTACTGCAGAAAGAACAATTTTTTGGCACTTTTCAGTATTCACAGAGGAGTGTTCCTGTCCTGTCTCATCATATGGACTGTATATGCAGTGTGAACGGGTGCAACACACTCTATGTTGTCAGCTCTGCTCAGCTCTAAGACTCTAAATCTTTAATAGGATTTGAAGATAGAGAAGAGGTAAGCTGGGAATTTATATATCTCAACATATACTCCAGTAAACCCTCTCCCTTTCTGTCTTGAGTGATTATCCATGTGCAGTCTTACACTCTTAGGATGCTTACGACTAACTTTCCCATTCCACCACTGTAGATTACTTGGATGAGAAACCTCTCACCCTCAAAAAGAAATAGAGGACAATTCTATCAAGAATAACAGCAGCCCCAGAAACTTCTGCAATAGCACATTGTCTAGTGTAAATATAGAACCACGTGGTGGCTTTGTAAATTGCATGCCTCATGAAAAAGAGAAGTTAGTTCTCCCTAGCACTCCCGTAACAGCTCTGACATACCTGATGCCCAGGCAAAGCATTCTTCTTATAGTGTCAAAAGGCACAGATGTCTTTAAATATAGTTGTATTGAGTTTGCGTGGCAAGGTTCTGGAAGTGGGTGGCTGCAGGGGTGTCTCTGTGAGAAGCTGCCAGAAGCTTCCCTGTGTCTGACAGAGCCGATGCCAGCCGGCTCCAGGATGGACCCGCTGCTGGCCAAGGCCGAGCTCATCAGCGATGGGGGTAACACCTCTGGGATAACGTATTTAAGAGGGAAAAACCAGCTGTGGAACAGTAACTGGGAGAGAGGAGTGAGAATATGTGAGTGAAACAGCCCTGCAGAGCCCAAGTGAGTGCAGGAGGAGGGGCAGGAGGTGCTCCAGGCCCGGGGCAGAGGTTCCCCTGCAGCCCGTGGGGCAGCCCGTGGGGAGGCAGCTGTGCCCTGCGCCCAGGGAGCTCCACGGGGGAGCAGACACCCACCTGCAGCCCGGGGGGGACCCCACGGCGGAGCAGGGGGATGTGCCCGAAGGGGGCTGTGACCCCGTGGAGAGCCCACGCTGGAGCAGGCTCCTGGCAGGAGCTGCGGCCCCGTGGAGAGAGGAGCCCACGCTGGAGCAGGTTTGCTGGCAGCACTTGTGACCCCGTGGGGGACCCACGCTGGAGCAGCCTGTGCCTGAAGGGCTGCAGCCCGTGGAAAGGACTCGTGCTGGAGCAATTCATGGAGGACTGTCTCCCATGGGGGGACCCCACTCTGAAGCAGGAGAAGAGTGTGAGGAGGAAGGAGCAGCAGAGACAACATGTGATGAACTGACTGCAACCCCCATTCCCCATCCCCTCTGTGTCACTGCAGGGGAAGGAGATAGAGAAATCAGGAGTGAAGTTGAGCCTGGGAAGAAGGGAGGGGTGCGGGGAACGTGTTTTTAGGATTTCATTTTATTTCTCATTACTCTACTCTGATTTGATTGGTAATAAATTAAATTAATTTCCCCAAGTTAACTCTGTTTGCCCATGACGGTACTTGGTAAGTGATCTCTCCCTGTAATTATCTTGACCCACGAGTCTTTAATCATATTTTTCTCTCCCCTGTCTAGCTGAGGAGGGCAGTGACAGAGCAGCTTGGTGGGAACCTGGCATCCTGCCAGGGTCAACCCACCACTGTCCTTTATGGTGCCCAAAAGGTGGAAATTAATCACTCTGTTGCTAAACGTGGAATACATGTTTGAAACCTGCACCCCAGACCACTGCTGGTCATCTGGGCCCTGAGGACTCCAACTACCAAAACCTTGCCACGCAAACCCAATACGATAGTAGACTCAAACAGGAATGTCCCACAGGAATAGGCACTCAGCTCTGACAAAGCTCATCACTTCTTCCCCATTGAAAAGTCACAGTGAGAATTCAACACCGAAAGGACAAAATGCTAACAGAGCTGAAAAATCTCTGGTCTTCCATAGATTTCCATGGTTGAGTACCGGAATGTGCACAGGGTGAATGTGCACAAGGACAATCAGTTAAAAAAATAAGATGTAGGGCAAAATCTTGTATAGGATCTACACAATGTCTAGGTAAAACTGCCTTATTTCTAAATCCATACTGGAGTCCATCCCTTGAGCAACCCTGGTAGTCAGACCCAGAGACAGCATGTTCTTCATTTGAGAGATGAGAGTTGTCCAGAGTCTGGGATTACGTTTAAATGCCCCCAGTGATTCACTGCCAAAGGACAGATCCCTTCTGGCCTGGTTCAGTGGGGAAGCCACTCAGGCACTGAAGCTGGCTGGGTAACATAGGTGCCAAAGCAACAACATGGGATATGAACCAGAAGGGCAAGAGGGAAAATAACTAGTAATAATTCTACTATTAGCTTTTTTCATTTTCAGCTCTAATAACGTGCCTATATCCATATGTAGACACACCAATGAGGGGACTGATTTCCAGAACCATTGAATCTCTATCAGTTTCTGTGAAAATTGCTGTATGAAAATCTAGTCGCTTAAAAGGGACTAAATATGCATTTGGATAGCTAAAGGTAGGCCACTGTTCTTAACAATGACATCTTGATATTTTGGTTTATATATCATAACAGCTGGGGATGGTGTAAAGCTGATCAGCAAACTGAAGTAGGATTATAAGATAAAGCCAGTATTAATTGTCTAAACAAAAGCCAAGGTTGGTAACCTTTCATGTTGAGACAATGCAGACTGAATATCGAAGGGGAAAAACTCTAGAAAAACCTGACAGATTTTCTTTGTTGCAGCCAGCTGGGGAGGAGGAAGCAGAAGAAAACAGACATTCAAAGACAGACAAAAAAAAGGGGAAGGAAAACGGGAGGTTAAACATTCCTCTGCTAGACTGATAGGCTGAAATAATTCAGGATGACAACACTGCTAAATTCCTGACAAACACTTGGGCCTGCTAGTTTGAGAATTTTGTTCCTTGTCCTCATATCTGACACAAGGGATTATTCCCCTGGAAGGCTGTAAGGTATAAACCCCAGGACAGGACACCAAATGGTTCCACTCTGATACCTTCCTTTAGTGACTGATTCAAAGAAATAAGAAACATTTACAAAGATTCTTTACAATGGTTGGAGTGACAGTTTGACAAAGGAAGATAATGAGACACTCCCCCCCCTCCAATGTTTACATTAAGCCATAGAAGCATTGTGGATCTATCGTTTTATCACAGCCTTTGAGGCAAACTCTATACACAATTATAACAGAGTAAATCTGGACTATGGGTGTGGTTTTCGTAGATTTGGAAATCCTAATAATTATTGTTAGTGACAGTAATATTAAGCAGAAATCAATCTTCAGGTTGAGCAGAAACCAACCCCTCATAACTGGAAATGACTCTGGAAATACTGATCACCTACACAGTGCTCAACTGCACCACTACTTAATGAAGGTTATGAGTCACCCTCCATTTCATTTGTGAATACGTACCACATTTCTTTCATTCCCCAAATATCCCAGTGATGGCTGCTGGCATTTGCATGCACGGAAAACCAACTAGTAAAGTATTCAATATATTGCAGCTTCTTCCATTCAACCTAAGAGCAGGAAATAGTCATTTTGTGTGTCAGTGCTTCAGGGACCAATTGCCAGCACCTGATAGAATACTGGCAGACCTTACAAGCAGTGCAGGAATTAGTGGCATAGCGTGTGTAACTTGTGAGTGAATTACAGTACCTTCAAATGAAATCTTTCTACCCCAGTCTTCAGCTATAAAATAATATGCTGTGACCATTTCCTAACAACTGTATTGTGCTGCAGCTACTTTTTACGTGTATCTTCTGCACAAAGCACATTGAAGTGGGGAGTGATGGGAAGGTCAAATTTGTTTTGGAAAAGTCCAAAAGCTTTTTCCGCAGCACAGTTATTAGGAGGACTGTGAGAAGGCCCAGTGGCAATGATATATAGATAAACATCTGCATTCCTGACATACCACAATCATTTTTGCTTCAAGTAAAACTTCACACTTCCAATGCTAAGCAGATTGTGTATGTGTCAATTAGACACCCAAATTCTCTCTCCCCATTTGGTGTCAGGTATCCATTTGATAATTTGTTTTTGCATTATGAAGAGCCATGACTGACTCAGTGATCCTTTCTTTAGATTTGTCAAAGCTCTCTTGGACTCTGAGCAAACAGTCCCCTTACAATACTGTATTAGCTGACTCTTTAGTCAAAAAAATATTCCACTACCTTAAGAGTTGCATTGCAAAGACCCCCAACTATTTTATGCACTGCCTACTTAAAAAATAAATAAAGATTGAATTACATTCCTGAGCGCAGGATCCTCTTGCACTATACAAACGTAAGTATTTAATTTGGCTTTCCCTGTTTATGTTAGTTTGTTTTAGTTGCTCTGTGTCTTACTCAACCACAAGAATGCAGTATAATTGGACTTATTCAGTACCGTGTGTCTTTGGCTGCTTTTTGCTTCCCAGAAGTAAAAAAAAAAAAAAAAAAAAAAAAAAAAAAAAAAAAAAAAAAAAAAAAAATTAAAAGAAGGTCTAAAAGTGTTTTTTGTTCTTTAGTTGTGAAACTAAAAACTAGACAAACAACCAAAAGAAATTTCATACCGAGAGCCTGCAAATAAAGGCATAGACTTAAAAAATGAACTGATTGTAGCACTGGTGAAAGGAAGTAGATTGCCAACCTGTAGAGACTGAAGTCTGCTGCACACCCCTGCAGAAACATATTGGAGAGGAGAACTGTGTGGTACCCCTTCCAGAACTCTCTTGCCAGCATAAGTTGGCTTATGGCAGGTACAGACAGGGGAGAAGAAGAAGAAACCACACAACAGACAGTGATGGGGTGACCTTCCCTGGGAAAGTTTATTGTAGTCTGCAAGAACTAAGAGCTACCCAAAACCTGTTTCAGCTCCCACTGTAGGAAATGGAAAGACGGCTGTTGACTGTAGAAGGAGCTGCTGCAGGTCACAGCAGAGGCTCGGGTGGTTGTCTCAGCACCACAGTGCCTCATGCCCAAACAGCGGGACTGGCAATACCAGTCCCTGTGGCTCCTTCACTGAGACTGTCCATAGTGGCTGTTAGTAGACTCTAATTCTGTTGGGGTTTGTTGGTTGGTTGTGAAAGGCTAGCAAATGAAAGCCTGAGCTAAAGCCCTACTTATTTTACACCAATGTCCAATAAGGTTTCAAATGACCAGTCACTAGGAACGCCATCCTTAGAGACCAGAGCCTGGCACCTAGTCTGAAAAGCAGCTCGCTCTGGTTGTAAGGGTTTATCTACATGGAGCTTCTTGCAGAGTTAGACCCTATTGATTTAGGCAGACTGCCCTCAGTGTATTGGGAAATGGTCACCATACACAAAAGCAGGACTTTCAAATTAGTAGCTCAAGCAAATAAACTGTCAAAGGTTCAAAACCTACTGAACTTTTTCTGACTTTCCATCCATCCCATCATTTCACTAAACTCAGATTAATTCCTTAATTTGGCTTTTTTAAAACAAAGAGTTTTCAAATTACAGGCTGTATTTTTATTAACAGACATTAGTGGCAAAATACAAGAGGTCAGTAGGAACATATTTGTTGCTAAGTCAGTTCACCCCATTGGCCTCAACAGTACTATGTTATTTTTCACTTATTTAGAAGCTGGCCTTGTTTTTGTAACTTAATTTAAAATGGTTAAATATTTCTTTTTTATATGAGTGAAAGAAATTTGCATCAGCATCAATATCTACTACACCTAAGTAATGACATTCATTCAGTAACTACTATGCCTAAGTAATGACAGTCCTCACATTCAGAGAGGATCTTATGTCTCAGCTCTTCTGTGGCAGGTTTCTCCTTCCTGCACTCAAGACCGAGAACGCAGGTTCAGGGGGGGATGAGAGAAACCAGATACGATGAGGGACCATCTTTGACTGCAGAAAAGAAATGCTGCTTGAACGTCACACTCTAAGGGAAACAGGGGTAATCCTGTAGGCCGTCAAGCAGCAGAGGAATTTAAAGAAATAACTCTGGCCTCACAGATCTTGAAGGGCATCAGTAGAGCTTAAAAGTAACAGGGACAGCATCGGGGACAATATGGAAGAAACTTTGTGCCCAATGTTACTTTTGATATCTTCCCTTAGTCTTACACTAGTTTACAAGTACCTAAAGTTTCCCTAAAAAGACACTGAGGATTCTCCTATGAAATGTAGTTAATCTAGCAGGATCAGCTCTGCATAAGCAATCACTCACATCCAGTTCCACATCGAGCACGCCGACAGCTTTTCAGTGCAAAGTGCACGGTCAGGGTCGGGGCTGGAATGTGAAGTCCAGCCCTTCCCAGACACAGGGAGTGTGCCTGAGAGTGAGCCTTGCTGAGGAAAGTTTAGGGCAGCCCTGTAGATGCCTTTGCCTATTTCTATGAAATGTGTTAAATGAACAACCACCAAAATAAACCTCCACAGGAGGCTGAAAGCAGCGGTACTCAGAGAAACTATAGTCAAATAGTTAGAAGTAGCTCCCAATTTGGAGATGTTCTTAGTTTTTAGATGCCTGATAAAGATGTTCCACCCAGTATCCCCTAATCATTTGCCACATTTTAAGACTGATTTTCTTATGCTGACTTCTATGCCACAAAAACCTCTATCTAACCATAAAAAGCTCAGTAATTTTGGTGAAACTGCAGGAATGTCAGATCTTTACGTTTTATAATTGTTTATAATAGAAAATTGGGTTGTACAAGTGTTTGAAATGAAAAATTATTTTAAGTATTATTCTAGTGCTTGGTTGTTTATGAGCACTGTGAATAAAATTGATTCTATACTCAGTTTTAAAATGCATGTGCAGCAAGCATTGCATTACCAAAATAAGGAATAGCCAAAGAGGAGCAACATAAACCAGAGGCACACCCTTCTGAGACAGAATGAAAAGAAACACCCATAAGTAAGAAATAAATAATTTGTGACAAATTTTATACCTTACTGTTCTCTGTTTTAGGGGCCAATAAATAAATATTTTGCAGATGCCATCTACTGGGGAAGCAGAAAAGGAATTAATTATACACTTTATTTTGTAGTAATTGTACACTATATTCATGTAGTAAATAAAATAAATTGGGATGCTAGTCCTAAAATCTCATAATTCTTTACTTACATTAGCTGTTGCAAGAAGTGCCCAACACAGGCATTTATGATGAACCAAAAAGAAACAGGGGAAACATGGATACATGAATGTTAACATCACTGAGACAGCAATTAAAGTAGGAATCGCCTCTTTAATTAAACCCTGATCATCAAACGGAAACCACTGCTATCCTTGAGAAGTACCACATTCACATTCGGAGCAATTAGATGCTTACAGACGGTAAGAGCTCATACTCTCATTGTTTATACCATGCTGCCCTCTAGCAACTGAAAACCAGTGCACAGGATTCATGAAGGTTTTTCTCGGAACACAGGTTTTTTTCCTTTCAAAAAGCTTTTGTTGTTTGCCACATCCATGCTTTAAAGCGCATTTTAAAGCTCTTACTTGGTGAATTTGCTACACTAGCTGCGTTTCTCCTGGCTAAAGAGAAACAGCAAAATTGCTACTTCTTTGCAATGGTGAAAGTTAAACATACTTGGAACAGCTGCTGCTTTATAAAGGTACTTTGACTTTGCTCCATTAGACCACCTGACTAAACCTTGCTCCGTTAGACCATCTGATTCACTGATGTATTATCAGGGAATCTGGCTCCAGCCCTTTGCTTACTCAGTGCAAATCGTGCCACTGGTGCCAGTGAACTCAAGCAGTGGCTCTACATGCTTCCAAAGATCCAGGTAATATCTTGTCATTTTTTCTAGCACTACATGTACAAGGCACATTCCAGTTCAAGGCTGGAACTATAAAATTCAAACAGTAGACCACACTCGTGGGCTCTGACACATTCTAACCCATTCTGCCTCTCCCACACGTTCCCCCCATAACTTGTGATCACTCTCTGCCACTAACTCAATCTCCCTGGGAATCAAGATGATAATAAAATACATATTCATTGACATTAAAAAGTAAATCAATAATTTTTCACAACAGTTACAAAACAAATAATTATAATTTCATTTCTTCTTTGTCCTGGTAAAACATTGGAATTCCCAAGCCCTGTGTTGATACTCAGGCTGAGGCCAGCAAAGCATTGAAGCACATGCTCATCTCTAAGATACACTACCACTGAAGTCAGTATGAGTTAAAGACAGACTTACAGACTTTTCTGAATGCCTGCCCTAAACAGAAGTTAAGATTCTGATCTTTAATTAAGTTGAAAGCCACTGAAAAAGAGCTTCATTTAGAAAATCTTGTTCAAATTAAAACAAACCCAAACTGGCTCCAGACCTAAACTGGAGAGAAACATAATTAAATATTCTGATTAAATGGCTTCCCTGATTACAAAAAAAAAAAAAAAAAAAAAAAAAAGAAGCCATCTCAGGGAAAGCACCAGAAATGCTGACAAAACAATGAAGGTGACCTGGCAGCCACTGGGCTAAGGGAGGCTCTTCAGCTGAGAACTTCATGTTAAACTTAAAACATTTCACTAACCTTTTCCTCACACATTTAAACCTTGGGAGGGATTTGTAAGTCACGCTACTGAAAAGCATGGTGCAGTAGTGGAAAAATGTGTTACATGGAACAAATCAGTAGATTAAAACCTCTAGCTCTATTTGTCCAAACAAATACTCTTTTCCATTAACCATAACGCAGGAATCTTGTACCACAGCCTTTGAGGCTGATTATGTGGAACTGCTTTTAAATATTACTTTTGGGTTTCTTTTTTTAACTAACCAACAGGACATTCTTAAAATACCATCAAATTATTTTCTTTGCTTAATATTAATAACAACACTTTTTGAAATGTTCAGCTTCTTGTCTGCGCCCAATTTGATGAAAGGTCAAACAGCACAGTTAAATCTCGGGCAGGATTCTACAAGCCTCAGGCAAAATTCCTACTGTAGTCATGAGAATTTTTCTTGAGAAAAGACAAAGGGATTAAACTGTTGAAGGAAAAGAATAATTTTATGAAGCCCTGCTAGCTACTTTACATATCAGATAAACTGGTGTTGGAACTGACAGGCTATTTGGATGAACTATCTTACCCAGTTAGACCTCTGATTCAACTACTACAAAATCTTACCTCTGGAAATCAAAAGTTTTCATATGTAGGGGTAGATGAGAAAGCTCTAGTACTGAAGATACCTCAGAACAGTACTGAAATACCTCAGACATGAAAATTACACTTAATGAAAAGAATGGTTAAATACAGTCCTAACATAGCCCTAAATATAGACCTACTGCAATGCAAACGTATCTTCAAGTACCTGCTGCAGTGCTTTCCTGATTTAAGATATTAATGAACACAATGTTTCCTATAGACAGTACCCTCTAAACTGAGAAATACAACACTTCAAGAGTACATGTAGTCACAGATGTTTGACATCTTCATGCATAGGAAAACCACCATGAGCTGTTAAAAATAGCACTGCTGAGGAGAAATCAGATGCAGAGCAAAGAGCTCCGAGGGACAGAAAAGGTAGCAAGAAGTCTCTGAAGTGAAGGGAAATTTTGGAATGATGGTACACACCACAAAACCTTACTGACATTGTATTTTATATCTTTGTTTGCCTTTAAAAAAAAAAACCCAAACAAACAAACAAAAAAAAACAAACAAAAAAAACCCAACTGATTTTGGACACATCCAAATTTCCCCAGTTTCAAAATGTACCACAAATCAGCCATAGATTGAACAAAATCCCATGCTTGGGCTCCAGTCTGGATCCTGACATATTCTTCCCATGCAGCTCTTGACAAGTCATTTAACTTCTCTACTCTGTTTCTTCTTTATTATAAAATCGCTACCCTACCTCACAGAACTATTGTGATACTATTTTGCCACGCATTCTTTCCCAGGATATTCAGATAGTCTGACTGCAGGCAGCAGAGACATAAAAAGTATGTTTAAACAAGAGGAATCTCTAAGCCATCTGAGAACAGAATCATTGCACTGGAGACAGATAATGATGACACGGAAAGGGAAAGGCAACTTCAAGAGTAAATTTTCCCCACAGTCAACATATCAGACAGAATGACACTGATGGGCTTCAGGCTGCAGCTGACTTTTAATGGAACTTTCCTGATTTGTACACTCCAAAATCAAGCCCAACAATGAAGCCCTAACTCTTTTCACAGAAGTTCATGCATTTAGAAGCTGGGCTAATCACAGATGAGATAAAGTATGTCTCCTTTTTGTCACTGTGAAGCTCATCTCAAGAAAGGATACACCAATTATCTAACTCAATTTCTAGACTGATCTGAAATGTATAAGTTTAGAAACAATTATTTGGATTTACAGCTGTACAATGGAGCAGAACCTTTTGCTCACTATTTTCCCTAACATTCAGGATAAAACTTTTGGTAATGGAGTTGTTAGTATCCAGGAGTCAGATGCTTTGAAGTATTCTGGCTTATACTACTGTGTATATAAAACCGAACAAATAGAGTAAGGCCAAATAGAATGCTTTAAGCATGGGAATAATTGTGGGTTTGGTGGTTGTTATTAGCAATTTCTTACTATATTATCTCACTATGTTAATGCAAACCTGCAATCGTTGGGCCAAGCAGATGCAGAACGTATCAGATTAGTACCTGAGGGCAAAGAATACAATCAGATGGTTTATTATAAACTCAGGGAAGCAAACTATATCCTTAACATACTCTGCTCCCAGACATTGCTGAGGCAATTGATAATTCTTTATGTCTCATGTGAGGATCACCAGAAAAAATCTCTGGAACTAGTCATTAAGCAAACAAAGCATAGTACAGAGTTAGAATTTTTGAAATGGTGACAAAAGTAGTTGTGGAAATTTGCAATGACAACTGATGAGAAACTCAGTGCCTAGAGGGAGGGCAGTGTTGTGGCTTTCCTCTGATTTTTTAAAAATTTTCTTTTTCACTGATTGTTACAGAATCTTTATAGGGATCTCACAAAATCTTCCAGTCAGTCATCTGTAGAAAAGAAAATCAATTTTGCAAACAGTTTCTATTATACTGAAGTCTTTCTGTAGTTACACAGGGTGAAACTTATCCATCCCAACAGTAGGTTTCCAACTAAAGAAGAAAACCAAAATACAGGGCAATAGTATGGGTCTGGAATAGAGAAAGGTGGGATGAGCCACAATCAGACTGCACTGGGCAAGGGAGATGGGGATTAAAAGTGGGTTTTAAACACAAAGGAGAAAGTCCCAAACAGTAGGGCAGAAAGGCAAAAAATAGAGAGAAGCAAAAATGAGTGAAGAGCTTCTGGTAAATAACAGTCTATACCTAATTAGCCTTAGCTGGAAGGGTAGATATGTATTGTAGCAAGCCCATGTGAATCAGTTGTCAGGTTCAGGAAGGGGCCTTTTCAGGTTCTATCATAAAATATTTTGCACTTTTTCACATACTGCCTGGATAAACTTCTAGCTACAGAGCACTGTACTGAAACTAGGAAAAAGACAGTTGCAGTAATCAAGGCCATTAACCTCAGGTTGCCCTATCCTATCAAACCTGGACCTTTATTGAGGAAACAATTCAGTTAGACACATTCTTCAAGGCACTGATATTTATTCTTATGATATGCCCTGGGACACTAGTGATGCCTTTAAGGACATAACAACAGGGAAAAATATCCATACCAAAATAATGCACACTCAGAGAGCCACTGGCATTCCAAACAGAAGATTATTTAGCACATCCTACTGAGCAACAGATATTCCAAGACCCAGTGGACCTTAGGCTTAGGCTTTTAGACTGGCATTTGCCAAACTAATGTGTTTGAATTGTCACTTAATAACAAAGCACCTAGGAACATATTACATGAAAGTCATTACAGAAGAAGGTTGATTTGATACCTTAAATGAAATGGGGAAAACCTTTAAAACACCCCTAGGAACTCTCAATTGTTTTGATTCAATAGATCCAGTTTAAATCCACATTGTTAAACTTTAGTAAAAATATTTTGGTATTGATTTAGTGATAACATAGTAAAAACCATTAAAATTGCTCTGAACGCTGAAATTTTTCAATTCTAAGTCACAAAAAGGACTAAAATAAATTTCAACAAATAAAATCTCAAGATTTATTAATTTTGCTTCTTTGTTCCTATCATGCAACTTTCCACATTATTTCATAAAAAAAAAGAAATATATCACATATTAGTTAAATCCAATTTGTCAGTGAAGAACTGGGATTATGCTCATAACTGTTTCAAAAAATAATTTGTTGTTAAGCCTTACTCACTACCTTCACTGCTTTAACAAAGGATTTATAGAAACTAAATATATTCAGTACAACTACTAAAATTTTACAAGGTACCAATGAACAGAAGATAGCTGCCTTTGTGGGTACTACACAGGTGTTTGAGTTGAGCATTCCATTTCTAGCACTTCATAAATGTATAATATTTTATCCTCAAGGCCATTAATTATTTCACCATTAACAGACACTTTCATCAGATCTTCTCCAAGTTTATTAATTTAATTAGGACCTCATCTAGCATCCTAAATCAAAAGGATTTTTTCTGTTGATTTCAGTGGGACCAAGATTTGGTCAATGTTCCCTCATGTTACTAAAACAGGGATTGTCTCCAGCATATAAGCCAAAGTATCATATTAATTCAATGATTAGCTTGTTTTGACTTCAGAAAGCTTTCCTGTGAGTTTTGGTCTCTTTTTTTAACTCCAAGTTATTTCAGGTAAGTTCATCCTTAAAGTTTTCATACTGCAGTGTAAGGTACTGTTTTCCTCTTCCCACTGATCTTACCAGTACTGGCATTTGAGGCCCGTTTTCAAATCATGGTGACAGTTTTGGATAATCATGGAGTGGTTTGGGTTGGAAGGGACCTTAAAGATCACCCAGTCCCACCCCCCTGCCATGGGCAGGGACACCTTCCACCAGCCCAGGTTGCTCTAAGCCCCGTCCAACCTGGCCTTGAACCCTGCCAGGGAGAGGGCAGCCACAGCTTCTCTGGGCAACCTGTGCCAGGGCCTCACCACCCTCACAGGGAAGGATTTCTTCCTTACATCTAATCTGAATCTCCCCTTTTTCAGTTTAAAACTGTTACCCATTGTCATGTCCCTGCACCCCCTGATGCAGAGTCCCTCCCCACCTTTCCTGTAGCCCCTTTAAGCACTGGGAGGCCGCTCTAAGGTCTCCCCAGAGCCTTCTCTTCTCCAGCTGAACACCCCCAACTCTCTCAGCCTGTCCTCACAGGGGGTGCTCCAGCTCCTGATCATCTCTGTGGCCTCCTCTGGACCTGCTCAAGCAGGTCCCTGTCCTTCTGATATTGGGGGCCCCAGAGCTGGACACAGCACTGCAGGGGGGGGTCTCACAGGAGCAGAGCAGAGGGGGAGAATCCCCTCCCTCGCCCTGCTGGCCACACTGCTCTGGATGCAGCCCAGGACACGGTTGGCTTTCTGGGCTGTGAGCGCACATTGCTGGGTCACAGTCAGGTTTCCATCCTCTAATATTCCCAAATCCTTCTCCTTGTGGCTGCTCTCAATCCACTCCTCGCCCAGCCTGGATTTGTGCTTGGGATTGCCCCGACCCATGGGCAGGACCTTGCACTTGGCCTTGTTGAACTTCATGAGCTTGTCCAGGTCCCTCTGGATGGCCCATCCCTTCCCTTCAGCGTGTGACTGCACCACACAGCTTAGTGTTGTTGACAAACTTGCTGAGGGTGCACTCGATCCCACTGCTTTGCAAAAGTCCAGATAGATGACATCAGTTGCTCTTCCCTTATCCACCGATGCTGTAACCCCGTTGTAGAAGGCCAACAAATTCATCAGGCAGGACTTGCCCTTCATGAAGCCACGCTGGCTGCCACCTTATTTTCCATGTGCCCTGGCATGGTTTCCAGGAGGATCTGCTCCATGACCTTGCCAGGCACAGAGGTGAGACTGACTGGCCTGTAGTTCCCTGGGTCTTCTTTTTTTCCTTTTTAAAAATGGAGATTATGTTTCCCCTTTTCCAGACCATGGGAACTCACTGGGCTGCCATGACTTCTCAAATATGATGGATAGTGGCTTAACCACTTCATCTGCCAGTTCCCTCAGGACCCGCGGATGCATCTCATCAGGTCCCATGGGCTTGTGCACCTTCAGGTTTCTTAGATGGTCTCAGACCTGATCTTCTCCTATAGTGGGCAGTTCTTTATTGACCCAGTCCCCACATTTACATTTTGCATCTTGGGTGGTCTGGCTTGACAGTGAAGACTGAGGCATAAAAAGTAGTTGAGTTCCTCAGCCTTCTCCATGTCCCAGGTAACCAGTGCAAAATTTTGTACTAGGTCTAGCATTTTCATAAAAAGATAATTATCTCTCAATCCACTGGAAATTTTCCTAATTTAGTATTTTACACATGCCAGATGTAATTTTGAAGTTCATGCTCCAGAGAGCTCCCTGAATGAAGACTGTCTTATAGGCAAAACAATTGGTGACATTCTGCCCCAGTGTAGTGAACCTGCATTTCCTGGTTTGTTTTGCTCAACACGTTTCTGTAACAGAGTTCTCATTTACAGCCACACTAGTCTGGACTCAGTTGGACTGGTAGAAACAGGACTTTGAGACTCCAGATCAACCAACATGTACAGGCAAGGACTCTCAAACATTATTGGACGCTGAAATCCAAATCCTGATGTGCATACAGACAACAGCAGATGATTTATTGATCACACTAGACTATACAGTAGGCTCACAGCTAGGTCAGTCCTGCTGGGATAGCATTAGTTTTGGGTACTTCTTCCCTTCTTTCTAGGGAAATCCAAGATGAAAGCCAGTACTTAGCTTACACTGGGTGTTCAGGCAAAACTCAAGTCAGATGATATTAAAGAAATTACTGAATTGAAGAAAAGAAGAACAAGAGCATTCAAACATTTAACTCTCAAAAGCATGTTAGCTAATTTAGAGGTATCAATATAAAGCCTCATGCTTAGTGGAAGATGTACTTTCTCCATACATCTATTTGATAGGCACCATAAGCACTAGTATTACACTACAAGAATGATGAATGTATGCTAACGTCTTTGTTTCCATGCCAAACCACCCATCTGTTCTCTGCTCGGAATTCTGTCATGCTCTTTTCTTTCCACTTTTGCCCTATGTTATATTTAAATTAAAAAGTACAAAAATATGCATTATCTCATATATATAATTTATGATCAAGACTCTCAGTACTAATGAAATTCAACAAAGAGAGAATGGAACAAAGAGAGAATGGTCCAGAATACTAAGTTTCCAATTGTTTGAGATTAAGCACTGCTTTATTGTGTTGCATTAGCAACCTCTTCATAACAAGGAGAGACAAAAAGAGTGTTTGAATTAATGACCTCATTTGTGAGAAAAAAAAATCTCATTTTTTAATGCATAGTTCATCTGCTAACACACAGACACTAGCCTGTAATGTCTTACGCTGATATATCACTATCAGTGTACCATACATGATGAATTACCCTCTAGCCTTCATTAGTACAGGCTTTAGATTTTATTAACTTAGAAAAGAGGTGCCTACAAAGTCTTTTGTATTATCGCTTGCTGCTTCAAAGACAGGAACAGAGGTTTGCATTAAGAGTTTTTAGGAGATCAGTAATCAGACTTCTTGTGCTCACCATGAAATTTATGAGATAATATATACCAACACTAGATACATGTAAGTGCTCATTGCCTTTTGTTTGAGAGTGAATGCTGCAATATGAGTCATAATTATTTAGGTCATGATTTCTAACACTCTAAATTTCCTTCTGGTCAGCAGAAGTACCTCAGAAAGTGCCTACTGCTGTATAAATAAAAATAAAATGACCAGCCTATTTCAGGGATTGTCTTCTCTGCTAGCTCCTAGAACAACACTTATGATCAGAACAGTTAGAACTGTAGATAGACCAAAAGACCTGACTGCAAAGCACCTAGAAAACAGAAGGTCATAGCTAGGCATTCTCAGCTGCCCTTATTCATGGCTGCTTAAACCTATTTATTTTCATAGGACAAAGGCTTAACTCCTTAGCCCCACAGAAGCACTGTGAGTGTAAAACTACAGCAACTAGTATATATTAAACACATTCACAAACACACAGCATCTTCAAGATAAAATGCTCGGATACTCTTAATGAAGTATAGCTTCATCATGTAAAGTGGGTAGTACTATCAGAATTATTAAGCAATCACACACCACTATGGTTGAAGTACATTAAATATTTTGTTCTCCCTATGATGCCATTATTGTCTGGATCACCTTTAAAAACTGATGTTAAAACAAAAGTATATTCTGAAGTAAGGGTGATATTCTGTTCTTCTCTCAAATGCACAATTCTTTCCAAAGCAGCAGCTTCTCATAATCCAGTCCCATGTGCCTTGAATCTAACCCAGTTACAGTACTGAAGCTTTTTCCCTTTTCAGTGTCAGTACAAAGAAAACTGGGGACTAGCTCCTAGTCCATGCTCTGGCAGCTTTAATGCTGTCCTAAATAGGTTACTGAGGATTACTTTTGGCACTACTTGGGAGACTTAACTGATGTCAAGCCAATGTACCCAGCTTTGTGCCAACTGCTTTTCCTTCCTTCCTTCCTTCCTTCCTTCCTTCCTTCCTTCCTTCCTTCCCTTAAATCCCTTTCACTCTGTGAGACCACAGACAGCTTAGAGAGTGTATCTAGCATATACCCTACACAAGACTGAGCTTTCCAAAAGTTACAAGTGTGCAGTTACCAAGACCTCTGCAAAACATCAGTTTGACTGACTGCTTTGAAATTTAGCAATTAGGGCACTGATATCAAATACTGTCCCTACATCACAGATATTACAATTGAAAAGAACTTTATTTTGGTCATATTTTCTCTTCCATCTTCTATTGCAGAACTTTATTCCATGCTGAACTCTTAAGGGTTAACTGGCATTGGGTGGAGGAGGGGGAAATCAGAGGTCAGCTCATGTTCTGATACCAGTGAACTCACAAGTTACTCCTTAAGCATGTGGTTTCATCCTAGGTTCTTACTGCCAGCAATTTCTCACTTTAATCATACACCCACAGCAACCCAGATCTTTAAATTCAGCAATTCTTTCTCAGGTTTCAGCAAGTCATTGGCAGCCTGAGCTATTTTTGGGATATTTTCTCTACTGCAGATGCAGCTCAGGAAACGCAGGGAGCATGCTAAAGACCTGCAGCTATTTGCCTTGTACAATTTGCTCATTTCTCTTTATTTCTCTGTTTTCCTGCACTGATCATTTAAAGGACAATCTCTCTTGCAAACAAAATCCCCGGAGCCTGATTAGAGGGACTGAAGGCTCCCAGACACGGATTGCCTGCCAGCCACAGCACGGTAAGGACATGGACACTTTTGGCTAGCCTTGCATTGCAGCTTTTTAAGCTTTGCTGAACGTTTATTTGTGTCCATCGCTTCCAAATCAACACTGCTGGCATGGCAGGCAGTCTCCAGCTCCTGGTCTCCATTTTCATTCCCTAAAATCCTCAGCACTTGTAAGTAACACATTTATACTCACCGTCTCTTTGTGTGTTCTAGAAATCAATGACTGACACTAATTTTGATCAGTTCCAGGGGTTGGGTTTTTTTCCTTACATTTTAGCATCTTTCGGAGATCTGTAATTTGTAATCCTGATTGAAACTGTGGATATTTCTATTGCCTGATCTTCCCTATTTTAAGTATATTGTTAGTCATATTATTTAGCTCAGCAAATTATTCAAATCAGGGAATGGTTTTATGTATGATAGATGAAAACATAAAAAAGACCTGCTACTGCTGATTTACAGCTATATACATAGCTTTCTTGTCTTGTGTACCGGCTCTGCTATAATACCTTTAAGCTGACACATAGCAGTGCGCTAACACTACAAAGACATATACAGCATAAAACGAATGCAGCAGACAGAGCTGTACTAAAAATGACTAGGTTTTATCATGCAGTTCTTTTTATATATGCTCACAGAAATGCACCAAGTAATCTCTGCAAGAATGGTGAGATTCCAATTTTATAGGACATACTGTTTTATTGAAATACTTGTAAAAATAGTTTAACATCCTTAGGGACATGTTACTTATACATACTACTGCAGGAAAATGAACACAGTTCATGTCTAATGAATGTACAAAGCAAATTCTGGGAATCTCTGGTGACAGAAATTGGAAAAGGGATCCTTTTGGTCCTTTCCTGTACGTCAGGCTTTTTAGACAAACTGGAATTGTGTTATGCTTTATCCTTTCATGCTCACTAATACGATGATTGCAAACAGAGAATTCCCCCGAGGACTTAATGTACATCATCCAAATATTTGACTGCAACTCAGTGTTCGTTGTCCTATTAGGAGAGGTTTTAGAAAGCCTGACTTTGCACTAGAGGTAGGAAGGCCTTCAGATAGAATAAGCAATCAAACGCTACCTGTGCCTGCTGCCAGAACAGAAAAGAGCATACTGTATGATTGTAGCCCCATAGTATTTCCTATCAAACAGCTTAGATGTTATAGTCTGCAGCAGAAACAGAAGTCAGCACAGCCTTTGAAACAGTATTTTAGGAACTTATTCAAACTTCACCCTTCACCTTTTCAATATGGGAGAAATTTTTGTTCATTTTCTAGCTTGCAAATATTTCTTGAGTGATTTATAAAACTGACTGGAGGGATGGGATAAATTAGGTATGTCTTTAAGGCTTCATTTTCAGAATTGAAAAAGTTCTGATATTGATAAGCAAAGATTTTTTTTTTTAAAAAAAAAAAAAGCTATGCGGGATATAATGACTTACAACTCAGAGCACTAGAAGCAAAAGTGAAAACTTAACTGGTATCAGTAAATTTAGGATCAGGCTCAGAAAGTCTCTCATCTATTTTGAGACAATTTCTATGATACTGTCTATGTTGCTTCTGAACATAAGACTGATCTCTGAGCCTGGCTCTCTCCTCCCACTGGTGAATCTCTGCCTCTGTTTCACTGAAGTCAAAGATAGTAAATTAGCTTAATGAGAAATATGGATCAATCGTTTAGTCCTTAGTTCCATTTTATACTCAATCCCAAATGTTAGCATTCAGTTTGCTGGAAATCTTGAGACTTGACACATTTCCCAGAGACCCAGAGAAGAATTATTATAGCTGGATGTGTTTTGCTAAAAGTCAGCAAAGCATCTGATTGTTTACTATTAACAGAGGAACTGATATGTCATTGGACAAGTTACAAGGCATGCATATAAATCTAGATCCCATATTTCTCTCTCTTGGAAAAGATACTCTCAGCACAAACAGAAGTTGATTGATGGAAGTTCTACCGACAGGAGAGGTCTATGCAAAACTGAGCGGTTTGGGATTTCAGTGAAATAAAACTCAATACAGTGTTACACTCTTACAGAGTCTATCAAGGGGTGCTTGCTTGGACTCATTTTAGAAAATATCATACTAAATTGTGCCCTTGATATTACTAGAAAGACAATGCATGTTATTTCACAATATGTGCAGAAAGGAAATAATCTGAATAATGAAAAGGGAGATGCCATCTAGGATGTATTACCCTTTTCTTTTTAAAACTAACTGTTGCATACAGGAGCTCCCTGGAAGTTGAAAACCCCATCTTTGTTAGAGAAGGAATATAGACCACGGGGATTAGCTCTCCAGACATTCTCAACTGAGCATACAGTCATGCTATGTTAATACACTTTTTTTTTTTTTTCCCTGAGTGCATATACATTAAATCAACCACACACAAGATACTAAAGATTAACTGACTCTATAAATGTACTAATTTATAATTCAGCAGCAGCAATGAAGCCTGAAGCCAGGCACTCCATAACTCATACTTGATGGTCCTTGCCTAGGGACAAGTATATAAAAGGCTAATGGATATCAATAAGGGCAATGGCTAAAGTGGAACCCATGCTGACTTACATCAGAACTTGTTTCAGAGTCAGAACATGAGTCAAAACCACAATTATTCCTTCACTTGAACAATCACAGAAGTGGGTCCCTCCAATTTTAATGACATCCTCAGACACACACTAAAGTTACAATAAATAAGTTATTGTGCATGAGCACAGCCATAGTAATTGGGCAGTTATATTCTCTTCACCTGACATTTTTTCTTTGTTTAGTCTTTTCAATTTTATCTTAAAATTCATATTAAAAAAAAGGTTTAATTGGTCCTGTACTACTATAAATGGCTATGCTAAAAGCACCTATAGTCTCAATGGCTCCATTGACATGCAGTAAATAACTACACTGCAACAACCTGATCAGATGGCTGGGACCTTCATTAAAATTGAAGGAATGGTTTTATTTTTCCTGGCTGTCACTTTGCACCAGACTAATTCTATTAAATCCAGTTGAGGGGCTGGGTTGAAAGAGGAGTCACCAACAAGAAGTGAACAGTACAAGAATTCTTCAAGGACTGGGTCTGAATTTTAATAGTCTCATAAAGCAGAGCTCTGCAAGAAAAAACTGACAAATTTTGCTGGCGATATGTTGGGAGGCAGCATCAGTTCAGAGGAGGAATAGCACAGAGTAATAGAAATTAGAGGAAATGTAGTAGAAATTTAAGGCTCAACAGAGGCAGGAATAAGCAAATGAGGGAGCAGCCTGGAGTGGCAAGCCACAGACTTGTGTGTGAGGAGGTGGGCACTAGCTTGGCTAGTCTAAAGTTGCTCAGCTCTGTCTTCTCAGTATCTGCTGACCCCTGGCAGCACCAGCAGCTCCCAGCCTTCTGCCAGGTGGCAGCAAAAGCATGAAGATGCTCTGCAGCCCATTTCTCTCCGATCCTCCCATCTCCATTTCTTCCCTCATCATCCCACAGCAGGAGTAGGCCTTGGCCTGCATCTGGCTCTCAGGTCAACCTAAGCCTCTGCCTCTGCCAACAGTTAGAGAAGCACGGGGAGGTAGCAAGGGCTACCTGGGAAGGATGAGAGAGGGGCTACAGGGCTGGACAGCAGGGTGGGAGTGACACAGGAATGGAGATGTAACAGGACATCCTGGGATGAGTGTGGGAAGGGACAGGTTGACAAGCAAAGTGCAGCTGCTTCCACGCAATACTTCCCAGTGTGATATGGCTGAGAAAAAGACAAATCCATTTTACAGTATATCACTAAACATAAAGACGCTAGAGAGAGTATAGCACTGATGGCATCCTATAAATATGGGTGGGTCTCTATGTGGAATATCATATAGTTCTTGTCACTCACAATACAGCAAGATCAATATGCATCATAACAATGAGCCAGGAATATGAGTGCTATTAGTAAAGATACTATCAGGGAAATTAATTATTTAAGATGTATGACAATGTTGGCCCATGAACAAGGAGATACAAATCAAGCACAGCAATTAGAATTAGAAGAATACACTAAAGCAGTGAGATGGCAGTAAGAATCCCAATCTTTTTTTAAAAATGGAGCATGATCAATTACCAAAAGCACTGTATATTTCTGCAAGTTGCTGCAACACTATAATTGCTCCAGGACTGTTTTCTAGGTCACTGTGGTACATGTTAATATAAGTGAGATAAGAATCAGTTCCTGGAGGTAATGCATGGATAAATGGATAGGTGCTATAATTGACTTCAGCAGATGTTGCTCCTTTTGACATCACTTGTATCTCTGTACAAAGACTAAGATAACATTGATGTGATAACATCAGCCTCTTTAAGACACACAAATGAAACTAGCGCTTTGAGTTAGAGAAGGATGAATGGAGCAAACTTGGTTCTTGCTGATATTCTGAAGAATCTAGGAAATCTTTTATGAGGCTGCACAGATTAAAATATATTGAATGTATTTTAAGCATAAAAAAGTACAAAAAAAATTTTCATGTTTCCACTTTTGCTCAAAAACCAAGTGACCTGTTAGTCCAACAGGCTGCTCTCACTGTGGAAGGAGGGGAAGACTGAGATCAGAAGACCCTTACCACCTTTTTTCCCCAAAAGAAAATGAAATTAAATGCCATGTGGACAAGAGACAGAGACTATAGTATAGATCTGGACTGATTTGTCTGTTTGACACCAAAGCAAGAGACCTTAAGCTAAAACTTTTGTCAAAACCAGGTCAGAGTATCATATCTCATTTTCTGTGTAAATTGTACAACTGCCATATAGATTACAGTATGTTTGACTTGTATACTTCAGAGGTCTTTGCACAGGCTGTAGCATCAATACAGAGAAGGCTCTAAGCAGCCTTCAACAGAAACCAGCATTTCTGTTGCAATTAATGTTTAGAAATGGATGGCTGTTTTTTTCAAATTAACTTTTGAAAGATACCCTTGCAAGATTTATGACTGAAATTCCACCTCTAAAACTGGAATCAGTTAGTGCAAATTCCTTAATATTCAAGTATTTAAATTATCTTGAGATTGTAAGACAGTGAGCTCTCACAGCAGCAACAGGGAGTACAATATATCAAAGAGATCCATTTAAAGATGACATGTCTGAGGCTACATAAAATATCAGCTACGAGAAACAGTTCAGCTGCAGTCACTGGGTAATTTTACCTTGACTGCACTGAGAAGCAATAAATCCAACGGATGAAAAGACTAGATTTCTGGCATGTAAGATATCTAATTTGCCAAAAAATAAGTAAATTTGTTGAAACAGGTAAACTGGATACTTTAAAATGTTACCTATATAAAGAATGACTTAGTTGAATCCCTTAGTAATTTTCCTTAAAACTAGTTGGGACAATAAACCATTGTCATTAACATTTCATGAATTTCAGTGATAATGCCTTGTAGTCTTCAAGATAGATAGATATAATCCCTGATACCATCTTTTATCTTTCTAGACCTTGGCTCCAGTTAAACACAGCTGCAATAGATTCCTTAACCCTCTCCATTGAATCTGTCAACCTTTCTTTAGTGAGGTCTAGTAAATATTTCTCTAAACTTGCTGATTCTTGACTGCCTTTGATTTTACTACCAAAGGTATGATCATCAGGTCAGCAATCATAAGAACAACCATTAGCAAAGGCATCTAAAATGGTTTTCTTTCTTGAAAATCCAAGCCCAAGACACTAGGCCAAGTCATTGACAGATATTAATGACATACAGCAGATCCTAACTCCAACTTCTCCTCATTATGCAATATAATTTCCTCTGCCATGTCCTGTTAGTGACTAAAGCCACTAACTTTATCTAAAGCTAGATCAAGTATACTAACTCAAAGAATATACCAGTGCAGCAATTGTCTACTAAATGTAAATACTACTTTTAAAAAGGATAACAAATGCAAGCAAAATTTGGCTCTCATTAACACTGTCTCACATTTATCCCTAAATAATTTATGCTGTGACTGTCTTTCTTGATGCCAGACATAGTATTCAGCTGTCAGTCCTCAAAATCTGAAGGTATAAAAGGGTTGAAATGAATCATTTCTCTGTTTGCAAAGGAAAAACAAAAGGCATCAGCTGGGAAAGAGAAAAGACATCATTACCACTAAGTATGATAAGGCCTTCAGATAAGACACTGATCTAGCCATATTTATGTCTAATAATTTCACCATTTTAGAGCTAGATGGAAACAAATTATATTTGAGCCTTGCAGAGCATGCTGACATCACACAGCCCCCAAATTTAGTTCTTTCATGTAGTTTGTCTGTGCTGGCATTATTAATAGGTGCACTAAAGGGGGAACTTCACCCTGGCTCAGCTTTGACTCACTAAATGGCCTTGAGCATCACATAACCTGTCTCCAGTTCTCTATCTGCATAATGAATTTGGCTATCTAGTGACTTTACAGAGCCATGGGGCAAATAAATGAGCCACTTCACAGAAGTTTTAGATTGCAATACACTGGCTTCCCTGTGCACTTTTATAATTTATTTCCTGAATTTTAACATAAACTTGCCTTTTTCATTAAGGCAACCAAACTGTTTAAACAGAAAGAACTATTTAAAACTTCCTTTTAGGATTAGTACTTCAAAGTAAAAGAATGGAACCATAGTGACATAACAAAGCTTATAGTCTCACACCACAAACTATCTTTATTTGGTGATGTTTTTAAAAAAGATCTTCACTGTCCAGAGGAAAGGGAAGAAAGAAGCAAGCTTAATTTCTCACCATGCAGACAAATAACATCTAATGTGGTTAGTAAAATCTGCACTTCAAAGTATGGTCTGGGCATACCAGATGGAAGAATCTTGTCAACCAATCTTCATTACTAAACTGGCAGTGAAAAGAGCTATATTATTTTGGAATCTGAACTGGCTCTAGTGCAAGACAGTCAAATTCATTTGACTGCACCAGAGGACATAAATCCTCAGTGCAGCTAAGATGACTTGCCCAAAGGTAACTGAGTTGGTTTTCCTGCTGTCCATTGAAACTATTCAAATTTTCTAGCCGTCTCTAGATTATAACTTCTCTTCTCCATGTCTGACCCTATCTGTCTTTATTAAAGAGAGAAAGACTCCCTCCCATCAAGGAAGCCCCTGAGGGGACTTCTAAGACATTGACATGCAACACTCAATTATTCATTTATATATAATGGGAACCTAAAGTAAATGCAAAAATAATTTATACACTCATCGGACATTAGTTTAAAATGCAAAGATGGACAAAGCAAGCACATTAATTATCAGAAGTTGAATAGTTTAACACTGATTATTGCACCAGTGAATGCCAGGAGATAATCTCCATGCTGCAGCCCGGACATTACAATAAAAACTGATGCCTCACTAGATACAAGTGATTGAATGTTTCAAGGTGGTACTCTCGAATGCTCACTCATCCATCATTTTCTTATTTTGTCTTATGACTTGATTTACTCTTTGCTTGGATCAGGGTCTAGATCAAAAATGAACAGACAGTAATGTAAAGGAATATTTATAAACCTGGGATACATGAGACATACGTTGAACAGTGTTGCCTTAACTAACTGAGCAGTGAGTTGTTTCCCAAAGTTAGACCCTCTCAGCTATGCTAAGCAGGAGCACAGATCTTTGGATAGCACAACTCTCTGAGAATGGTAAATGCTATTCCATTTCTAATTATATGACTAGAGAACAGTGAGAAAAAATAAGGTACTACCCAAACAGGACTGCAGGTAGGTATATATGAATGCATAACAGGTCCCTGGTGTTGGAAGTACCTTGTCCACTCCACAAGAAAAAAGAATTCAGAGCTCCAGCCTAACTCACAGCTTATATCCTCGTGGTACTCGGCAACAGGACAAGGAAAAACCCCCTCTAAAGCTGATCTAATCACTAGTAATGACATAATTATTATGACATAACTACAAATTTATGACATATCTGGTCTGACAATGATGGTTTAGGATGATAGTTGAAACAAGGATGCAAAAAATGTAAGGTCTAATCCACTCCCAGTGCAAACTGGCAGTATTCCCATTGACTTCACTGAGAGATTTACATGGTGACCCCAGTTCTAATTTTCGGGTCAGCTTCTTTCCAGTATTCAAGATTGAGTTGCACCAGCCTAAAAACTACTTAGTCTTAAATCCAAAGCAAGTATGTCCAGGGAGGTGAGGGAAAGGCATGTTTTCATGTAAGTATCTGTGTTTAGACAGAACATTTAGATTTACTGTAATTGGAGTAACTTACCCATATAAAGAGACAAGTTCTTAAAAAAAATAAATTAAAAAGCCTCAGAGGCAGAGCAGCAAGAGCCAGTCAAAAATATCTATGGGACTCTTTTATATCCAGATAAAAAGAAGGCAAGACTCAAAAGCTGCTTAATGGCTGAGCAAAATATAGTCTAACATATAATTTCATGGCAATGGCTCAATGTCAGATGGAAAAAGGCACAAATCCTTAGCAAACAGAGAATGAAAGATCATGGGAAATTTGGGTACATGAGCTCTCCACCATGATCCTGACTAGATGACAGGTTTACTGCAGAGAAAACCTGCAGTCATGTAAAGCCAAGGACAGAATAGAAGTCCCTGAAATAGAGAGTAACAAGGAAGAAAGAATAGGCAGAGCCTTAGATATGTGTAATCTGCTTGGGTTGTGTAAGCAGCAATAATATATTCAAACATCGGAATGAAATGTTTCTACTTTTTTGTTTTGTGGGAAACGGGATTTTGCTTTCATTGTGATGCAACCAAATGAGAGTTTCAAAACAGCAAAATTTCCTGAGGAAGGGAAATTTTGAGTTGTACTATGCAAAATACTTTAGTCATGTTAGCGTGTGAACTGCAGTAAAACACACAAAAAATGCTCCACCCTACTGCAACCCAAACTGTAAGAGGAATGAGGCTAGAGGATCAGTAGTAGCCCACAGTCAAACCAAAAGTATTGCAATGCAAGTTCTTGATCCTGGAGAACTTCACCATAGCTTGGGTTATCTTTATAATTGCTGTGATGATAAAGCATTTATTTAGACACTTTACTGTATTATCTGAAAAATTTTGCCACAGACTAGCTCTATGAAGGGAAAAATTAAGAGAGAACTGAGGCAGCCAAGGGGTCCATTATGTCTTCTCAGAAGACAAAACAGTGAATCATTTATGATTAGTTCGATAAGCAAAACCACTGGTTTTAGAGCTCAGCTATAAATACACTTATTTTAATGTGGTTATTGATTTACTATTTAATGATGGTTGGTTAAAAGATGAGGTTGCCCCAAATCTGCATCCGTTACCACTAAAGGATAAGTGCCTAGGACTTGTGGATAGGTGCTGTTTATTGACTTTGATATATTGCATAAATATTGTGGCCATATGGCAATGACTCAGGTCAGGGCATGTCGCTCAAAACTCTGTACAAATGTCAAAGAAGTGAAATCGCTGAATCGGTATTTTATATATTAAAACATAAAAAGAAATACAAGTTTTATAAAATCACAGGACTTGAACACTAGTTTCTGAACGGCTAGGTTATTTTCAATAATGACCACCTAAATTTCTATCCACTGTAACTATTGCTTCGCATCAAAAAGAAAAGACTGACTGGGCTCCATTGCCTACATGGCACTGCAAGTTTCTGCCACTAGAGTGTGTCAAGGCATGTGTGAGGACTAAACCTCTTCATACTCCCTATCATTGAATTCAAAGCGTAGCATTGGACAAAGACAAGCAGCTTGAATCTACCATTTTTCTGATTTCCTGCTTGACTGCTAGAACTTGTCTTAAAGATTATACTACTGAGAAAAGATCTCACCCCATTACTCTGCTTATGCTGGGCAATGGGATTTTCATATGAATACTGAACAACACAGGCATCCAGAAAGAGTCCAGCCGGTTTTAAGATCCATTACACTGTGCCTGTGTTTTCAGTTCAATGTCAATGAAATATCCCTTCCAGGCTAAGACTTTTACTTTGATGCAATACAATAACCCTGTTATTTTGTATTGAAAAGTCAGTACATCCAGTCAATGTATGTAAACCTGTCCCTCCCTGCTTCTCTCTCTGCTGGATGTGTGCAGTTAAACAGCTGAAGTAAAATTTGGGAAAAAAACTCCACATACCTATGCAAAAACTGAAAATCTGCGGTTGTGCTGAAAATGGAGATGATCTGCTGTATTTAAGAAATCAATGTGAAGAGAAACTATAAAAGCCCCTCTCTTTGATAGTTAAAAAAAAAAATAAAGAAATCAGAACAGTTAAAATTAGAAATGCGTAGGCATAAAGCATTGCCAGTATCAAACAGAATATGTTGAAATGTACACATTTGGAAATGCTAAAAATCAGGTTCTGCCTCCATACTTTACTGAATCAAGGCTTGTCCCCTTCTCCATCTGTAAAACTGCACTGACAGCACTCCCTCTCTCTTTTTGCTCATTTTTGTCTTTTCAGATTGCAAACTCTTCTTAGCTGTTTTGATTACAGAGGTTACCTCTTGGTAATAGTTTTTCACTGTCCAGAGTGTCACCCTCTTACTGAAGATCTTAGTTACTAGACCAACCCAATTAACTTTTCTTTAAAACACATTAAAACCAAACAAATCCCCCCCCCAAAAACCCAACCCCCCAACACCACACCCAAACTATGAGAGATAGGAATCCTACACACAAATCTGTAGTCACAGACATGCTTAAGTGGTGTTCTGAATGGAGACATGTAGCACTTGATTTCATTATCTACTTCACTTCCCTTCTGCTAAGCCTTTCTTAGAAACTGTAGCAGCTTTCTGAGCTTCCAAAGGTCCACAGTGTTATAATGACAATGATGACTGAGCAAAAGAACTTCTGAAATCCTTAAGGATCCTTCCAAGTCAGCCACATAGGGAGGGTCAATACAAATAACGGGAGAAGAACTCCAGATCTGAAGATGTAGCCTTTGAGTTGCCCAGATCAGCCTGAGAAAAAGAGAGTCTGCCTGGGCACCTGGAGTTCTCATCTCTTGCTCTGTAACTTTACATGAAAATTTTAAATGTTTTGTTTATTTGAAATGTACTAGTGGCTGACAAGAGAACAAGGAACATGAAAGAGAAGAATAGGAACACAACATTTAAGGGAAAGATCTGTGACTGATAAGGTCTCTTTCACTGTGTATACTGGGCTAATGATAAGTTAGGTGGGTATCCCACAACCACATCAGAACTAAGAGATCCTTCTTTTCATGTGTAGCCTGCTGAAATCACAAATCCTTGCACTTCTGTCCCAAAGAATAGGAGTACAGCACAGGCAGAACATGCAGAAAGGCTCAAGGTCTAACACTGGTACATTACAAGGGAGGAACTATAATCCTTACCCACCAACAGAGGTGTAAGTAAATGTCTCTTCACAAGTCACCTGAAAATTACAAGGACAGTGTCTCCTGAAGATTTCATAACTAGAGCTGAGCAACTGAAGTTTCCTCCAGTTCATAAACCAAACCAAAAGGTCAGAAAGAAGTGGAAACCTCAGTTCACACAGAATATTTTTTCCTTACAAAATAGCAAACCAGTACTTATAATTTGGAGTAAACCTGAAATACTACATTTAATTAAAAATAAAAGGTCTTATGTAATTTTTATTAAAAACTTTTTTTTTTTTTTATTTAGCATAATTTTGAAGTGGAAAATGGTATTTCGGTTTCAAAAGATGAAAAATTTCATTTTAAGTATGTTAAAATATTTCCTTTAAAAACTAAGAAAATGTTTTTATAGTTTTCCTATTATTCTATTTGAAACTGCCTAGTTCAACATAATCTCAAAAATGGTCCCAGTCCTTTCAAACCTCTGTTATTCTAGAAATTTTTAAATAATTCAAAATTTTTGTCCAGCTCTATTTATAAAGTCAAGCAGCATTTTGGCCCTACAGTCTTGCGAAAGGAAATATTCAAGAGCCTTTCCAAAACAGCTTTCTGTTCCCTGCCCCTGTGTCCCTATTGCTTGCGTCCTCGTGCAGCGGCAGCTCTACCCCCACTGCGGCAGAGTCCCTCATTAAACATTTTCTCGAATTAGAGTGTGAAGGCTAGAAAGTGAACTTGCTGCCTTTATAAAGAGGGAAGAACACCCAGGAGAAGGTATTTAAATTATGTCTTGAGGCAGAATGAAGTTGATTTATGTCAGGGATTATTTTTATCACTTCAGTCAACTAGAAGTTATGCAGCAAAGTCTGCATAGGCACAGGCACGCAGCACTGCTTTGTACCAGGCTCTGACAGTGTTTGAAAAGAAACGTAACAGCAGGCGGAGCTCTGTCCTTCTGCAGCCCTTCCCGCAGTTCTCCACGGGAGGGTTCCCAGCCAGCCCCCCAGGAGCTGCCTCTGCCCAGGTGGGCACCACATCTCCCCGGTTTGCGCAGCTCAAGGCAGCACAAGGCACACCTCGCCCGCGGGTTGCCAGAGGAAGGAGAGTGTTGGGTTTGGCTCCTGCTGCTACTGCTCCACACTCGCCCCGGCGCAATGATGACGGAAAGATGGGATGGTTATGGCAGAACCGCCTGCCCCGTTCTTCACCCGCATACTGCCACGCATCTCTGATGCGTGCTGAGATCAGGAGAGCTGAACCGTGAACACCTGAGATCTTTCTCCCTCCTTTTTGGGCTGGGTCTGACACAGGAAAGAATATATTCTGCCACCCCTGAGACCTCAATCCAAAGCCAATGGCCTTTCAATTGATTTAAAAATCCTTGGATAAAACCCTAACCAATTATCTATGCACAGTAAGAACATGAAAATAAAACTAAAACCCCACAACTGTGGAATTACCTCTGGAAGAGGAATGGTTATTCCTCAAGATTTTTTTCTTTGAAAAAAGGCAGTGAACTTACTGAGGTTTTAACATGTTGAGCCATGTATCCAGTTGCCTGAAAGAATATGATCTAAAACATTAAACCTCTGCAATTAATTTTTATGGGTAGAGAAGGAAAATCGGTAAAAAGCTGTTAGAATAAAAATCAGAACAATGTTTCCAAGCAGCCTATTAAAATAAACAAATAAATTACTTGGATCTTAAAATTCTCTTGCAGTTTTCAAAATACAAACATTGCACCACATTTCCAGTGCTTGCAAGCAAGAACAAATTCATTATAAACTAACATAAAACTGTATTTTCCTGTACCACTGGTGAACAAGCAGTGATGTGCAAGCTCATAAATAGGAAATTTAAATGCATTTCTATGTTAATAAACATAATGATGTATATAGCTGAATTTTAATCATCTAGTGAATATAGTTCGTAAATTACAGAGGGTAAGGAACTAATTGGATTCTCCTCATCTTGTCTGTTGGCTGTGAGTACCATATTGTGCATTCCCTAGAACTGAAAAAGGACAACACTCTGAAAAAGGAAGGAGTTTCATCTAGAGGCCATGAAGTAGTTTGAACTTTATGAAGAGGAGCTTTTTATCTTTTACTTCTTTCAAATTTTCAGAGTAAAAATACCACTTATTTTAAGAGATTCCCCACCCTTTGAAACAAACACAATTGAATATCAGTTATATGTTATAATTATCAAAATAGTAGCTAAAAGAAATAGTTCTTAGAGCAACTCACATACTTTAATCTCTTTGAAATTTCAGACAGCACATCTTCACAAGAGCTAAGATGTGATTTTACATTATTTAATACAAGTGTAGAGATGTAGTGGATATATATGTTTTCATAATAAACCTATTTCAGTTCTTGACATTTTGAATAGGAGCAGCAAAAAGCACTAAGACTCAGATGGTTTAATGCAAAAATAAAAATTTTTTTAAAAATTTAGCAGAAAACATGTACAGAATATGTGGTATATACATACTACACTCACAAGCTTTATTCCTTTCTTGACATAAATTTTCATGGCAACATTACTTGGAAGTAAAACATAAAGATTATAACATATATTACAGATTTAACACGTATAAATAGTGTTCTACCAACTAAAATCCAAAATTTTTTTGAGTCTATATTATATTTCATTATCTTTTTTCCTGTTATGAGAGGAATCTTGTATCATGAAGTATAGTTCCTCTGAGATAATGACATCTAATAAGAGCAGATGAAATTTGCACAGCAGTTTGCAAGAGAGAACTATTTTTTAATCTCCATTTTACATAAACAAAGCTGATAATAGCAAACCTTCTGGTGAATAAATTATTAGCAATTAGCCTTAATTGGGGTAGTGTATACTATCGTAGCATTTCAGTGGTAGACGAATGCAATTTGAGAGAGGTTTGTTCTCCAGCAGTAAAATAACAGGCTGAGGTCACTTTAAACAAATGTTTGAAATGGAGTGTATTATTAGTGTTTCAATTACTGCCAATTGCCTTTACTTACTATAATTACTGTTTCATAAGATTTAGAACAAACATGTTTTGGTATCTGCTGCAAGACAACATAACACAAATTGAGGTGATTCAGATTGAGACTTGTCTTATTGGAAGCACATTCTGATGCCAAGACTTTAATCCTATTATAAATTATTTAAATCTCCTCACAACTGTACCTGTTTCCTTTAAAAAATAAAGTAAATCCTGTATGAATTTTGCCTTTCCTGCTCAGAGATGGCTGCTCCTCTGATTCTCTTAGTCAGGACTCACCCACTCCAAGTATTAATTCCTTTCTACCACGTTTCCTTTCCTAATTTTCCAAAAGAAATCTTACTGACCATAGCTATCTGATTTTGTCAAAAGTAACTAATTTAAGGCTTTCTAGAAGCTTCGGGGAGTGGATTCCCTTTTTCCACAGAAGGGCGATGCAAGAGGCCATCCTGTTTTACCCAGCAAATTAAAAGCAAATGTTGGAATAACTTACTTGCAATCTAATGTGTTAGCAATGAACAGAAAACTACCTGATAATGTTTCTCATTATAATTTTTTGCATACTGCTTTGGATGATGACCAGCAGTGGCCTTGCTGAGGGAACATATGGTTGGGACACTGATGACCGGAGATGACATGGCATTGACTTTAGTGACTTACCCAACACTTTTAAAGCAGACTCTCTTTTGATGTCCCAACTTCTATGGTTATAGTAAGATAATGCCATCAGATTTTCATAAGTAAAAAGTACATACATTTTCCATTGTCATCAGTTTGAGACCTATCACAGCATTTCTATTCTTGTGCACTTGGGAATAATAATTACTTAAAATACTGACAATCATAAATATCTGTAATATTAAGTGCTGTATAAACAAGTAAGTACTTTTCCAATAGATGCTAAATGTTTTAAAATAGAAAGCTTAAAAGTTTCATAAGAAATGCATTAATAATGTATCTGCTTTGCAAAAAAACCCTCAAACAAACCTCCAAACTTTGAAGTTAACTTTCAGGGGGAAAACAGGTCTATGTAGGATAGTTAGCACAAATGGCTATTATCATCTCCTTGGTCCTGGACTCTGTGAACATATGAATCCAATGGTTCCTATCACTTCATACATCACAGATAGAACAGGTTTCCCGCATTGTCCTCATGGGGCCCATAAGAATTGAAACTCTGCATTAAGACAATAATTGTAATCAAACCACATACTTCAGCCAGCAATCCACAGGACTCAGGAAGGAGTTAGTTTCCCTGATGCACAATTAGTTTCCCTGATACACAATTAGTTTTTATCTATTGGATTTAGGGTTAGGTATTTTTCACCTCCCTCTGAAGCACCAGCTCAGCTTTAGTTGTCTGGACACACACCCAAACTCTACCCAGCCAGATCAAGTCAGAAATTAAATCAGATAGTGCCAACAGACTTTTACAAATAAAACCAATATAATTCAGCAGTGTATAAATGATATTCATCCATTGGCAGCTGTGCAACTTCTAAAGCTCATCCGGTGATTCTTGTTTCAAAGAGAAAATAAATAATTTTATATTCAATTTAACAGTTTCTCAAATAATTCCACAAACTTCACATAGCACAAATGGCTTTTCTGATATCTTGATTTATTTTTCCCTAGTAGTGACAACTATACACGTAGGACTGGAAAAGTGTACTATTACGTTACAGAATTCTGGTTTGGTTTATATATTTCTAGTCTGTACAGCACAGCCCTCACCCTCCACAATCCTGAGACCCTTCCCTCTCTACTTTCTCCCTACTCAACATTTTTTGGTTTTACAGCCCTTTTTATCAAGTACACAGCCTAGGTCGGTCACAGAGTCCACTCCATGATGGACTGCAGTTTCAGACCTCTGAATGAAATACAAATATGATCACATTTGACATGGCTTCTTTTCCTCCTGATATCAGCATGACAACACAGTTGATGACAGCATAGGTGTGTTAGAGCCTGGGCTGCTGCTAAGGAGAAGGGAAACATTGTAGCAATGTGACTTTAAAATCTATATGCATACAAGGTCTTTCACACATCTCCTTACCTCTGTACTGGGAAGAGAAATACAGAAGTCACAGACAGCATTATTTCTCTACTTCGGGGATAACAAAGGAGGGCTATCATGGGATCAGAACTCATACAGAAAATCCCAATCTTCTTCACTCTACCTCCATAAAGGCTATCAAAATCACATGTAAGGTTTGGGGAGACAGGAATTCTGCACCTCTTTAGGTGCTGAAAACAGAACAATCTTAATTTGATCTACTTCTGATCCTTTTTCTGTTTATGTCCCTGGTGCCGGTAGTTCAACGAACAGGATTTTCCTTATCCCCCTTCTTCTCCTCTGCACTCCACTCTCTGGACTTAGTTCTTGGTAACTCTTACTTCCCTCTCTGTCTGGCAGACAAGGCAACCTTTGGGACCCTTATGCTCTTAGCGTCACCACAGGGCAGAGGTTATGATTCAGAGAGGAGCTGTCTCCTGCCAGGCAGTGAGCAGTATGCTAATGTGACAGCTTGGCAAGTATTTGAGAATGTCACTTCCAGCAAAATAACTGTCCTGAATGGCATTTGTCATATATACAACCACATATCCATCAACAAAAAAGCCCTACAAAATTCAACTCTAATATATATTTTAAATGGGATGCCCACAGGCACTTATGAGTACATGTCAGTAGCCATATGTGCTGCAATCCTCTTTATATATATGCCCAGCATAATCTTTTCATACACCATATATCAAATCTGTATTCCCTTCTTTGGAAGCAAGATTAATATAAAAATTTCAGAATTAATTCAAATGCATTAAACAGAATATGAATCTTCATTACTTTGGCTACCAAGCATTTAAAGAATGTGGCAAATGACCAAATCATCAGTCTGCCATTCAGTTTCAGCTATATGCTGTGCTACCATTTCATTTCAGGTTCTTCAAAGCCCTGCAGCTGAACTAGAGACGGGTATTTAATGCAGAATTGTATCTTTTGGGGGAATGTGTTATTTTTAAATACTTAATAATTATGAATTCATTTGCCGTTCTTTTTATAAGCAGGGGATCATAATGAACTCGTCTGTTATTCATGTGAATGTCAAATGTGTTCCCACAGGAGTTTTATTCTAATTCACTATTAGTTAGTGGACTCATAAAATAAAATGCTATCCATTTTTTACTCTGAACATGTTTTAACGCTTGGTAATTGTTCATCAAACGGCAAATGTAAGATTTTTCTTTGATAACTTTCAGTTCTGCTTTAACCAATGATTAACATACCAACTATGATTAAGGGTACCTTTAGAAACAGTTAGAAGTAGATTTAATAATCAGTGAGTTTTCCATTTAAAATGCAATGAATGAGATTATCATGAGCTAGTATTTTAAAATGTAGATGTCTTATGCTATAAGCATACATGCCTGAACAACATGCATTCAACATAGCAAGACAAACTGTACCCCAATATAAATGCCTATTGATAGTCCAATGAAAGACACATTTTCAGTATTCATGAGGTGATCACAAGATTTCATGTAGCTGTTCTAGTACAATAGAAAATTCAGAGGTGAGATGCTTACAGGTCACTGCAAGATTTGAATGTGATGACACTGGACAGTGGGACTTTGATCTATGAAAACAAACACAAACTAAGCAATAAAAAACCAGAGAATTCAGACTTTGATTTGGGTTTTTTTCAAAGAGTTAAATACATGGGGGTTTTAATGAAATTATTTCAAAATTCTTCTAAAACCCTAAACTAAATGTTAGCTGTAAGGACTTACCACATGAAATGATAGCTCTGAAACATTTCAGCAACAGTTTCTTAGATCTGACATGCTGTGCTAGGCTTCTCCTCGAGTATATCCCATCTTGAAATGCTCTTTAGAAATGTTAAACAAAATTAATGAATTACTATAAAGATAGGGAAATGGTAACAAATCCAGAATCCCACTTGTAATTGGAACCACTAGATTAATATATTTATAGTTTTACTTAAAAATACACAAAGTTCTTTTTTTCAGTTGAAGTAACAGAAGGATATGTTTTTAGTGTTGATTATCTCAATTACTTTTTTCTGCATGGAAACGGTAATTTCCTCAAATCAAATGTACAGTGTTTAAATCAAAATATGCTACCCCTGTTCAATCTCTGGCAGTCAGTAGGTTTTTAGAATACTAACCTTGAAGAAACCATTGACAAAAACAAGCATGCAAACCTTGATGATCACAGAAATTTCTATATGTTAAAGATTGTAACTTAATGTTTTATAACCATTAGCAGAAAAACATAATCAGCAAGAGTGCTTCCTGAATGCTATGATTTTTCATACTTGAAGAAATACTATTTACTTTACTCTTTTAAAATACTTTTTATTTAAATAATGATAATGTTAAAAACAAAAGGTCTGTCTTTAATTGCTGTAACGTCAGATAGGAGGGACCGAGTTATATAGATAATGTGGAAACAGGAATATCAGAAAAAGTGAATGAAGGGAAGAGTGCACAAGAGGACTAACACTACTGTGCCAAGAATTGGGTGAAACTTTGTTGAAGCTTGCATGTTGATCAGCTGCTTTTTTTATTCAAAATGAATGTAATGTATTCATTTTATACATTAAATAACTGTGACAAAAATTATCACCACCAGCAGGCAGCCTGAAGGCCCTCTCCTAGAGTGAGAATACAAATGTAGGAGATAAGAATGAGAATACATACAGGTTTTTTTAATGAAATTTGTGCGTGCATGGATGTGTATCTGTATAAATACCACTTTTCTTGAAAGCAGAAGACAGCTCAGGAGACCTAAGAACAGACAAGTGATTAATCAATTTACAAGGGAACCTACAGGTTTAAAAGGCCTGATTTTGAACTCATCATTCCGTAACAGTGAAATTAATTGTCTTCATTGGAGTAATTTGATTTATACATGTCTGAAAGAAGAATTGACTTTTGCAACAAGAAAGTACATTAGAAAATACTACACTGGAGAACATGAATTCTACAGAAAGGAAGCAATAAAAATAATGAAGTAACGATGAATAAGTGAGCTACCAAATGCTACCAATTCCCACAGATTCAATTTTATTCAGAAGCTTGCAGGACTTGGGGTTCAGGCTTGCTAGTCTCCTCTAAAGTCTTAAGGATACAAGAGTTATGAATGCGCTGCACATGAGCTGTTTGGCTTTTGCTACTACACCCAAAAGAAAAAAAAGGAGAATCTGCAGGACTGAATACATTAAAGCAGACGGGGTGAGGATGAGAGGTGACTCTGAAGTGCTGCGACGATCAGCCTTACTAGGGTTGCACTCACAAATTGCCAATGATGAAAGTAATAATGGCAATGAGAAAGGTTTTGCTGGAGCTCTGCTAGCTTCTTGCCACAAAGGGTAACATCTGCTATTAATTAACATTCTATTTATATCGCTAGGCTCTTTTAAGACAGTGTATTTAGTGCTTTGAGCAGTTACAGGTTGATAGCACTGAAGCACCAGCACCTTTGTGGCAAAACACTGGCATTTGTCAGTTTTTCCTTTGCGCAGAAAAAGAGAAAGATAGGTGCACCAAAATGACATAAATGGTGATTTTATAAAACTAGTCAGAGAAAAGAGGATCAGCATGACATTCAGGGTGATATCTACAGCTCAGAAGGACTGGAAGATATAAGGTTAGAGTAATTTAGGCATTCAGTATGAAGAATGCTAATACTTCTAGGGAAAAAAAGAAAAAAATACATTCAATAAATAATGTTACAATACCAAAGAAGGAGAAATACTTATGAATGACATGCATATTTTTATAAGCTGCAATGGTCTACTGCAGCTAATGAACATTATTTCAAAACAACAGCCAAAATATTTCATGGGGTGTGACTAAAACCATCTAATATAAAGTGATTAGATATTCCCACCTGGAACAGTGGAAGCGGTTCTTGGCCATTTTAAGATTAACACATTCTTTTATAGAAGTGAGAATGGTAAAGGGCAAGCAGAAGGATTCACTGATTTTCTGCTGTTCACAAAGATTAAAGAAAAAAGTTCTTCAGTCTTTGGAGAAAAGAACAGTATATCTCATTTCTCTGAAAGGAATAGAGAGATGACAGCTTCAATGCTATCTGAGACGTGCAAAATACCAAAGCAAGGGAGCATGAACCTAAGCTAAGAACTGGTCATTAGAGGAATGGAGGTGGAATTCCTTCACACCAACAGCTAGATAACATGTGCAAAAAAAGACAGCAAAAGCAGCAGCCAGAAGAAATTAAATAATTTCACAAGAAAATTAAATACCTTCCTTACATGGGAGCATTTCTGTCACCCTAATCAATTAACATTGTTAACAATCAATTAACATTGCTAACATTCCTCTGTTTTCTGAAATTTCTACTCCTTGCATTAACTAAATTTACATGAAAGCTTCATTTGGGTGTTTTTAGATGAGCTATAAAATCAAGTGCTGGCCACTTGGGATGGTTGAAGATGTAGCACAATTGTTAGAAATAGGCATGTAATTGTGGTGTCCTGATCAGATTTTAATTCTCAGCAATATCATTCTATCCTCCTAATTTACTCGTTCATTTGAAAATTAATGATTACAGTTTTTCCTAATACACCTCAATTGTTGTGTCCTACTAGATTGTTGCTAGGTTTCATTAGGGGTGGCTGTATGACGCCTATATATCATTCTAAATTTATTAACTTAAAACTCTTAAAGCTAGCACTTTCTTCAGAAATGAGAAACGCTATTAATACGTATGGTTGCTCTACAGTAGTGGAAAACATTTTGTGAAGGAGACCAACGACAAACAGCCATGTCAAAAAATATGTCCTAAGGCTTATTATTAATGTATCCACCAGCATAAATCACTGTAGCTCCACTGACCTCAATGAAACCATGGTGGATTTATACTGAGAATATAGCTATGTAAGCTACATCCTCTTTTATCACTGTACAATGGAAAAATACATTCAAAAAAGATAGGATATTGCATTAACATAGTATTTGAGGAACATTCCAGCTCACAGAATTAAGTTAAAAGAAATCCATTAAAAAGCTACTACTAGCCTCACCTTTAATTTATTGCAAAGGCTGTGATCCCGAGGTTTTTAATTAAATAACTTTTCTGACTCCATTGCTACATTTAATGTTTTTTTTTTTTCTCTAGTTAGAAAACTGTCTAGTCCTGGATATTTAGTTTGACAAATAACATTTTAAAATACATGGTGCTTTTTGGTTTTCCTGTTTGTTTGGTTTGGGGGGTTCATTTGGTGGGGGCTTCTTTTGTTTGTTTTGGTTGTCTTGTGGTTTTTTTTAACAAACCAATGCCCAGCTTTGCAGTGCAAGCTCCATACACAGATGGTTTAACAGGACCAAACCCTAAATTTGCATAAGAGCAAAAAATATCTGTAAAACAATGTTAATTTTAAAATAACACAGATTGTATTCACAGTATGGTGAAATTATAACATAGCTCAAAATATGAAACAGGGCCAGGATTCCAGTAACACAACATGTGAGGACCTTTTGTCTGCTGGCTGGTATCACATCCTGAGATGACTTTTTGTACAAGATTTTTTAGAAGAGACTTCAATAGGGGTTTGATATATGGAACAATAGCAGGATATGGCCTCTAACTGGTAGGAACAATTACCGTTCTCAGACATGTGCAAGTTAACTTCCATTAACTTTATTGGATTTTGTGCACACTTTCTGGCCTAGATTCAGAGCTGCATCTAATTTCTCCTGGGGACAGCTGAGACAGGGAGCGTACTGAAGAACAGTAACTATTCTGTCGAAGCAGAATATACAGAGGAAAGCTGACACGAGTCTCAAAAGTGTGATAGACCAATTTGTGAATAATGTGAGAAAGTAACAGGCAAACCCACTTTCTTCCAGCTTCACTCATAATAACTTGTAGGCTGCAGGGCAAGGGAAGAGTTGTCTAGACTGTCTCCACAATGGGTGGAAACTCCTCAGACCAAAGGAATTCTCAGCATGTAAATCTTCCAGTTTTATGGCAGGCCCATCCAAAAAAATCATTATGATGGGAAGATACAAAGATAGAATATAACTTTTGAATTTTGGGAGATGTAAGTACAGACTCTTCTCTAGAATAATAACTAACAATTCATAGAGATGCTGGCTGTTTACATTGTTCAATTTGTGGAGTTTTTTGTTTTTACAGAATTAACTGTGGTATAATGTTTCCTTTAGTTCTAAGAAAGTGGAAAACAAACTATTTTGAAAAGAGGGTTTTCTGTTTCCATTTCCTTCATTCCCTAGCTCTAATTTTTCTACAGTCTGAAGCATAAACTACTTCCCTTCACTTTCAAGGCCCTTTATTCACCTCTTACCTTTCCTCAACTGGCTTTCTTCACCTATTATTTAAAATTTTTAAAATTCTGTGATTTCTGACAGCTTCCCCATAAATGCATGCAATGCCACTTTAGACTGCATCATTTTTCACCAGTACTGTTTAAACTGCCCAAGGCTATTAATTCTGGGTTTTGTACAGCCACTCCAACAGGCCAACACAGATTTTTGTGCAGCCCTCTGATAAACCAGACTGGAGAACTGATTTGGCTGAGAAATAATCGAGGGAAAAGAATAATTGTTTTTCAGCTTGATCTTCTGCCTCACATCTGCACAAACAGCTGCATGAACACAACAGAATGGGTGGGACAGGAAAGGGAACAATTAGCTGAGGTAGAGCTGCTTAAACCAACATTACTACTACTGCAGAAATGCACATGGAACCACAGCCTAAACGTGCTATTTTAAGTACCCGTTTAAATCCTTCACCTGTCACAGTGCCTATTAAAAGAATTGAAACTAATAAGGCAAGGATTATATCACTCCTGCTTACCGATGCAGCCAAGTTTTGTCTCATTGTTTCCTCGTTCTGGCTGTTCTTGTAATTAGATTGTAAGATACTAAGAACATAGATCACCTTTGGCCTACATGAGAACAACCTGATTTCTACTACAGTCAGTACAAATTCTACCTCCGATTCAAAAGGAATTGGATTATGTCTGATACCATTTGCTCCAAGATACCAACCATTCTGATGTTTTTGTTAAGGAGATCAATCCTTCAGAACAGCCTTGGATCACTGAGAAATATCTTTCTACAAATAATTCTGTTTTTCTTATCATCATTTCTCTAAGAGCTCTTTTCAAGAATCATAGGTTGTGATTTTTAATTAAAAAATTAATTTCAATCTCTCATTTGTTACAAGTGACAACTCTAAAATCACTGGGGCTTTAGAACATGAAGTGAGCAATAGCACTAAACAGCTAGAGTCATAAAGGAGAGCTACATCACACCTAAATTAAACCAACCTAATTGCACCATCATACTGACTCTATTCATGCTGCTAAAAGAGTTTGTTTTTTTATACTGAGTTTACTCAGTACATTTGACTGCATGAGGCATAGCATAGTCATTAACCAACAGGAGAAAATCTGCTAAAGTTAGCAAAATATAGAAGTACTATATACATGAAGGAACTGAACACATTCAGGGTTCCTTGTAATAAGAAATGTAAAGGTCCTTGAGACTTAACTGAAGCAAAGGGCCAATGAAACAGATGTTGCAGTTAACTGAAGCTGTCTTATCCAAAGCATAAACTCTTCTTCAGATATAAATAGAAATTTCCCATTGAGTCTGCAGTTCTCTCAACTTCAACATACTGACAAAACCCATTTGATAATACAATCGTGTCTTCCTGATTCCACTAAACAATAATTTCCACAGTTGTGTTCATATATTTGCTGTTGTCTCTACATTGCACTGATGTAAAATAGGAGCACAACTATAGGCAAACACAGCACAGAACATCTGCAAAGGTGGAAAAAAGGTGTTTTTAATGAATAAGTAATATATTTCATTTACCCTTTCATTCAGGGACTATTGCAATATGATATTTAATCAAAAAGTGATCGCTGTGCAGTATCAGTAGTCTGAGCTCTGAGACTTAACACTGAACTTTACAAATATCTGTCCCAGTGGAGTGAATGATTTATATTTGTGTTCATATCATAAGCTTTTTCAATTAAATTGTATTTCTATAAATGCTGGTGTTAAATAATGTAGGATGGTTACAAAAAAAAAAAGCCAGAATTCAATACCTGGAGAAACTGTTTTCCCAAAAGCAACAGAAGGTGTCACTGCTAACTGGTTTTAAACAAATGGATCCCGTAAGTGGAAAACGCTGCCTTTGTTTTGAAATAAACTTGAAAGTTGTTGGAGAGAACCGGGTTCCATTCTCAAGTATTCTCCAGCTCTAAACATAAACATTACATTTAAAAATGGAAAAGCCTGCTTTACACCATCTAATTCTTCTCCTTTCTGTTTGCTATTATTCCCTGCAGCTGTTTCACCCCAGGCTATGCTTCACAAAGCAAGAAAAGTTTAGGCCAGTATTTGGACAGAAACCTTCAAAGGATTTTTTTAACCCATTAGTATTAGAGCTCTAGTAACAGGATTTTCTCTTCAAATCCATAATTCAAGATCCAGACAAAATTAAGACCTTGAGGATGTTGGAGAAACCATTTCCAAGAAGAAATGTACAACCAAGTCTCTTAAGTAGTTTGTGACCATGAAAACTTTCTGTGGACTGCATTTTAGCTTGGATAATGACTCTCTAAACTTGTTATATTATTTTAACTCTATGCAGCAGTCCTCACTCCCTCGTCTTCCTTGATATTGCTATTCTATGTTAAACAGCTGTTACATCCCATGCCAGAGATGGCTGCATGCAACTGGCACGTGAGGTGTTATTTTCTAAATATACATACAGTGCTTTTGAAGCACTTCATAGCTGTTTGCAAGACTGTCCGTAAACTCAGATATATCTATATATGAAGCTAATATAAAATGCATTTCCTCTCCCACCCCGGTAGCTTGGTAAGCTTAATTTTAGATGCCTAGAGCACTGCAGCTCACATCCTTTTCTCTCTGGACTTCCTTCCCCTAGAGGTCTCGCCGTGAGGAAGCCGGGGCTGCAGGCACCGAGGGCCGTGGTCTCACAGGGTCACGGCCGCTTGCCCTGTGGCTGAGGGCCTATGCTCTGAGCCGCTGCTTATTCGATGTGAACTAATTACCAAAGCTGCAATTAAAAAAAAAAAAAAAAAAAAAAAAAAAAAAAAAAAA
>NW_020799100.1:8607674-8656208 GCF_003259725.1 Athene cunicularia | reverse complement strand
GTCCTCGCCTGGCCCCGCGCCGGCTCTCCGGGGGTCCTGGCTTCGCGGCGCCCCGCGGTCGGTGCGCTCTCCCCGCTCCCGGTGTGTCTACAGCGGCGCCCGCGTAGCCTGCTCCGAGCTCCTTTCAGCAGGAGTCCGCACTGGGACCCCTTCGCTAGGCAGCCTCGCTCTGTCCGTGGGCTCCGCACGAGTGCGGGCCTCTGCTTCCCCAGTGCTGGACGGTGAGTACCCGCTGTGAGACCTGTCGTGCCCGTCCCGGATTTGTGAGCACTGGTGTACTAGGACGTTCCCTGTGCCAGGCACTCGTAGCGCTACTTTGGTCTCAAACCGTGCAGAGCCCTTGCTTTGTAACGACCCCAGAAGATCACCTAGTGTTAGACATTCCAAGTAATCCACCACATCAAATTCCCAGAGTTTTGAACAGATCACATAAACACCTGTTACTCCCATCCTCCTCTGCCTCCCAGGCCTCCTTGCAGGAGCATCCACCAAGGGCCTCCTTCGTTCCTGTCCCAGGCCACTCTTGTTCAGTGTTTGTCATGAACCCCATGCCCTCCCGCCTTCCAAAGTGACCCGCCGGGTTGGCGTTGCCCAGCATGTCGGCACCTGCAGCCTGGCGAGCGGTTGCTGATGGAGTTCAGACACTTCAGAGAGTAACTTCTCTCTGACAGGAAGTTACTTCCTCTCAGCTGGGATGAGTTACTGAGTTGCTGCATGCTCCATTTGAATGCAAAGTTAATGTAAGAGGTTGTTGAAATTAAGTTTCCACTGTTTTACTTTGCTTTTAAATGGGATGGAGCTCATGTGGTGAGTTTCCAAGCTTCAACTGAGACTCAAGGGCGTTGGTCCAGCAAAGTGCATGTCACTGGTATCCTCTTATGTATAGCATGACTGTTGAATTTGTGAGAACCTGTACTTCATTGGTAATGAGTAAAAATTTTTTTGGTGTATATCCTAGACCCTCATTCACCCTCACTAATGCAAATGGTTATTGTGCAGTCCATGTTTCATTAATGAGATGTAGTGTATGCTTCTCAGTGTTTAAAATAATGTAACATATTAATGATCTTATTTGGAGTCCTTGCTGTTCTAACACCCAGGATCTATACATCTCTTGCATACTCTCAGCTGCTGTCATGACAACCCAGCTCTGTGGATTCCTACTTAACCTGCCACCCCAGCAAGTCTTCCCTATATGCTCTTCATAACTCCTGTGTGGTTACATCAGAGTACCAATAATGAAAGGAGGGCAGGGAGACTCCACTGTGAGTTTCTTTACCCAGGTCCTTTGTAAATCCATGTCTGTCCTTTTGTAGATACCAACTGTTTAGGGAACTGCTGCTCTAAGTAGCCGTTTTGCTTTGCGGTGTCCTGTATCTGTTCTCCATCCCAGACCACTATAGGTTACAGCATCAGCTTTGTGCTGTTTCACTCTTTCATTGCTGTAAGAGTTGAATTCTGTCTGTGTGTCTCTGTAACAATATTATCTTGTTGTTATGCTTTTTTAATTGTATTGCAGACTGTTTTATTGAACAGTTTAGTGCTACTGTCTCTTGTTTTGTTAGTGGAGGAAACTGAGGCAGGAGTGAAGATCTCGCCACTGAAATGTTTTCCAGTAAGCACTTTGATTCCTCTTAGCAACCAGTAAATCACTTACTTCACCTTTCTTCTCCCACTTCTTGTTAAAATAAGAACACAGTAGCAAATTAAGTAAAAATATTTATATTTTTCTAAAATTCATATGTGTGCTTAAGCTTTCTTCTGGTTTAGTTGCTTGACCTGCTGAAAAGTTGCTGTGTCAGTGGGCTTCTGAAAATGGCACTGCCATTAAAATTAGTGATATAATTTCTGCTTATTCCAATGCTTGTGCCAGCATGCCCAGTTGTACAGATTGAGAAATGATCTAATCATCATTTTATTTTTTTCTCTGGTTAGTTTTCACAGAGATTGGTTCCATCTAGATCGTTGCATGGCTTCACAAACACTTGTGCCTGCACAAGTGTGAGGTGGGAATAAGCAGACAGATGGCAGAACTGCTGCTTTCAGCAGCCTTGTGAGCTGATTATGTTTGTGCAGTTGGGGAATCAACTTTCAAAAAGTTGTTCAGTATTACATGTAAAATTCTAGGTTTGTGAATAAATTGCTTCTGCTAAGTGTTCAGAGGCAGGATGACTTCTAACATTCTAAGGATTTTCAGGCGGTCTTACCAATAACTGGGTAGCTCACAAAGGCATGATGTCTTTGAAGCTGAGCTCCATCCTGTACACCAAAAAAACCTGAATGAGAACTGGCATTTTTCAGTGAATATATGTTGCAGCTTTCTGCCTGGAATCCTTTTGGAGGTTTTGTCTGTAGACCAAAATTATCTGTTCTAAGAGTAGTAGTCTAAAATAATGCATGTGAATTCTAGAAATATTATTATTTTTTTAATTACGTTAATTACAGGGAGGCTGAAAGAACTGTAAGCAGGTATCCTCACACAAGCATGACTCATATTCCTTGCAGGTCTTTGAACAATGAAACTGGGCACGATCAAAGAAAAGCAGGTGGCTGAATCACTTGGACAAGGGGTTCTGGTGTGTTGTCTTTTGAATGAAACCTCCGGATTTTTGTAACTTTTTGATGTCAAGATGATCGCCACAGCAGGGCTTGAAGGGCAGGAAGTTTGGAGCAGTTAGTAGGAGAGGTGAAATGCCTGTTTTGAAAGGATGCAGGTTTTGAACTCTATCACAGCCCATACCTGGATGAAATAGTTGGCATTTTCATATCTCTCTAGTTCCTATAGCACAGGGTATGGAGTATTGGTCGAGGGTGTTGCTAGGGAGCTGCGGGGTTGGAGAGAGTGACTCATGGAGTTAAAAGAAGATAGCTGGAAGGTACTGAATCTGTCCAGCAAATTCTTCCAGTCACAGGCTTCCTCTTCTCTTGTAGGATTCTATTGATTGGCCAACATTTTATTCTATCAGTGTCTTAATTGAAGAGCTTTCTTCTACTTGTAATTTCACTTCACTTTGAGTTGCTCACTAAGTCAGTCACCCCTTTCCTTCCCTTCTTCATGGGGTATGTTCTGCAGAGCATGTGCTTTCCCCTTGCTTCTACCAGTGTGGTGGCTCTCAAACTGTGAAGAAATGTAAAAATTATCCTGGAGGTGTGGAAGCTAATACAAAGTTTGAAAGTCAATGCCCCAGACAAAAATTGTCACTTGTACAAAGTGTCATTCAGACACTGCTCTTGAAACTCAGTTTGATAAGTTATGGAACACTGCAATTGATTAAAAGCAGGTTTTTTGGAAGTGTCAGTAGAAGTAAATCGTAAGGAAATACAGGAAGAATTGTAAAAACATTTTACCCCAATCATTTAGGGAGAAGGGAAAGTGAGTAGCCATGTTTCCTGTGTTTCTTACCTTTCTGACAAATCCCTTTATTTCCTTTCTGGTTCAGTCTTCTGCGACACACCCAGTGCCTCTGTGATCTGTAGAAACAATACCATACTGTGCCTTCCACTGGGGAAGTGGAAAAGCACTGCTCACCAGTGGGGAAGGTCTCAGGGTTCACACTACTCTCTACTAATTTTCTTCTAGTAGGTGAGCGTTTGAGCAGAAGTGCAAGTGGATGCAAGAAGCTTGTGACAGGATGGGAAGGCTGTGTATGAAGAGGAGTTGAAGTTGTGCTGTGGGGAATGAGGAGGACTCTCTTAGATTCTCACATCTTTGCTCACTATAAAGATTTCCCTTGACACACAGAAATAACCCTTCCGAATTTTTGATGCTGCACAGTGTCTGCCTCAAGCTCTTCAGCTTGCCTACTTAATTGTAGTGTTGACATCTTTGTGTGGAAGACTTTCTGTGGCAATCCAGCAGGTTAACTAATTTGCCAGTTGTTTGCTTCTTATAGTCTCTTCCTGAAGGTCACCTGCTGGTGAGCAGGATTATTTTAGTGATGACCAGCCATACTTGACATAATTTGTAAGGGAAATTAATTGTTCTGCCCCTGTCTTCTGATACAGGGTAAGCAATAACAAGATTTTGCAGCTGGAATGGCTAATTGTGGCCTGTGCCCTGCTTTGTGTCTGGCTGAGGAGCTCCTGGGAAGGATGTTTACCATGAGTGCCTTGCATCAAATGTCTAGATAATGGCTTGCTCATATCTTCCTTATCTGGGAGGGAGGGACTGTGCCAGAGGCATTAAATGGTGTGTATAGCCAATCTGTGTACCTGTGGTAGATCTGGTGCTTTAGGGAAGCATCAGACTTGCTGTGCTTGTGCAGGCAGCCAGCCCTGTGCATGTGTGGAGGCTCCAGCCCTCAGACAGAAGCGTTGCTGGCAACCATGTTCTTTGCCCCACAGTAATCTGTATGATTTGACCATCTTCTGTGATTGAAGGCCTCTGAATTAAAATATTTTGTAGGTAATATCCAGTCTTTACCGAAAGATGTAGCTTGGAAATCCATCAGTTCCTGTCTTCATTGATGACTTGCAGTACTTTGTAGCAACTGTTTCATTTGGCTATAGGACAGAGGTACAGATATGCTGCAGTGTTGATGTGCCTGACCTTTGTAATTAGTCGTGTTTTCAGGTCTAAGATCTGTCAGTTTACATATTCTGGAAGGGTACAGGGTGACAGCACTACACTACCTTAATTCTTCATTAGTGAAGTCTGGAGAAATTCAGATTCAATATGGTTTAAAAATGTGGAACTAGCTAATCTTGTGCCGGTTAGTTTTCATACTCTCAAAGGAAGTTGTGCTCTGCTCAGAGTGAGTGTAACTTGACCTTGTAGTAAAGAATTTGTTACTGGCCATCCAATTTTTGCTTTAGTTACTGTGTCTTGATACTGTGTTGGCAGTAGTGGTAGTTTGCTAGTAATTTAGATTGACATAGTTTAAAATCTTCCTGTACAGTCCTAAAGCTGATTTTTGTTCCCCCAAATGTTAAATTACTGTCTGAGGCTTACTTTAAGGCAGGTAAGAAAGGTTAGGTTTGTCTGTAGGTGTGTACATAGGCTTACACATACATGTAAATAAAAATGTTATGACTTGCAAGTTCACAGGATTACATGCTTTTCTCAATTTCTTTTTTCTTGGCTGCAGCCCGACTTCCTGTTTTAGCCTCTACAACTTATTGTAACGTTTAAAGTTGGAGCCTTGTGCTTGACTCCTTGCTTGCCTTGGTATGTGTTTCTTTACAAGCATTTCTGTGAAACTTTGCCTGGAAGCTTACTAAAGTATGAATTTCATATTGTCTTAAAATAACCAGTGTTCTTCCTCTGCAGTCCCTACTCCAGGGTTCAGCTTGTACCTATTGACATTGCTGTTCTTGATGTCAGGATTTTGAAGTTTTGTTGTTTCTCTGCAGGACGTAGTTGTATGGCAGTGCAGACTTATTTGTGGCAGACTGTGCAGTGATTTGTATTTACTGTCACACTCAGTAACATTACACAACAGCTATAATGATTGTTTGGTCATGTCTAAAGATCAACACCAGTCATAAAACAAAAAAACACAGAAAAACATGCGGATAGGAAAGTGTTCTCATGTCTGTGTGTCTGTCTGACTTAATTCTGTTTTTCATGTGTATGTCATGGTTTTGTATGAGCTTCAGTATTTTCTTTGACTTAACAGAGTCTTTACCGTTGAATATTAAATGTTGGAATATGAAGTGGTGGTTCTTTCAGAGTGACATTCTGCAGTAGACTTTTAAAAATACAGTGCAACAGAAAATGTGTATTTTGGCTGGTGTTGGCAGTGCTCAGCAGGGAATTCCCAGCATTTTTGAAAGCGGGACTGGTGAATGCATCTTGGTACAGCAGAGGAGGAAAAGGGATGAAGCTGCATGGCTTCAGAAAGAGCTTGCCTTTGCCAGTAGGTTTGTCTTCTGATATGATTGCTAAATGGAGGAAATATTTCTATGATAAACTCCATACTAGGTTAACTATAATTTGAGGGCTTTTTCCTTCATAAGCTCATTTCAGTGAGCTGTTCTTATTTCCAAATGAGGTAGTTTCTATTAGAACAGGAGATAATGTCATAATCTTAAGGATGGACCCTGATTTTGTTTCTTCAGCTAAAAGCAGTCACCACAAAATTATAATAAATGCTCTGATTCACTGCAATACTGGTTTTACCGGAAGTTATTTTGCTCTCATAATGCTTGTAGGGTGAGGAGAACTCAGCAGCCACCTCTCCCAGTGCCATTAGTCTGGTCATTCATTTTTATGGCCGCCTTTGTTGTAGTTACATTCATATCTTTTGTCATGTTTTCTTTTACTTTGTCTTGTCCCGACAAAGGTTTCTGTGGAAACCTTTGGAAATTAAAATTTTAACATTGTTTTTGACATTATATATTCCTATTTAACCTGTATGCCTGTGAGAAAAATATGTTTTGGATCTGGATTTGATTTATTTCATGTGTACATCTAACTAATATTCTTTGCTGGAAATTGTTGAGAGGTTAATGATTTAATAATGTAGATATTTTATTTGGAGTTACTGAAATAGTGCAAAGATCTGTCTCTTCAGTTGTGAGTTAAACATGTTGTTTCTTATGACACCTTTGTAATCATAATATTATTTAGCACTAAATACTAAACCAAGAGAAATCTAACTTTGGCCTTTTTTGTCATATCTGTTAAGAAGCAAGTAGATACCATCTAAGTGTCTGGACAGTTCTGTTATCAAGCCCTAAACGTCCTTTTAACTGCTCAATTACCAGTAGACAGGGCGTAGTTGCTGTTGATAACTTAAGAGAGAACCAGGAAATAAAAGTTTGGAAGACCGGACTAGCTCAGTTTATAGATCTAGGCTGTGACCAGTCAATGAATGAAATATATTTATCTAGTCCATAGCTTTTGGTCCTCTCAAGACTCATACCACAATTAATGGAGCAAGTTCAGTATGCCAAGCTGTATAGTTTTACATAATACTTGTTTACAGTTAACTACAGGTTTTACATAGCCTCAAATTATTATCTTCAGAAGTAGAAGTGCTAATACACTAACACAGAAGTTGTTGGAGCATATACTGGTGGTTTCTGTGGTAAGAGTCTCTATGGAAGGCAAGAGAGATGCAAATTATTTAAAAATAATAGTAGACTTGTCAGAGTTTGGCCAGTACAGAAACTGTTGCTAGGCTGGAGGCCAAAACAAGTCCAGTCAGGCCCTGACCCTCATTAGCAAAGCATTATGAAAAAGTTTGACCTTTTTTTATGATGTTTATGCTCCTATGGAGTGGGGTATTATATTGGTACTCAGTTTAGCATTGCAAAATTTTCATTTAAATAACAAGATGGGGCAGCTCTACTGCAGTTAATTCACAAATTCTCAAAAACATGTCCTTTATGACAGAGCATGTTAGGGAGTGAAATCGCTACAAAATGTCATGTAGGGCAGCATTCAGATAACATGTAGTTAATATTTTGAACTTGAATTCATATATTATCTAGATTTCCTTACAGTTTGTTAGTGCTGTGGTATATGCTGAGTGACAAAAGCTGTGGTGTTTTTCAGTCCAGCACTGTAAACAACAGTAGGTATCTTTGCGGGGCTACTTGCATGACCTTTTAAAAAGCCCTTCATTTTCATAACTGGCAAAAGGGATCAGGGTAAAGGGCTTCATAAATAAATGGAGTACTCCCATGCTCCATTGGCCATAAACATTTATTCAGTGAGATATGTGCTGCATTTGTCACATCTCTTCACTCCTGCTGTCCCTCTAACAGACTGCATGGATGTTTTTATGCCTTATAGGATATGTCTTAAAGTTTTGTGATCTGTCTGGGCTTTGATAACTTCCTGGAAGGCAGTGCTTGTTGTGAATACGTGGATATTGCTTTGTCACACTGAGTACTTGCAGCCAAGGTTATTAAAGTGCTAATTTCATGAGAATGACATCTTATGGAATGCAGAACAGCTTGGCTGAGTTGTGGCAAGGTCACTGGGACAGCAACTGTGCAGACATGTGTATGTCTTCCCAGAGCACTCGTGCCTTTCTCTGTTACAGGGAGTGAGTTCTCACAATCCTTAATGCCATAGAAAATCTCATTTTATGCCCTTCTTCCCATTAGCTTGAACTCTGGCATTTTTTGGCAAGGTCCTGCCTAGGGCTCTGGTGTTTGTGATATATGAGCTGTAAACATACTCTTGTAATTTATTCTTTGCCCCTCTGCCAGCAAAGATGTCTCCTCTCCAGTCTTCGTTAGCATGTGATGGGTTGCAGGTTCTGTGACACTGCCTGCTTTGTTGGGTGGTACTTGGGAGTCTGTGTTTGAAATGGAAGAGAAAGGAGGGAAGGATCCTTGTCATAATACTCTTCTGATCAGCATTGGAATTGCTTCTGTTTCATCCTTTCCAGAGAGTTAAATCACTTTCCTTGTTTTCCATGTGGCATTTTGTACTGAGATAAGAATTGTGTGGATGAAGCTTTAGAGTTCATGATTTTAGTTGTATTAGGAAAGATGGAAAAATGTGTGTGAACCTCCACTGATGGGCAACAATGTGGGTCAACTAAGTAAATCAGGTCACTTGCAGCCCCTTTTACAAGTGATTGTAAGAATGTAAGGACTGGGTGCCACACCATTTTCCTTACCCAGTAAGTGAGCACAAGGGTAAGTTCAGCTGTCAGTGAATGACAAGTTGCAAGGCAGTTCCTTTCTGTATAAATAAACGTGCTAAAAGATTGACTTTTTGGAAAGATGATGTGCTAGGTAGAGGTCCCTTGTAAAGTTTATAAGGAGAAAAAAGTATTTTTCTAGTCCTCAGTACTTTGACTGCCACATTAAGTGGGCAGTGAGTGCCCACCAGAAGTGTTGCACCAGCCTTCCCTAAGTAGTCTTTTTGCAGAGAGAGTATTGGAGGCTGAGGAGGTGGTTGAAAAACCCACAGAAAAGGTGTAGTTGTAGTGAGGAAAGAAGCCCTCTTCAAAGATTGCTGCAGTGCCTCAAGGGAGGTCAGTAGCTGCAAGTGATGTATTCTTTAAGCATGAGGGAAACAGAACTTCAGCAAGACACTGACCCAGATGAAAAACTACAAGCCAAGCAATAGAATGCAGGTTCTTCTGGTGCAGTGTTGTACAAGCTGTTATCCAAACAATGGAAATGTAATACTTAAACTAATCCCTATTAACATGCTGGTAGTGAAATTCTAGTGATTAGACTCACTCTTCATTAAGAAATAGGAGCAAAATTGTGGTTCTGGTTCAGTTCAACTGGAATGAAAAGTAAACAGAGATGAGGCAGGTGGCAAAAATCTCATGTGGGATACTTGCCACCATAATATCTCAATTCCTGTAAAATACTGGGAATAAAAATTGAAAGAAGATAAAGATAGGTGCTGTTCATTTGGAAGGAATGGTGGATAAAAACCAAGCATTAAAAATAAAGGGTTAAGAAGGATAAATAGAACACAATTTAACTTTCTCTTATTTCACAGAAAAAAGATTCAAATGAGACAAGTATTCCTATGTACACTTACTATTATGGTCTCTTTTCACCTCCCGGACGAATTACTGTAGTTTGCTGTGCTTGGACTATATTTTAATATAGAAATCTAAGCCACTGCAAAAAGTAGCTCTCAGTAGTGCCTCTTTTTTGGAGAATATGAAATCTGTGTTTCAGGTTATTTGGTGCCAACTGCTTTTTTTTTTTTTTTCCTTCAGTTTTGGAGGATTTCAAGGTGTTAAGTTTTTGGGATTTTTACATATGCAATATAAGTGACTTGGAATAACCTACTCAAAGACTGCCTACTACCCTATGGCATTCTGCTAACTTAAGTGTGTTTTCTTCTTTAAATGTGTCAGAGATGCTTAGCAGCAGATGAGTCTTATTTGTCATAAGCTGAAAGGAGTTACATTAGACAAAATAGATGAAGGTGATGAGCACTCTGCTGCTACAACGTGTTTTATGCTAAGTGGTTGGAAATAAGAAACTTTTGTCCCTGCTAAATAAGTGGGCTGTTCCGGAATGGTTCTAGTGCAGTTTCTGTAAATTTTTGCAGCCTGTTAGAGACTGTCAAAATTCATAAATTGAATCATGGAGGCTATAGATGTGATTCTTTCTGAAGTTTTCACTGAAATCTTGTCTTTCTTTCAAAAAATCTTGGGTTTTTTTCCCCCAAGGAAATGTGCTAAGCCATTGAGACAAGCTTAGATATGGTTTCATCTTAAAAGTCCATATGTTACAAATCGGAGATGTGAGATATTTACTCTGAACAGTAGTCATCTAAATGTATGGATCACAGACATACATCTAGAAGTTAGACAACATAAGCATAATATACTTTCTTGGTTGTCATTTTATGTAGAATGTTTGATGAAAATTGCTCTGGAGGAGAAAACTAGAGCAGTTGAGAGTGGTCTGACATTCTGACACTGAAGTTTAGGTTTTTGGAGACACCAGAAATTTCTTGGAAGAGGCCATTGCAGATAGATCAGTAATCTTCAGATGGTTCCACAGATAAGGCCTCTGTTTTTAAGTGGTTGAACTAGTCTAAAGAGAAAAAGATAATCTTACCTAAAAACATTGTTTGGCCATTGGACCTCTGAGTATTTCTGGGGTTTTGCAGGTTCTGTCCAACTTCTCTGTATGCAAGTTATAAGAGGAAACAAGTGTGACTTGAAGCATAAATCACTGCAGTGAGGTTTAGAAGATTTGTGTTTTGTTCCTGACCATGTCGTTATGGTGAACAAACCTGGATGGAGACCCTCAATCTCTCTACATTATTACTGAAAAAAAAAAAGGTACCTCAATCTACTTTTCTCTGTTAAGTTAGTAGTGAGAGAAATTGGCCGTTGTTGTGATTGTTCTTTCCCTTGACTATATTACCCTGCCAGGAAGCTCTCCAGACTCGGCTTAGGATATTTTTGCCTAAATTGGCAACTTGGAGGCTTACACCACTTTTTTTTTTTTTTTTTTTTTTTAAACTGTTATCCATTATATCTGAAATGTCACAGTTGTATTCATGTTAACTCGAATCTTTCAAAGGCTATTGTTGCTTCTCAATTAAGTCACAGAATTTTCAATTAATTTTATTTTATTTTTTCCCAGGATAGTTTTTTCCGCTTGAATACTCTTTGTCATAGTATCCCCCTTTGTATTTTTAGGCTACTGTTCAGTGCATCCTTTCTCTGAGAATAATTTAGAGAGTTTTAAGTAGGCTGGTGCAAGTCAAAGACAAAAAATCATATTGCATAATTGTTTCTGTTCTAGACATCCTGTTTGTCCTAGTCATATGAACACCATTCTTTTATGGACATTTTAGGACTGAGAGGAGGGTATGGTTACCCATTTACTGCCCTGTTAGAGCCAGTAAACTATGGTTTTGTAGTGAAACAAGATTCTTTGAATTACTGAATGTTGAAAAATGAAGGTGAGCAGAAAGAAAAGGTAGGGTGGCAAGGAAGGTACAAGCAGTGACTGTATAATGATGCTGCCACAAATATTTTTCTAGTCTTTAGCAACTTGCAGTGTGGGGTGTCTTGAGCCAGAAGTGATGTCTTTTATCAGTAATTCTCCCCAACAACCCCCACCCCCAAGCAATGGGTAGATTATAATGAAATTTTAATGAGATGAAGTTGGGAGGAAGATCAGAACACTATACAGGAATGATTAAATACTTTAGGGTTATACTGCTAGAAATGGGGTGAAATCAATATTTTATAGACAGCTTCACGTACTTCAGGAGTAATTAAAAACTGATTCTTTTAGGAGTTTTTTTCTCTCCGTAGTGGTTTCCAGGCATTACCAGTTGACTGCCAGTTGTCTGTTAGCCTTCATTATTCTGTAAATATGTAAAGGGCAAGTGGCTATATTAAAGATAAATTATCAGTAAAAATAGAAGAGTATTAAATATAATTCTACAAGAGAGTGAGTAACGTCTTACTTGTAAAACTTTACGGTTCTGCTACTCTCAGGAGAAGGACGTTTTGTGTTTGTAGAGCAGGGCAGCCACTGTGCCTGGAAGAAGTGTGAGATCAGCTTGCAAAGGAAGATGAGAAGAGCTAGGCAGCTTTAGAGGATCAGTACAATAGCTGAGAGGTACAGAATTTAATTGGAGGGCGGTGTGTATGTAAATGTGTGTATACATGCTGGTGTATGTATATGTATGTTTGTGTGTGCCTAGGTATGTGTATATAGGAAGAGAAAGAAAAAGGAACACAGATTAACTGTTTAAACTGGATGCCAGTACTGCCAGAAGAACAAAAGGATATAAAATGACTGAATAAGTTTCAGAGTGTAAGGTTTCTGCTTATTGGAGCAGTGTGGCTTTATAGTAACCTTGAATAGGATTAGTGGGGGCAAGCAATCCAAATAGTATAGATAGATCTTGATCACTTTATGATAAGAAATATATGATGCATTGCCTTTGATAGTGAGCTTAATAGTTTAAAAGGTCCCTTGTTCTCTCTTGAGTTCATTGGAGTGGATTTGGGTTTTAGGCATCAGTGTGGCCTTGTTTCTGGTCTGCCATGGAAGGGGACTGCTGAATGGCAATAATCCTTGTCCCTTAGCGGCTTCTGCTTTGGTAATATGTTCTAGACTTAGAAATCTTCTGGTTATGAAGTTTTAAAGAATAAAAACATTAGTTTTGCCATTGAAAATATCCAATTATCAGGCTGTTGTGACAAAGCATAGCTTCTCCATATGATATTATGGTCAGTTTATTTCTAGCTTAAAAATTCCTCTTTTTTTATAAAAAAAATTGGCACTTTGAGATGTTGGTAAATTGTTCGTGTCCTCTTGTACAGCCACAGTAGTTAGTAATGATCACAGATACTTCTGGCATAGAAGTTCAGTGCTGTCACTCATAGCTTGTGTGTCTGAATGTGAGGATGACACTGATGCTTTTCTGTTTTTTCTTGGAAAGATTATTACTGGAGAGTAGTGAGATAGATGAAGTTTAATATTTCTAAAGATTGTTAGATTAGCAGCTTCTGATAGATAGTGAAAAAACTTTTTAAAAAGCAGATTATTTGTTTCAGTGTGAGTTCAGAGATGACCAAGTTGGCTCTCCGTGACGTGTTTAGGTCTAGCAGGATTATTAACTTAGTAAGTGGGGTTTGGTTTCTAATAAACTGCTTTGCTTTGGCAGAAAAACTTTTACAGTTCTTTCCACCCTGCTTTTGGCTTAAGTAAGATATATTTCCTTCTGTTCTTCTTGAGGTGGAGATGAATAGAGACAAATGTTGGTCAATAGCAGAGCTCTGTGGAGGTAATGAATTTAGAGAATGTTATAAGTAATTTTTCCCTGAATTGAGCATAACTCAGTAGTGGTTCATATTGAACAAGGAATGGGAATGCTGCTTTTCTGAACACAGTATCTTTGCTGTTAATAAGAAGGGTTGCCAAAATAAAGCCCAAGGAAATGACAATTCAACAGGCAAACAAAGTATTTGTTAAGCAGTAATTTTTCTGAACTAGTGATACTGTAGACTTTACTATGTCAGCCAACTAACAAAATGGATTTTGATTTGCACAGCAGTTCATGACAGCGAAGAAATTGAGTGGTTTAGGATCACACTTTCTGTGAAAGGGAGTATCAGGGAGCTGAAATGACAGGCTCACCCTGGACAAGTTGGGGCTTCCGTGTTTACTTCGAGATGTCAGAAGGCTTCAGATTGATAAGTTTTGAAATTGTGGTATGTGATCAACTTTTTAAGCAAAGCTGCGTTTTGGTGGGTGGATTGTTTTGGAAAAAAAACAAAACAAAACCAACCCAAGCCAGCAAAGTGAGATAGTAGGTGATTATTGCTTCCACAGCTGATTATGTTTAGTTTAGTGTTTATTAGTGTTTTTTAAATGATTGTTCTTCTGTTTCCCCTCATCTCAGTTGAGGTTTCTCCCATCAGCTGAAGGATGGCCACTACTACCTACCTGTGTTTTGGGCTTGGATGCAGTTGAGGGAGTGGCAGCCTCTGAGGAGATAAAAATGGAAATGATGGTCAAAGGAAGAGTTTGGCCTTACACCACGGGGTAAACTGCTGAGGTGGAACATGCTGTCTCCTGTTCATGTGTATGGTCTGGCACAGAGCTGAGTGCTATTGATGGGGTGGATGCTGTGCCAGTAGCTGTGCCTGAGCAAAGTCAAGTATGTGAATCCATGCTTTAGTTTTCAGTAGAACTTGCTGATCACAGTGTAGACCTACCTGTCACAGGTTACTGAAAGAAAAATAGGTGCCAACCTCCAGCTGTTGGGTCTGGTGAATAAGAATTGCAGCCTGGAATCCAGTCGGTGAGTAAGATAATAGTTGAATTCTGCCTTGGAAGAGTTGAAAATAGGAGGCCTGGCTCCTTGACGCATTACATCAAGAAAAGGAACAGCTTAGACCTCCCTGTTGTTTTCAAGGAATTTATAGCCTTTTTCATAGTCCTTTAAAAGCCACCTACCATTATAAGTTTTGATTTTAAGAATAAATAGGCAGTAGGATGGCTGAATGTTTAGTCTTCTGGAATAAAGATAAATCTTCAGTGGTTTGGCCTTTAGAAACTTGATTGACTAACCAAAGTACAGATTTAATAAAAACAAAATAATACTACCCTTTAGGTCAGTGACTTGGTCCACAGCTGTTTTATTTCAGTTAATTCCCAGAATAATGATTGAATTATGGTTGTGTGGGATCTACTTAGGGATAGTGAGTTGTTGGGGGCTTTTTGGTAGTATACCAAGTAACTATCTTTAACAAAGCTAGCAGTTTTATACTATATATTCTTGTGACAGAGTTGTAGCATACAGTATTTTCGGAGAACTCCAGTACTACTTTTGAATGGCTATATATATTTTGCTGGTGTACAACGTAGTTCTAATTTCATGTTGGATAGCTTCAGAAATGTTGTGTAATTTTCAAAGCTAATTTGAAAATGTAGTTAGTTTTTGCTTAAATGGTATCTAGTGAAGAAAAAAACAAAAGAAAAGACGAACACACAGGTTTTAATGTGTCAAAATTAAAATGCACCCTGTTGTGTTTTTTTTTTTTTTTTTTTTTTTCCCCCCCCCAGTGTTTCCAGGCTGAGGAGATGGTTTTAGAAATTCAGTTTTAACATTTGAAGGGATCTTACTGAAGGTGTCTGTACATAGTTATGAGAGACTGTTTGTATCTCATGTGGTGTTTGAAGGAATATTTAATTTTAGAAAGAAATGTTTAAGCTTTGTTGTAGAAACATTGTAGTCTCTTTGCTTGAGGTTAATTGTAGGTCTTCCAGAATTTTGTTTTCCTTTAGTATTATTAGTGTTGAATAGCTGACTGTGTTATGCAGTGTATGTGTATCCGGCAAGTCGCTTGAATGACATTATAGAGCTGGACTGTAGTTTCATGGTCTGGCTTTGCTCGCATACCAAATCTATTACAGGTATCATTAATGGTGTGACTAGTCTGCTGGTTTGGGGAACTGATGTGAGTTAAATGCAACTACGTGGCCATGGCAAACAAAACATTCTCATGTATGTGCTCCACGCCCTCACTTGTACTATTTGTGTTGATCAGTGTATGCTTGCTGGGTTGTTTCTGCTTGATAAGTCATCAGCAGATATTCTGCTGCTTTTTGTTAGGTTATTTTTTTCGCTGAGTTGTAAGACTTTTTGCTCAGTCTTTTAGCATGCTAAATGCTAGAGCTGGTTTAAAGGATTGGGTCATCCCATGCAGTCTGGGAAGAGATGGGACCCTTGCAACCAGCCAGTGTTAATTTTAAGCTGCCAAGAACTGCATTTAAGTTGCTTTAACTTGGATTAGTTTTCTGCTCTGGGACTGTAACTGCTCTCCTGGCTGAGACCATTAGCCCGCTATTGTCTCTAGCAGTGCTGAAGGTAGCAGTTGGAGAGACTTACTTCAGGTTCGACTAGTTGGTTGGGTTTTTTTTTTTGTGGACTCACCTCAATGACTTTTTTCAGCTTTTGGCACCATCAGCAGATAGATTGGTGTCTGCAAGCACATTCATAAGCTATGGAAGAATAAGCAATCGCATATGACAAACTTCCTTTTGTGTATCTGCTGTTAGCAGTATTGCCAGTTGTTTGCCCTACATCTAATTCCCCAGTCATCAGAACAAAGCTTACGGACTGGAATATAAGGCTAAACAAGGTTATGGGATTTTTTTTCTCCTGCTGGGTTCATCTGGGTGCACCATGGTGCTTTTAAGCACGTAGTTGAAAACATTGCAATGTACAGCAAACCTGTGCATTGTGGTTTAAGATGGTGAAGTTTGCCAGGAGCCTGCAGGAATGTGCAGGCTGTCACAGAAAGTCTTGAGCTTCTTTTGGGTGGCTGAAGATTGCATTTATAAGTTTTTTCCAAAATAATCCTGATTGATCCTTTCCGTAAATCTATCTGGTGTTCAACCCAGATATTCAGTGGGTCCAACAGCTCGGTCCCAAATTCAGAGGGATTTGTAAGCTGGCACCAGCTGGGCGAAGAGTTGTGGCCTTGGTAGGATTTGCTTTTACAGAAGCTGTGTATGCTCTTTCCAAGAGACTGGTTGTCTGTGTGCACAGTGATCTGATCCTCAATTACATTGTAGGGGTGGAAGCCACATCTGCTTTTCTGTAGTGCCAGTCTCTTTAGGGTCTTTTGTGTGCACTGGAGTTACTCGGGCAATGTGTTGCTCAGCAGTTCTTCAGGTTCATGTTTGGAACTGTCCTCTATGGCTGGTCTGTGTGAACTACATCTAACTTGTACGTTCAGCCTAATGCCTACTCTGTACTTAATTCAAATTGACTTAGTCCCTCTGACCTATATTCTATAAAGGTAGGTGTGAAAATCTCCCCAATTACTTCACCTGTGAAGACTGGGAACAGAGTGTTCAGTGAGGTTCTCTGCATTGGTGCTGTTATCACTTTTTCACCTTGGTCTGCAGGGGGAAAAAAACCCTATTTTTTCCTAGTTGTTTTCCTGCTTTTGATGTGGTTAAGTAACTTTGCAAGGTGCTACCGAAACATTTTTAGTTCTTTATTTACTGTTTACATTTGATATAGCATGTGTTTTATAATCTCTTCTGGTCTCATAAGGCAAGCTTTCTGTTTTTAAAAGCTGACCTCTCTCTGATGCCCTCCTTAACTTCCCTATTCAGTCATGCAGAGTGTAGGCTTTTGTGCTGGAGCTGAGGTATTCTTTTGACTGCTTTTGTTTTCTCTTCTAACTGTGGTGAATGTTTTACCTGGTCTTTTTAATGCAGACTTTTGTCTGGTTTGGTTGGGGTTTTTTGGGGGTGGTGGTGGTTGTTTTGCTTTTAACAGCCTCCAAACTGTTGCAGTGTTTTTGCTGTTTGGATTGTTCCTTTTGGGGTTGTGTGTGTTTGAGTGAGTTTGTGGGGTTTTTTGAGGGGGGGAAAGGGTTGGGAGGATTACTAATTACTTCAATCTTTTTACACTGTTCCCATGCTTGAAGTTCATTATCTGTGTCCCAGATATTTTTATGGCCTGCTGTATTCGACTACACTGTTGAAATATAACTGCACTGCAGACAAAGTTACAGAGCAGCTTTCTTACTGATATCCTTTAACTAGGTCTTGTGTACTGTTCAAAACCCAGCCAAAACTGGCATCTTTTCATGTAGGTCCTAGTGCTAATTTCCAAGGAAGCAGTCATTACTTGGGGAGGAAAAAAAAAAAAAAAAGCTCTATGTTATTCTGATGAAGCACAGTGTCCACTTTATATCAGGAGGTTTCAGTTGCCTGCTATTATTACCTTTCCTAAACTTGGAACTGGTAGTGCAGTTGATGATACATCTTTATTACTTACGTAACTTCTACCATAAGAAGTTCACCGGGTTTCTCTTCTCCTGTAATACTTCATGCCATTAAATGTTTTTAAGTCCTTTGCATGCAGTGCCATTCCCCACCTGCCTGTTGTTTGTTGTTCCTGTTGGAATTACTGAGTGAGCTGGTAGCCTCTCAGCATTATGCTGTATTGTCCTCCTTCCACCAAGTCTTGGAGATACTTGTTATTTTGAGGGTGTTGGGTGAGGCCAAGCATTTGAGCTTTCTGTGTGTTACTTCTGAAATTTCTAGCAGTAGTGTAGAAGGGTTTGTAAGTTCCAAAACTCTCTTATTAGCATGCCAGTCTGGCTGACTCTGGCATGACTAATGTGCATGCCTAACAAGTTCTTCCTGTTCCCATCATGTCTAAATCCTTTCTCTCTGTATCACTGACTTCCTATCTCAGCCTCTCAGACCTTACATGTGGAACTGGCAGCATTTCAGAAAATTACACCATGAAAATTCTGAATGTAAGTCTTCTGCCCATAACCTGAGCTTACTCTCCAGACCATCCATCCTATGTTTCCATACACTACTGTTACTAGCATGGATCCTGTGGACTACTGTTTTCTTTGCTGAATCACCAAGTAGTAAGTGTAGATGCCTTGTGAGGTTGCTGTCTTTTGCATCTGATGGGTAGTGTGCCAATTGATTGTCAGAAGCCACAAATATAGCTAGCTGTGTGTTTAGTAAAGTCGTCTGATACCCCTGCCTGCTTCTTCCTAGTCTGTCTGCTACAAGGAGGATCCCTAATTCAACAGGATGCACTAATAGCATCTGGAGGGTGGATTGTTTCCAAGAGATTAGCTCTGACCCGACTTATGACCACATGAAAGCTTGAGATGGCAAAAGACAGGATGAAGCATGGAACAGAAGAACAGCTAGGCAGGATGAGAGCACCTTTTTCAGTGGCTTTGCTAGTTATCAATTATAAACCTGCAGTGAGGTTCATATGAGGCAGTGTTTAAACTTTTTAGGTTTCTTCCCTTATAATGAAAGCATAACCTTAAAATTGTCAGTCTTCAAATATAAAGAGTGCATTTTTTGAAAGCAAAGTTACTGTATTGTAGACGGCATCTCTGTATCTGTGTGAACTTGTGTTTGATGAGAGACAGTGAAATAACTGTTGTGTAAATGAGTACCCACTTAGCCCTGTATGTTGTCTCCCAGGGATGGCCAATGGCAGATGCAGCTGGAAGAATACAAGAGCAGAGGAAGCCTGTAGAGATTCTGCTGTGTCTTTCAGTAATTTCCTATACTAGAGCTAGTGTCTTTGTGGCTTTTGGTTAATTGTATGCCTAGTGACAGCATGTAGTAACCAGTATACTTGCTCAGAAAATTATGTTTTGTCTCTTGATGCCTTAGGGTAACTAAGACACGTCTACTGTGTACTAAAAATTGGGGCCTTAAATACACTGGCTCTATGTATCACTGCATCATTTTATCACTAACTGCAGTTTATCCCTCTTCCAAAGGGATCAGTGGCTGGTCACCTGTCCTGTTGCTAACACGCTTCTCTGTTGCCTAAATGCTAAGTGCTTTTCTTGTAAAGGTTATGTTTACATTATGAGCAGTTCTATTCTGTCTTGTGCTTTGCCTGATATGCTAAAGCAGTAATGTGTCTGAAAGCTCCTCTGCTTTTTATATTGACTGGTCTAATAAAAGTAATTATCTTTCTTTAAAAAAAATCTTACTGCTGTTCCTTTTTAAGTTGTACTGCATGCATTTCTTCATGTGGGGTGCAGATGTAAGCAGTCATCATCCTTGCCCTTTTCCACTGTCCCTTAGCCTCTTCCTTTCTTTTTGAGCTGATGTCCCTGCTTGTCCTCCTGCACAGTGAAACAGAGCAGAAAAACAAACTTGGTTTAAGTTTAAACTGTTAAAAGGAGAGAGAGATATTTTTTACCAGATCGGTTCCCCAATCACACATGTTTGTTCCAGAACAAGAGAGGAGGCTATCTGGGGATGGGAAGGTTGGGTGAGGCTGTTTTCACTTAAGCAACAGCTCTGAACTTCACTGTTACTCAACCGTCTATGCAGTCATTTGTGATTTAAGGGGTGGAAAGGCATTGAGAGATCATCTAGCTCATCTGAGGGCATGATATCTCTGTATATTATACCTGTGCTGGCTGACGGATGTCTGTCGGTCTTACAAACATTTGGTCTCCACAGCAGACATGACTTTCAAACCAGTGAGAACTCTGTGATTTTGAATCATCTTTGTTAGTCTTAAGAAGCACTGTCTTTAGTATGTCCTTTCTGTGACAAAATATAAATTCCATTTGGCTCTAATTCCATACTGTCTTTAGTGTGCCTTTGAACTGTTGTCTCATTACTTAAATTACATGGCTAAGTTCTATACAGATAGTGCAATCTAGAGTGCATTGATTTAATACTAATTCTTGTGATCCAAAAGATTAATGTATTCAAGCTGTAGAGTTAGTGAAGTCTGAATTAAAGGGAAAAATCAGATTCTACTGAGGCTTGTTTTTAGCTTGTCTTGAAACATTATTATTATGTCAGTACCAAAATAATCGAATGTTTATTAAATTTTCAAAGTTATACATTTTAAAAATACTCCAGTATACTCTAATGTATTTTGTAATGGTGTAGTTCATAATGTTTTGAGTCTCTTGCGAGCTGCTGTTATGTAGTGGACATTTAGAATATGTAGTTTGACATGAAGAAGAATCAATGATTTCTAAGGGAATAGTTTTGAATGTTTGGATGAATTGCAGTCTCCTGTCAGCTGACACCTTGGCATATAAGTTTTGTAACATACTACTGCTATAAAAAATTCTGTGTAGTTCTATTTTTTTTCTTAGGTTTCTTTAAATATTTCTCATTCCTTTGAACCAAGTTCCACTTAAGCAGAAAACTCCTGTGTGTTAATTTCTCGCAGGCTTGGCAAATTCTCAGTTATTGGCATAAATTTTTTGTTCAGCTGTTTATGTTGTGCCCCTAGGTGCTTATGTTCAGTGTGCATCATGCATTTGGCAACCAACAAAAAACATTTTAAAGGTCCAAATGGATGGCTTTGTGACTGTATTCTAGTGTCTTGTATGTATAAATTGTGTGAATTTAATTAACGAAGTTATTTTCCAGAACAAATTGCATATGTTTCTGCCTGCTTCCACTCATTCATCTAATATTTTGAAAGAGAGTGTCTTGCAGTTAGCTGAAATTAAGGCATAACATGATTTGTCTATAGCAGGAGAATCCCAGTTATAGCTCTTATAAAATTTTGTGTGACCTTTTAATAACTACAGCTCCTGGGTTTCACTGATGTCTTGGCTAACTGATTCAGGTAATATTTCAGCAGAACAAAAAAAAAAATCATGAAAACCCAGCATCCCTGTGGCAAATGGTCACTGACTGTTTGGGTAAAACTGTCAAGTAATCTGAAGTAAAAATTCAGTATCTTCATTTGCAACGAGAACCGACTTTCTTTTAAGGTAGCAATTAATTAATGTAGACTCTAAAGGTAGCAATTGTGTGTTAAGCTTCTGTCTGAAATCTATGCAAAACAATATTCTCTGGCTCTTGTAGTTAATATGCATCAACTACTTGTGAGCATGGAATTGCTTGCTCTCAGAAGAATGGAAATGGTGCTGTGGTGCTAAACTTTCAGACTTGTAGTGCTTAGAGAATACTTTTTCTATATCAACTTTCAAAACTAATTTTATGCTTGAATCATCCTGCTAGTGGTAGAAGGGGAAACATTGTACTAGCACCTCAAAACTAATGTTTGCTACATTCTTGCCTAGCAACTTCTAAGGAAAGAATATCTAGGAGCTGGAGCTGTTCTTACCTGATCCCTTTAACATTGTCTTCACTATTCTTTTATGGGGTATAAGCTCTGGGGACCTTATGTAGCTTTCTAAAACATTGTGGCTGTAAGTGTTCATAAATCATTTGGGTTTGAATATATTTTGTTTCATGGAATTTTAGGAAAAGGTTCTGCTGAATCCTTTCATCATTAATTGAAAAAAAAAAAAGACTATTCATAGGAAAACACTTTCACAGGATATACTTTGTCTCACTTCCAGTTTATAAGCAGAATTATCATAAACTACACATAAGATCTTTCATGGTACTGAAACTGTTTCAACTTCGATTTGCAGAGCTTTGTTATATGTTTTTAGGGTGACTGCTACATTTTAAAAAATGTTTTTCTTTGATATTAGTATCTCTAATTCAGAATTACTTGCTCCTCCTCAAGAGGAGACTGCATAGTGTTGCTGGGGAGGGTAAGTACTGCCGGTCCTTATAAGTGCTTGTTAATTTGTTGACATGTTTGTTAATCTAACTACACTTGAATATGGGGTACATGGAGTTCAAGCTTGTTTTTAGATATGAGAGCAGCATATGATTTTAAGTTGCTCGTTTCCTTTGAAAATTGTGTAGGGAGGTGACTTTGGCTGGGACCTATCCAGTTCAAAACACTTAAAATGCAGCCAAAGTTACTTGATGCAACTATTTATTGGATCAAATGAGGTATTTTCCTGGGTTCTCTCTCTACTGCTATGAAAGGGAATGTAAAATCATTTAATGTCTTCTGGACTATGAGGAAGGTAGGAAGAGCCAGGGAGAAAATACCAGCTTTGCTTTAATAGTTTTTTAATAGTTTTTGTTCACAAACCAATAATTTCAATCTGTAATTTGAAATTAGTTTGAGTTACTTAAAAGAAGTATATTGTGTTTGACTAATAATGAAGGTATTGGCAAACAAAATTATATTTCTTAGAAATATTTAAATATGCCCCATTGAAAGTCATAATCAGGTGACTGCAGACTCTGAAGTAATAACATTAATAATTTGTAATGACATTGAATTGATTTATTAACTTCATAAAGTCTGATTTTTCTGCTCTGGTTCATAATTGTGCAATTGGGGAAAACTATTTGCTTAAGTAGGTCAGAGCATAAATGTGAACAGTTCTATAATGTAAATATGCATATTGTTATATAACTTTATTAAATGTTGCAATTTAGGGTGTCTTTATTAACCTAGAATATGTTGACCCTTGTTCTTGGTTGCTTGTGACATTAGAGGAAAAGTTTATCTGGGAGTACAGTCTTACTCTGGGTGTGTTTAATAAGCATGTATACTGTCTTGAAAGATTAAGCATTATTTTGATAAGTGGTCACGTTTGCATTTCAAAATTCAAAATCTGCTCTCGCATAACTTTTTACTGAGTTTTTGGGAACATGCTGAATGCACCAGAGGTTTTAATCAAAATAAGGGTTCCAGAGTTCATGAAGCAAATAGCAGCCCGTTTAGGGAGAAGGGCCTCACCTCTTCTGACTTGTAATGGATATGTGGAATGCAAACTTGAGTATTACTTTTTCTTCTCCCCCGCTTTTCAAAAGCTGGTCATAAAGGGAGACAAATTAAGAAAAAGATGGAGAAAGGACAGAAATGAAAAAGGAAATGAAAGGGGAGGGGATAGGGAAACAAAAGCTAATACATGAAATACAGAAATGAGCACAATGGGCAGAATAATGATTTTTGAGGTATAATGAGTTCAGAATCTGATGGAGGCAGGAGTACACACTTTAAGATGTCAGTTCCCAAATAAATAATTGGTTTTTAAAGTTGTATGTACCAGTAGTGTTTGGCATTGAGGATAAACGAGTGCCGTGCTACTTCCTGTAAGGAACGGTGTAGATGTGCTTCTGTGGCTTCTCCATCCCTGCCATTGTGATGCAAGGCTGCGGAGATGGCTGGAGTTCCATGGATTGGAGGGCTCTCTGGCTTGGTAAGAGGTGGGAGCTGGCCAGTCCAACCTCACACCTGCATTTCATCACCATGACCTTGAACAGTATCAACAATGCCTGGTACTGCTGTATTTCTGTAGTGTTCATTGAATAAATTGTGATTTAAAAAAATTTGGGGAGGGTCATTTATTCCTATTCTGTAATACCTTGCAATGTCTCAAACTGTGTAAGGCTGGTAATGCTGATCAGATGAGTGTTACGTGGTTATGGCTTTGTTACAAAACAGTGTACAGTTCAGCAATTCCTGATCTAGTGCTTAATAAGAGCCAGAATCAACTAGGCTGAGTGCAGAACTGCAAAACTGTCCTATCTGCTGTCACATGTATGACTCTGTACTGCTCAGATAAGGATTCTCGCCTCGAAGTAGCAGAGGGATATCTGTCTTCAAGCTACATTGCTCCCTCCCGACCTGTGCTGAGACTTGTAGGCCCTTTAATGGAAAGAATATGTATAAAACAATAAGCCTTTTAAAAAAAGCAAAGCTGATAATTTATTGTCTTCAGTGATGTTTGGTGTTGAAATAGAGACATTTGTTTTGTTGTTTTTGAGGAGCATGCTCATATGTTTACCTTGCTGGTCAGGATTTGGGTAGGATTAGCAGAAGTTTACAAGATAGAAGGCTAAACTGACTAGTCAGAGGTAAATATGGAAGAGCAGGGGATCATGGTGTGCATGATCACAGAAGGTGCTGTGATAATACCCTGGTGAGGAGGCTTGGCATCACAATTGCTGTGTTTTAAAATGGATGTAACGCTTTGTTACATTCTGGTAGTTCTTTTTTATGTGGTTGGCTTTTAAGACTAGCAGACTCATTCTACTCTGCATTCCCAGCAAGATTAAAAAGCTCCTCTCTTTCCCCAGTGTTCCTTTACATCTACAGTCTTCTGGGGGAGCTGTGAATTTTCCATTCTACTTCTTTCTTTTTTCTTCCTCATGTCTACTCTCGAATCATGTCCTCCCCTCCCTCTTTTGTGTGGGTGACGGCTTCATGCCACTGTTCTTCTTCATTGCAAAGAGTATTTTAAATTTGAAATGACTAATGGTTTCCCTGTTGCATGCATGATTCTGACAAGAAATAGTAAACATTAAGGCTGTGTTAGCACTGCTGTTGCTAAGATCAGCGGCCAAGGTGCTGCAATAACTTTGTGATATTGCATTGGCTAATGCTTGGGTCATACTTGGAAGGCTGTCTTCGCAGCTGTATGGGCTAGAAATATTTTGAAGTGATTTAAAAAAAAATAATTAAAAATACAGCCATGCTGATACCCTTTCTAACTTAACTGCATAGGATCCTCACTTAAACTTTATCTTAATGTCTTGGAAATACAGATGGTTTCAGTGGCTAAAATACAGCCCTAGGGATTGATGTTCTGAAGATAGTCAATTCTAGATGATTTAAATGAACTTAATGATTTAGCAGCCATTCAGATGTATAAACCTGATACCTACTGATTGAGATATAAACCAGCTTGATGGTCTTGGATTTTGTGGTGGAACAAGAACTGCAGTTGGAACATAGTTGAAGCATTGTAATATGAAGCAGTATGAGCAGATTAACCAGTATGCCCTCTTAGTGTATGCATACTCAGCTGTGTGTCTGTGCAGACACCGTGACAGATCAGTCCCTCATACAAACTCAATTTATACACAGTTGAGGTTGTCATTATGGGAATTTGAGGAAGAAAGGTTCCATTTTAGATGAAAATTCAAGTGTCTCACCCTAAGACAAGATATATAAACTTAAAGATGCATTGGTAACCCTGAGCGATGAAGTGAGTAATTGGATGACTTGTATAGAAGGTGTCATCCGGAGGGATTTCCAGGTGCCCTGTGGTGCTTCAGACTGAGTGCTCTGACTTTGCCACCCATATTGCCCTGAGGAGTATCTCTGCGGAGGATGTTACAATTTTGAAGGTTGTTTCTTGAAAGTGCAGTTATGGTGAAAGTCCCTAAGTTCAGTTTCAAACACGCTTGTGGGCTGGCAACATTAAAAACTGTCTTGGGTATAGAGGTGGGTAAAACCAGTTTTGTCCTAAGCTGTGATTCTCTGCTTGTGTGGAACGTAACTTTTTTGGTTTTTTGAGGAACTGTAAATATTCAAATTTTTTTTAGCAATCCTGTGTAAGCCTACATAACCAACGTTTGCAATTTCTGAGTAATTCTGGATTTTGTTACATGTAAACATCTATTTTAGCAAAGTGAACACTGAACTTAGTTATATATGTCATAGAAACTCAATTTGTTTCATGACATTGTGAGAGTTGGAGGGAGAAAGGTGCAAAAGAACAACTTTGTAAATACATAGTAGTGTCTGACTGAGCGTCCAGTCTGGGCATACCTAAAAGTCCTGGTCATTGTCCCCTTATAAATTGTTACTTTCACCTTTTCTGGAATGCTGCCTATATTGCCTCAGCTCGTCCAATATAGTATACAGGAACGGCAGCACTGGTCCTGCAGCTGAATGAACAGCCACATCATCTGTCTGTATTTGTGAATCTATGACCGTTTAAAAAATTAATTTTAATATATTGAATGCAACCTTAATTAAGGTGGTGTAGGTTCACTTTAGAAAATGACCTACCAGTAAGCAGTCCTCTTATTTTTAACCCTTATGATGCTGTTGTTTAAATTAGATTTTCTTAAAATAGTACCTGTTTTATGACCTTCCTTAAGATTAGCTGCTTAGATAAGCAGAACTTGCTAACAAATTCACACCTAGCAGCTTAGGTTTTGATTGTGAGGCTGATCTCTAGGGCATGTAATGATTTCAGGAAAACCACCAAATAAGTGTGTTACATGGGTAAAGAAAGAAATCTCTGAATGTTTGGTTCTGAAATACAGTAGTTGGAAGAGTTGCCCATTTGATCACTTAGTCCTGAGAATGACTGAAAGAATATGCTGCGCCCTCAGAAATATTTAATAACTTTTTCAGTAATTATATAGTATTCTAAATTAAACAATTGCAGATCTTGCTTCCAGCTTCAGAAGCCAGTAGATTGTGGTGGTTGTCTTCAGATCCTCATATATTGGCAATAATGAACCTTCTTCATTGACTATATGTGTTGGAGTAATGCAATATAGCCTGTTTTTAGGAATCTCAGCATATTTCCCACAAGGAAGAAGAATGTTATCACATAATGAAGTTCCTCCTGTTCAGGGAAATCTATGGGTTTTTTTAGACGTGCTCCAGTCTTCATTAATTTTGCTAGATGAAGTCAGTATCCTAGTAAGTTGGGGTATTTTGTGTATGTGTGTGTAATTGGACGCAGGGAGGGTGATGGATTTCAGACACTTTACTCAGTAGTTAATTGTTCTTCCAATTGTGTAAAAGTAGTCAAGCAAGTAGTGCTTTTTAAACTCATGTCAAAATATGTGTTAAGTGGCACTGTAGTGGAAAAACTAGCTCTTTGTTTGCATCTAGCCCCCAAAGGCTCTTTATATTGGCTTTTAGAATAGGAAAAATATCATCCATGGGCTTCTCTAAATTTTCACTTCAGAGCCCTCTTTGAAATTTAGGTAAGTTGATGAAGAAACTAGCTTCTATTCCTGATCCAGAAAGTGCTTACGCACTCAAGTAAATGTTGAATAACACCTTGAATGTCGATGAAACTAGTTTTAAATTTTTGAAGCAATAAATAAATTAACGTTTTCTGATCTTTAGAGTATAGTTAGTTTTACATATCTCTTTCTTTACTCAATTCTGTAATACTGCTACATGGAAGGAGACATACAGAAGTGTGAGATAAATGTGGTTTTTTTTCAGATGGTTTCTTTTTCAATCCTGGAGGTTTGTAATGTATCTCTCCCACAATTTAACAGTTTGATGTGTGAATTGTCCCTTTGTTCTCTTAGATTGCATCATACAAATTCAGAAAAGGAGTCTGCAGTAAACATCAGGAGGCCATTTGGTCTCTTCTCTTGTTAAAGGGTGGAATCAAATATATTTACAGTATTCCTGACAGTGGCCTGTTTTGGGGGGTCTTTGAGGATGCATTGATGATGGCAACTGTTACATCCTCCCAAGCAGTCAGTCCCAGCATTCATGTTTCTTACCATTAGGTTTTTTTAAGTCGAACATTTAACAGTTTGGGTTTCTTAGCATCTTCTGTTGCCAGATGTTCACCTAACTCTCTGAGTTAAATAGCTGGCCAACAATTTTCCTGTCTTTCTCTTTATTCTCATAAATGATAGTTGTTTTCCCTCTATACTAATTAATATTCGTATGTCATGTTGCAAATTTATTGTCTTCATTGTGCCTCTTTTTGTTGTGCTTTGCTGTTTTTTCTGTCTTTCTTTTCAATAACATAATTTATGTCCAATTTCTCCAAGTGGATCTATTACTGTGATTTTTGTTCTTTTTTGCACTTGTGCTGATTTCCTTTGAGGACATTTAATTTCCTGTGAGGAGCTGCTGACCTTTTCTTCCTTTTCTTGCTTCTCTTGTCTTCCAGAAAATCTTATGTATTGTCTACATTTATCAAATTCTGGCCTTATAAATTTGGAGTGGGGGATGTTGGTGTTACCATTCTCCCTTTTTCCCCTTTGGAGGTTCATAAACTCTTGTCTTGACTTTCTTGTATCTTACCAGATTTTTTCCAGGATATATCTGGTAAGCTAAAATGTCCTTGCACCATGTTGTGTGCTTGTGTGACTGTTGCAGAAGGGTATGCACCAGTTTTTTTTTTTGTTGTAGTTGACCAGTTCCATAATACCATCCATGAAGTTTCCTCTTTCATCAAAAACTAGGTAACTTTCAACATATCTGTCCCTCTCCTGTGCCTCAGAGTGTATGTGTAGATGCCCTTGATAGAGTTATCGGTGTACATGTTCCCACCTCCTTCATTACTAAGCTGTATTCTCTTATATTGAGTAATGTGAATTAGCTCACTGAGTTGTGACATCTGGAAATGCCACAGCCTGGAGTATAACAAAGTTTAGAGCGCATCAGTTAGCAGGGAGGCTGCTTTCTGTGATTCTGAGTAAGGCTGACGTTGCTTGTCTGAGGGATTGCAGCATATTGTTCTAACCATAAACTTTAATTTCTTTTTCTTCAGATGCTTCCAGTTTCAAACAGTATTATGTGAGCATTTAGTATTATTTGAAGGTGTAGCATGCTCCCAAATAAGATAAAGTAAGATTTATGTTAAAAAATATAAATGTTAAAATTTCTAGAATTTAGGAACAATAGCTTGTTCACTTGTGTAAAGCAAAAAGGAAAACACTGCCACTGCAATTTTGCTTGTTTAGAGTGTTTTCTGGGCATGCTGTAGCTTGGAAATCCTCAGAGCTGAAGTGGAAGCACTCTGGCCTTGCAAAGGGATCCTGACTTTGGCGATGAGTGTCCTGACTTTTCAAAGTGTATGATCCTCCAGCCCTGGGTGTCAAGTAACATTAGGGCTGTAGAAACTTTTTTCCCTTCTCTGGTTATAAAAGATGTTAGGTTAAATAACTATAATTAAAATGTCTGTCTAAATATTATTTTACCTCTCAATTCATCAAATTTAATCTTTTTCACTTAAAGTCCTACAAGTTGTTTTATTACTTTGAAGTCTTTTAAGTGAAACAAAAGAAGTTCTCACACATCTTTTATGAAAGTAGAGAAACATTCTTGGTCTGTTACATTTCCTTTCCCCTATTCTTCCCACCTTCCTTCTCTTTCTTTTCTTCTTTAACAAGGAAGAAAAACTTTTCATGCTGCTCCTGATGGCAGCAGAAAATGACCAGTGGATTCAGACTTCTTGTCTTTTCCCTCAAACCCCAAATTAAAGAATCCCTTCACTTTTTAATTAAACTTACTGATAAATAAAATGTAGCTTGTATCCAGTGCTGCTTTATATCACAAGAGGGTATTTTTAACAGTGCTTTCTACATGACACCAGTCTAAGTTATTGGCATGCTGACTCTTACTATGATAGCTGACTGATTACTAAAATAGCTTGCACGCTTTTGTTTTCAGTCTAAATATTTTCCATAACATATAGCAAGCAGGTCAATAATTGGTTTAGGTGTTGAAGGCACTGGTAAGCATGGTATATAAGAGACTGGTTTGATACTTTCAATGTTTATATAGGTTTACCTTCATGTAAAGTGCTCCATTTCTCCAGAAATTGTAACAGATTAATGCTCAAGTAAAGTACAGGGCTGTCCTAGTTTCTTCATTAATGAAAATAGTGTAATAATAGCTGAAGTGACACATCACTCTGATGGGGTGACCCATACTCCTGGCTAGCCTTTAAAGTCAGTGTTTAGGGTGTTGGATGTGTGCATAATATTTCAATAGTCTGTCAAGGACACAGACTATGTACGTATGCCCCTTTTGATGACAGCAGTTGTATATAAGAAAGCTCTGTTGCAGTGGTCTCTTTAATATAGTTTTGCAACTGAAAGTAGGGAAAAACACTCTGTAGGATCAGCTGTTTTTGTGGAGTAGTGCCTGACAGCCTCTATAGCAAGTAACTGAAACAGTTGCATTCTATTTAGATTAAAACTGGGCAAGAATTTTCAATAAATAGTAAATTAGGGAATGACTGGGTGGAAAGTTTATTATAGTCTTCAGGTTGCTTGTGAATTTGCTGTGGTACCTGTAGATAGCTTTAGATGGAAATGTTTTTTCAGTGTCTGGCTTGCCAACAAACAATAAATCACAAAATACCCTTATTAAAGAAGAATAATTAAGATATTTACAGATGCTTTTAAGGGTTAGGATTTGATTGCTTCTATTTTTGTACAGTTTGAAACATCTTCCACCAAATTACAGCTACTGAATATTTGGGGTGCTCTGCATCGTTCCTGTTAACACTGTCAGCAGGGTATGTCAGAGGTTCCTGGCACCACGATGAGAAGCTGGATAACACATGAGACAAGTAAATTTTGGAGTCTTTTGGTTCAAGAGGGCTCACTCCCAAGCTTGGAGCTGTTTTGATTTTAATAAGATGCTTCACCCTAAATTGAGTAAGAGATCTACTCGAAGCTGATTGTTAGAGCCCTCCCAGGGAAGCACAGGATCTGGCTTGGTGAATGTTTTTTTTTTAAAAAACAAACAAACCACCACAACAAAAAACAGTCCAGCTTTCATAATAGATCAAGAGGGAGCCAGAGTCAGAAAGGTGAGTGTGCTCCACCCCAGTATGCTCTTCCACTCTTTTGTGGGATACGTGGGTTCAAACTTCTTCAGGCAAAAAGAGGACTCATCTCTCCAGCATATGATGCATATCCTTGCTGTACCTCATTGGATCAAAGGGACTCCTAGCATCACATGTGCTGCCTCTTCAGCTTTTTACTGAAGGTTTTATCTTCTGTTTTCTTTTAAGTGCTTGGAGGTACAAATTTTCATTCTAGGTCTAACAATGTGTTGCTCAAAAAAAAAAAAATCCCTTTTTATTCTAAGAAAAACAGATAACAGCTGAAAATAAGGATTATTTTCAAGTTGAAAATGTACTTACTTACTTAGCGGTTCTTGACATCAATACCTGTGAAGTTTGTCACAGCCTCAGATCTCAGATTTGGTAGTTATGTTAGATGGCATGTTCATTTGTGCGTTACTGGCTTTGAAACACAAGAAAAGCATTTTAGGCTTGGAGAAAATAGGCAGGCAGCTGAAACCAAGCATACCAATAAAAAGCAAAAGAACATCACTAGAAAGAAATTATTTTTTCTGCTTAGCTTGTCTAGGTTCTATGAGCCAGTTTTCTATTGTCTGTTTAGTGTAAGACTAAAAATACTCGGTAAAGTTTTGAGTGGCAGACTTGGAGTTTATATTAGGCTGTGAGAATTAATCCTAAAATGTAGCAGGCAATGTTTCTAGTTCAGAGATGGATGCATTAATGCAGGTTCGAGACCCTCCTTTGTAATTCTGCATAGAGTTCTTGACACTGATGTTCAAGAAGGTGAATTTAAACTGGAAAAAGGTTTGGCAAAGAGCTGTGATGGTCAGAAAGATCACCTTTGAGAGGAAACAATGAACACAACCCATTTAGCTCAGCAAAATGAAGTCTGAAGAGGCATATGAATTCTTTCTATAAATACTTTGGGGAATAATAACCAGGAAAGGAAAAGAACTGTTTAAACTTAAGGACAATGTTGGCACAAGAATAGCTAGGTACAAGCTGACTGGGAAAATGTTTTGGCAGGAAATCTGAATGTTTCCAGAGCTTCTGAACTTCAGTGAGGTTTTGAGGCAACCTTCTAATTTTTCGTTTTGAGGATTTTGTCTCCATTATTTATAGTCATTTTTTAGATGGAGAATGTGGATCATTTATGACAGAATTATATAATACAATTATTCCTTATGATAGCAGGAGTTCTGAAGGTCCTTTTTCAGCCTTATTTCTTGAATCGTAAGAGTCACAGACTGCTCATAATCATAAGGGTCACAGACTGCTCTGAACCTTTGATCCATACTACACTTTGAAGACGTCTGTGATGATAATTAAGAAAAGTAATTCTGTTCAGTAGGCTTATATCTTGTGTGTAGACATCCTGGTATCTTTAGTGGCTCCTGGGGAACAGGGAGGCAACTGTGGGGGAATACAGACCTTGAAAGGTTGGAAAAATATCTTTAGTCAGATTTTGTGATGTATAGCATGTATGGCTACCAGCAGTGGTTCATTTATCCAAGGGACAGAGGTTTAAATTTTAGCCCAAACAGTATGTTTATACGACTACTAACACCACTAGTACAAAAATATATGTATATAACCTTTACTTTTTCTCTTGGTACTCATTGAGAAGGACCTTCAAAGCATATGCAAATATTTCAGTAGTTTATTTGACATCCAGTGGTAGTCTCTGTTTTCTTCCGTTGTCCTTTTAAAGTAGCAGTAACAATGCATCCTAGAAGGAATTCTGTTTTGAGAAGAAAGTAAATGTGTAGATATTTCCATGAATTATAGTCCTCCACTAAGTGTACTACAGCTAATAAATCTCATAATCCAAAGATAAAGGTCAAGAGAATAATCCTGAAGTCCATTTTGAATCTTATTTAGGTTTGTTTCTGTGCAAGGGGAGAGTGTTTTCAGAGCCATTGTGATCTAATAATTTTGTTGATACCATTTAGGGGAACTGGGATACCTTTCTTGAAAATGCTAGTAAAATGCCACTTGTTGATCTGAATGGAGAGTAGTGTAATAACCTGCATTCCACTAAATGTTAGGTAATAGTCCCTTCTGGCTTTTATGGTCTTCAGTTTTTACCAAACAACAGAAAAGGGAGGAGGGTGCGCAAAAGAAATAAAAGGAAATCCAAAAGAAAAATATGACTTCAGCTTCCTCTTCTATTCATCATCATTGAAAGAAGGGAACTTGTCCAGTTTTATCAAATAAGGAGGAAGTTGTTCTACCAGCAGGCGGTAACAACAGGTTTTGGAAAGCTATGAGAGGACTGGATGCTGCTGCATTGGTGCTGTAGAGACTGTGAGGCATATCCTTTTCTGCCATCACATGATGAGTATCTTGTGCCTCACCAGACAAAGCAAATGGGGTGGAAGGAGAAAAGGAATGCGGGCTATTCCTTTAGAGTCCAAAACTACATGTGTACCTATGTATATACCCCCAGTACAGTTACCTCCATCTCTGTTACACTGTGCGATTGTGCGGTGACTGATCTGCTCATATAATAAAGCTCTTGGCCTAAGTATATTTTAAGAATCTCAGCATAGCTAGAAAGGGAGGTTCTGTTTCACAAAATATAGAGAAACTTGCAGATTATATTTTTCGTAATCTTTCAGATGAGGAGTCAGACAAGACATAGCTATCACAGGTTGTCTTGCAATGCAAATTTGCTCATTATTTGCAGCTGATAGTAGTAAGAGAAGATTATTCTTATTTTTGATGCAGCCAACTTTAGTTCTTGTGATTTTTTCACTATTTCTGCTTCTGAATCTGCTCCCTTCCTTAAAGACACATGTGGTAATTATGTTTGCTTTGTAATCTGCCTCTCAGATGCTAGCCTGAGGTAGGTTACCTCATGTCAGACAACTTGATCTTCATAGCAGTGACTGTGGACTATATAGTAAGGAACTGTGTAGGAAACAGTCATAAAGAAAAACAAGATTAATTCAGCATGATGGTTTGTACATGTGTATAATGCTGAAGAGCAGTGCCTGAGCAAATAGCTTTGGGGAGAAATCACTTGTGCATCCTAAACTCTGTGTGTGTGTAGTGGTCACAGGTGCTCTAAATGTCAGAGATGTGCCTTGCTTCTGTCAAATTTAGTGCAGTGTGGCTGCAGTCTTCATACCAAGAATGATATATATTTATGGCCTGTGACTTACCACAAAAATTAACACCAGATTTACTTCAGGATTTGAGAGGGAGGTGCTCTGCAGTTGTGAGGGGAGGGGTTGGTGGTTCTGCAGAAATGTTAACCTGTTCGTGATCAAGAATACTCTGTCAAGTTGTTTAACTGAAACGCCTTTTTTCTAATTGTTAATATTTTTTTAAGTCTAAGAGTAAGTGAGAGCGCACTCTTCTTTGAGTAATCTACTTTGTGTCTCCTTTCTGGAAAAAGTAAATTTTGTATGCTTTTCTTCTCTGTACATCCCTGTTTATGTCAGGATTAGAAGTCTTTGTTAGAGTTGAGAGGACTGGGTATCCAGGAGCCATGTGTACTCCCTGGAGAAATTCAAGTTTGTGTGGTTTTCTCTTGTTTCATATTCATGCAGTGCTCTAGAACTGCAAAAAAACTTTGGTCCCAAAAAGTTGTATGGTTTGTCTCATTTTGTTAAAGTAGTGTATAGATTGGCACAATGTTGCTTGATAGTGGAAGTATTTCTTTGTAACTGTCACACTCATATAATTGAGACATGTTCAATTTACTAGAGATTTTGCTCCACTACTGGTCACTTTTGAGATTCTTTAAATACTGATTCGTGGAGAAAATATCCTTTCCTCAGGCAGTTCTTGGAGCTTGGAGAATGTTAATAAGTCTCCTTGTCTTCCAAGGATTTCTGATAGTTTCTTTCATGCAGTGTTAAGGACCAAAGTATTTGTTTTCAGGTGGAGAGGTGGCTACTGTGACAGGGGTGTTTTTCCCTTCTGTAAAGAGTTCCTTATGTGCAGGTGTGTAAGGCGAGGCTTCTCACAGGAGAAAGCTATTGGGTAACAGCGAGGGACATTGAACATTTAACTGTAACCAAGGAGTCTCATGGTCTGCATTAACTATTCCAGTAATCTTATTTTCTGTTATATCACACAAGCAATGTTTCTAGAACAGTCAAAAGGATTGCAAAGGATACTTCCAAATACTGTGGCCTGCTCAGTTATTTTAGAGATTTGACCCCCACCATTACCCAAAATGGAACAGCACTGTTGTTGAAATTTCACACCGTCACTATTGCTTCTGTGATCATGTCTTTTTTTTCTTCCCTAAAACAGCCCACTGTTTGTAACGTGGAAGATTGGTCGAGATAAACGATTACGTGGATGCATAGGTACTTTTTCCGCCATGAATCTGCATTCAGGACTCAGGGAGTACACACTTACTAGGTAAGATTTCGTTTTCTGTAGCTTTGACTTACATATTTAAATAGTCTACTGAGGAGATGATAGGTGTGCTTTGGTTTGTTTTGGGTTTTTTGGCTGTGTCACTGTACTGATCAATGAAAACTCGTATGTCCTTTTGATGCTAAGTGTATTGCCTGGTTATTTGACTACTGGTGTTATGAGGCTATGGTTTCAGCTAAAAACCATAACTTGAGCCTTTTTCCTTTTTATTGGTCTGGAAAACTACTCTCCAGTAGCTTATTGTAACTGACTATAATAGTATTTTTTCCAGTGTTCAGACAAATTTTAACCTTAATAGTTAATGTCAGGGCAGAAGACCAGAAAGTCAGATTTGGGGATTATCCTATTCACACTTCTAAAACAGCAGGTATTCTCACCTCTTCTCCATCAGGTGCTTCCAATCAGCTGCAGTTAATTTAATGCTACAAATTTCCATTACATGTTACTCTTCAGATACATCCCAGCCCCTGAGTGGGAAGCTTCTGGATGAGGGAGGTAAGTGATGATAATCCTTCACTCCCTGGCAGCATAATCCTTCATTTTTTTGATCTACACCTAAATTCATCCACCTTAATATTGTTCCATTTCCTTTGCATAGAGTGAAAACTAATAAGTTTATCACTAGAGCTAGTAGCAAGCTTTCTACTTGTTTTTTCTAAGAGTTTTCTTGAGTTTATTTTCTAAAGAATCAATGGAATTTTGTTCCACTCGGTTATAATAGACTGTTTATAGTGCTTTAAAATAGAAACTACATTCTGGCATGTGCAGACCTCTGAAATTGTCATCACTTAAAATAATTAGTGGCTCCAGATCACTTTAGATTCGAGGCTTTTCCTCCATTACAGGATCTTTTCCTCTTTGCTGTTAAAATGCCTTATCAATCCCAGTATTAAGTAATATTAAAGTGGGACATGTGCTTTCTTACATGTCTCCCTAGAATATTGCAAGCTGAAGCTCATTACATGCTTCTCTGCTCAGCTTGAAGAAATCAACTGCTCATCTTCTGGAGTCCTTACAAATTTATAAAAGACCTAGTTACCTTTATTGTGTTGGTTTTATTTATTATGTGGTCTAAAATGTTATTGGTTGTGTCCTTTAAAACCTCAGCAATCAAAATGTTAAAAGAGAAGCAGTTTATTATAAAAATTCAAAGCAATTTCTCTGTTGAAGGTTAAAAGTCTTTATCTTAACTGTTAGTGAGGTTTTCGTCCATACTGAAGGAGAAACAACTAGCCCCCTGCACTGAAGAACTTTTCATTTAAGTGTACCCTTTACAGCGTCTGATAGAGAACAATGAGCTTGTACAGAAAATTGCCCCTTAAGACTAGGAAGAACATGATAGCCAAAAAAGTACTCTTTGCTGCTCATAGATTTTTTTCCATTCTTGCAAATCAAATAGGATTATACTCTTGCATACCTCTAAAAATGCTTATAAGATTTCTGTCATTGCCTTCTAACTCTTAAAAGCTGAATTCAAAATATATGAAAAGTGATGCAAATTAAAGGGTACTGAAATATTTTTCAGTGCGGTATTTGAACAATGGCTGCATACTGTAGAAGTTTATACGAGGTTATTCAGAGGATAGTTCAGTAATTTTCAAGATGAGATAAATTATATACCAACCAGTTTTTCAGAAGCCTTTGAGATCATCAGTTGTTTTAAAATAAAATACTATATTTAGTGGCATATTGGATTTTGCTACTTTTGAGTATCTTTTTTACCTTTTTCATGTCTATGGCACCAAAAATGTTTCCTGTTTTTTAAAAATGTTTCCTGTTTTTTTTAAAAAAAAAAACAACAAACACAAACAGAAAATCCCAACCAAAACAAACTTCAGATATGACCACTGAAATGTAAAGTTCATATCTGAATGTACAAAAAAGTTTTTCCTGTCCATGAGTCATTATCTGAAAAAAGGAAGAGAGGGTTATCTCTGATCAGTTTCCTTCATGGTGTTAATCTTTCCAACTACAGAGCTTCCAGAGGGGAGAGCATTTGAGGAATAACAGAAGCACCTTTGAAATGTCGGTGAACTTTCAGAGTTTGGAGCTCCACAGGCCTCCCTAGGAGGGATCAGAAACTAGGACATTATAGCTTGATCCAGCAGTATGTGGGCAATAGGCTCCTGAAGAAGGTATGACAATTCCTGAAAGAGAACAAAAAAAATTCTTCAGGGAAGGCAAAAATTAATCAGTGAAGTAGGTAGAATGGGAATGTATTCCAGAAAGTGGAACTTGACCAAAATTTTCAATTGAGGATACAGGCAGATATTCTTCTGACTTTATTTTACTTTGACACTGTGAGGTGCTTTTCTTCAGTTATTCTGAAGATACAGTGAGGATAAACAGAACCAGGTTGTTTGTCTAGTTCATTCTTATCTTTTTCAGCACCTTCTGTGGAATTGTGGCCCAGCTTGCAGTGAGTAAAATGGTACAGGATAACAGCTGTTTTTAAATGCCCTGGTGCTTAGTGATCAAAATATCCTCAGTTTCCTTCATGCATGATTTTGTTACATATACTGAGCAGTGCTTAGGATCATAATAAGTTAAATTTTCCTTAATTATAGTAGTGATCTCTAGTTGTATACTGTATACAATGTGTAGTATATACATCTCTATCTGTGTACAATAGTGTAGTTTCTTTGAAATAGCATAATGATAGTTCATCTAAGGAATCTGAAGTGAATAATTTCTTTCTTGGGCCACCCACACCCCCCCACTTAAAAACACCTTTTTGGATCTATAAACAAAAATGGTGATGATGTGTGACCAAGTTTCTCTTCCCCATTCTGAGCTCTGTAGGTTGTTATGCTGGTATTGCGAGTATGTTCTAAACAGGAAATTTATGTAGAATGATTCATCATTAATTGGATGCATCTGCCTAAATCGTGAGGAGGGATGAGAATACCCATAGTTAAAAATGTTAGTACTGTATTCTTATGAAAATCTACATGTTAGAATTAAATTTTATCTGCAGTTATCCCCTGAAATACAGGGGAAAGGCTTAAAAACTTATGCAGAACTTCATGAAAAGATAGATTCATACTTAGTGATTCTTACGTAATTTTACTAGGAGGTTAATTAAATAAAAATCTAACCTTGTCAAAAATATTTAAATGTTTTACAGTATTGAATATTGTATATTAGGATGTAAGAAGTTTATCATGGATGAAATAGTCATTTAGTCTGAATATGTTAATTGAATATCCCACCTGAATGCATAAAAATAAACCAATTCAGATTATGAAAAATACCTTGTGTTTTACAGCTCCTTCAAGAAAATACACTGAACTTGGAAGCAGGTTACCACAGAATTTCATAACAGGTTGATAAATTACTTTTTCGTGTATTCTCTTCAGCAGTAAGACTTAGGTTCTGGCACTGAGATTTTAAACTCCTGTTCTCTTACATTTGAGATACTAAATGAAATGGTTTCATTTATTCATTTTAGTTTAGTTTTTCTAACAATTTCATATAATTTGAAGTCATTTTGTGGTTAGTTGATATAACAAGTATAGGTGTATAAATTAATTCTTTAACTCTGCGTTGGTTTATCCTGTCAAGGCTACAATATGTATCTGGGCAGGGAAATAATAGAGGCAGATAAAGGGAGACATTATGTGGCAGAGCCTTCTGTCATAGAAGAAAAGAGTGAAGAAAAATTGGAGGACGCCAAGCCTTAAGCAGATTAGCATAATGGCTTAAAACTGAATTTAAATTTCAAAAAAATATGTAACCCACTATCCTTAACTAGCATAGGCCTGTCTCTTGAGTATATGATGTAATCAGACTTTGTTGTATGTTCTACTTACCACTCCACCTGAGTGAAATATGACAGCTGTCAGGCATTCAGCCTAGATGTGGTTGATCAAGAAAAGAAGACAAAGGGGGAAGCTTGAGATGAGAAGCACAAGATTGAAGGGAATGAAACCTGTAACCCAACTTTCTCATAACTGAGTTCGGGTCTAGAATCCATATGAGGATTTGGCTACCAGTGGCATCAACTACTGCTCTGTATTTGTTAGCAATTTCAAGAGTCTCAGTCCTTATTGCTGCCATATTGTCTGGCTGCTCTCTGTGAAAAACATTGACACTCTTCTGTTCCACACAGTGAAGTTAACCATCCAACTGCAAGACCTACAGTATGGCAAACTTATTTAAGGGTAAAACTGAAAAATATTGAATGAATGATTGATGCTGGCTTTATTTACAAAAGACTAGAGGCAAGTATTTGTGCAGACAGTGCAGCTTCCCTTTTGTGTTTAGCTGAGGTTACTACTCTGTTTAATTCCTGTTCCTTTTTACTAATCATAGACCTGTTCAACCTTCTCTGTAATCAGTCCCTAGAACTCAGTGCTAGCTTTCCAAGCCTTTACTATCAGGCAGAACTGTGGGTGTAGAAAGTCATTGCCATTAGTACATGGCACAGCGTACTCATGTATCTGACCACAGTTTTTGAACTGCAGAGTTGGGAGAATTATATATATTTTTGACAATTGTTGTGACCTTCACTGTTCACAGAATGAATTAATTCCTGAAAGTAGCATTTTGTGTAATATTTCAGAGTACATTGTTGCTTCTGTGTTGATGTCTGACAATACTTTGCAGGCAGTCTTATTTTATGGCTTTGATTCATAGTAGACCAGTGATGAAAATTAGCTTTTTTAATTCTATTACTGCTCTGTGTCTGGTGGCCACCAATGAAAAATGCCTGATAATTGTGAGATGAAGCTTGCAGTATCACTTTCAGAATTAAACTCTGCAGAGAGCAATGTAGACTTCACAGCCTGAACTTACCAGTGTTATGCTATTCTTGTATGTTTAGCATCATCTTTAAAGTCAGGAAGCATCATGTTGCTTCCTTTGCATATGTACATTTCTATAAAAAGCAGGCATCTGCTGGTTGTCTGAGTCTTCAAGGCCATTTTATTGAGGTAGAGGGCACAGATTTTGCCCCTACTAGACAATGACCAGCGATAGGGGGAGGGTCTCAAGGAGAGAATGGGTGCTTAGGGAGATCCATAGTAACCAGCGGTAAGATTGGCCCACTGTAGAAGATGATCAGTTTTGAGACCATCTAAGGAACCTAAAGGTGCACAAGCCCATGGGACCTGATGAGATGCATCCGTGGGTCCTGAGGGAACTGGCAGATGCAATGGCTAAGCCACTATCTATTGTAATTGAGAAATTGTGGCAGTCCAGTTCCTGTGGACTGGAAAAGGGGAAACATAAGCCCCATTTTTAAAAAGGAAAAAAGAAGACCCAGGGAACTACAGGCCAGTCAGTCTCACCTCTGTGCCTGGCAAGGTCATGGAGCGGATCCTCCTGGAAACCATGCTAGGGCACATGGAAAACAAGGAGATGATTGGTGGCAGCCAGCGTGGCTTCACGAAGGGCAAATGCTGCCTGATGAATTTGATGGCCTTCTACTATGGTTTTATAGTGTTGGTGGATAAGGGAAGAGGAATTAATGACATCTACCTGGACTTGTGCAAAGCATTTGTGCTGTCATGCACTGGACTCTAAATTGGAGACACGCAAATTTGATGGATGGACCACTAGGTGGATAAGGAATTGGCTGGATGGTCGTTGCAGTAAACAAATCGATATCCAAGTGGAAAGAGTGCTATTCCTTAGGGATCGGTGTGGGGACTGGCACTGCTTACACCTTTGTCAGCAACATGGGCAGTGAGATTGAGTGCACCCTCAGCAAGTTTGCCGACGACACCAAGCGGTGTGGTGCGGTCACACACTGGAGGGAAGGGATGGGCCATCCACAGGGACCTGGACAGGCTGGAGAGGTGGGAACAGTGTGAACCTCATGAAACTCAACAAGGCCAAGTGCAAGGTCCTGCCCATGGGTCTGGGTAATCCCAAGCACAAATCCAGGCTGGGTGAGGAGTGGATTGGGAGCAGCCCTGCAGAGAAGGACTTGGGGGAACTGGTGCAATGTGCACTCACAGCCCAGAAAGCCAACCGTGTCCTGGGATGCATCCAGAGCAGGGTGGGCAGCAGGGCGAGGGAGGGGATTCTCTCCCTCTGCTCTCGTGAGACCCCCCCTGCAGTGCTGTGTCCAGCTCTGGGGCCCCAACATCAGAAGGACAGGGACCTGCTTGAGCAGGTCCAGAGGAGGCCACAAAGATGATCAGGGGCTGGAGCACCTCCCCTGTGAGGACAGGCTGAGACAGTTGGGGGTGTTCAGCTGGAGAAGAGAAGGCTCCGGGGAGACCTTAGAGCAGCCTCCCAGTGCTTAAAGGGGCTACAGGAAAGGTGGGGAGAGACTCTGCATCAGGGGGTGTAGGGATAGGATGAGGGGTGATGAATTTAAACTGCAAGAGGGGAGATTTAGATTAGATGTAAGGAAGAAATTCTTCCCTGTGAGGGTGGTGAGGCCCTGGCACAGGTTGCCCAGAGAAGCTGTGGCTGCCCCCTCCCTGGCAGTGTTCAAGGCCAGGTTGGACGGGGCTTGGAGCAACCTCGTCTAGTGGAAGGTGTCCCTGCCTGGGGCAGGGGGCGTGGAACTGGGTGATCTTTAAGGTCCCTTCCAACCTAAACCATCCTATGATCCTATGAATATGGTTCTTTGTCTAGTTGAGCATACAGACAACTGGTGTGTCCCACTGAGCATGTGAGAAGCCAGTGGCAGTAGCCATCTTGAATGTGTAACTCCTAACTCCTACTTACCCTTAAGACCCCGGTTAGTTGTTACATTTTTAGTAAGAGTTTAACTTGTAAAATCCACTGAGTTGTAGTTATAAAAGTACCATGCATGCTGTCAGATCCTTTTGAGCCATTAAGCTTGCAGACATCTGGGCTCCTCAGGTGGTAATAGCATGTGTCTTTCACTTGTTCCATCATGTCCCTTTTCTGAGTGACAAGGTTCCATCCTAGAGTGTCAACGGATTGATTTCAGAGCATCCTAAATTCCTGGGGAGGTAGAAAATTGTGCCAAGGTGACATTTATAACAGCGTACTGTTTTTCCCTCAGCCCAGGGTGGAGTCTCCCTGGCACTAAAGGAGGTTCAAGGATGCTGAAGAAGTTGCAGGACTGCTTGTCTGTAAATTTGTACAATGGGTCCCATTGGCATTTGAGAATGTTGACATGACATGGACATCTTCTAGTGATAAGGCAGATCCTGCTTATCATGTAGTCAGAAGCACAAGAGGTTGGTTTAAGTGATTCTCATCTACTTTGTGGCAATCTCCAGTCAGTAAAACTCCTTAGCAAAAGAAAGAGGTGTCTGATCCAAAGTCATGTTTGAAAGAGATTTGGAAATATATAAGCACTATAAGCACTATAACTTTCAGTGTTATTGTTCTGAAGGAAGCAAGGACTAGTTGTTTCAGAGAACATGAGAATGGACCTGAGGAAACAACAGGCCATAATCAAGGTAATAGATAAAGTTAATCCAATTTTTACTAGACTTACTTTTAGAACATTTTATCATGACTCAGAGGTAAAGTGCAAGGGCTAAAGATAAAGCATCTTTAAGGTTTTTTGTGCTATGGCTGCAGGATTTATGAGCTGCATTGGCTGCCAAAATGCAAAATAGTTGAGATGCTCCTGTTCTGTTTTGTGCCTCTACTCTTCTGTAAACTGTAGGTCCACTGTCTCTGTCATGTGGCTTGTGCTGTACCTGATTTACTTTTGTGTATAAATCACTTGCAAAAGTAGCTGTAATTTTTGCTTCTACTAACAGTCTTAAATGAGTTCTGTTTTGTAGCCCTCAACAGTTGGTATCTCAGCCACATGCTGTTTCTGTCCCTCCCTCAGACAAAGTGCAGTGCAGGAAAGGAGTGTGTGTGTGTGTGTGTGTGAATTCTATTGCACATGAGTGCATTTCAATTAAAATTAGTAATAGGGGATGAGTATTGAAAGTGGCTTCTGTTAAGCACAGTTAGACATCATATTTGTTAGAAAATGAATCCTTTAAGTTTCTCAAGTTGGCGAGTACAAGCAATTTCATCAGGTTGTTCTAGTTTATAAGTGAGTGGGATGTTTAGAGAGACGTAAACTCTTTTGTTGGGCTGATGCAGTCACATAGATAAGCTTTTAGCACACAAGCCTTTCTGTAAGTTGTTAGGAAAACCTTTTGTAAGAAGGCAAGTTAATCTTAAATTCAATAGAAGCCTGTTCAAATTTTGATATTTTTGTTTTGTTTTGTTTTTCATTATGATTTGTTTGTCCTTTAATTTACGTTTCTGTTCCCTTCTGATTTAGCTTTTGAAGTTGTAATTTTACATGTGAGATGTACAGGGTTTCCACTGGTGTTCTGGACATTCAGTTACAGTGTTAGTAAAGATAAGGTACACTGTGTTAACATTACTATTTTATTATAATATTTATAGGAATTGAAGCTGACTTAACAAAATTGTCTTAAACTCTAAGTCTGAACTGAGTGCAAGTATATTAAGACAGTTCAGCAGTAAACTTTGCTTTACAAATCAGAAGATATATAGGTATGTATATATTTACAGTGATGTTGACCTCCAGAGGTGATATTAATAATCTTAGAACCTTCATTTTGTTTTCCAAAATGCTTCTGGTAAAATACAAAATTTATGTATTGGCACCTGATTTATTGGTATCTGATTTTTAAATGATGACTGATTACCTTTAATGAAGCTGAGGCAAAATTATTTTAACATACAGGTACTTAGTATGGGCTCATGTGTTTTGCCTGCCATGTCATCTGTATAGAGATGAGACTTTACTGAAACTTGGAGCTGTTCATATTTCTAAATTTCATCTAAGCTGAAAAAAGCTTGTTGCTGAACTGTTGTAAACATTAATTGTACAAGTAACACCGCTATAATTTGGGTAAGTCCTCAGATCTGTTATAGTGGAATATAATTGTTTAGTAGTAAAATGAATTGTGATATAATCTCACAATACTAGAAACTTTAAATGCAGTATACAAATTTGAATTTATTATGCCAGTCTTAGTTATTCTGTGTGAGTCAAGTCAGTAAGTAGGTCTGTAATGATTTTGTGCACACAGTGCCAGGTTGTTATTTCAGGGAACTGTTGCTTAACAGAACTGTCTACAACCTTTACTCAAAGGGAAAAGCTAAATACCATACTGGTTCTAGAATTAGGAAGAACCCCAATTTTTTTGTTTTAATGATGGGTTAAATGCTTCTTATTTCATTATGAAATGAAAATAAAATAATGTTTAGGAGTGAGGAAGAGTATACTCTAGTGAGTATATGTTTCTTGCACATTAAGTGTGTTGGCGATATAGTAATTCTGCCTTAATTGTTTCTTCATCTAAAAAAAAAAATACTGATTTTGTAATTGTTGATCCTTTTTTCCTGAGGAAAAACCTTGCTAGACCCTTGGACCTAATGGTAGATGATAGTCAATTTCCTTAGCAACACTTCCTGAAAGAAAGCAAAGGAAAACACTATGAATGGAAGGACAGTCCTTAGATTATCTTTATGAAAGGAGGAGCACATAACGATGCCCTACCAAAGCTTTTTAAATATACCCACAGTTGTGAAATGCTGATAACCATTTTACTGTTCACCTGGGAAAACTGAATTATAGAACATTAATTCTTTGGCACAGGGGAATGCATTACTGTGTTTTGTGGAATAAACTTAACTATGTGAAGTGGCTGTTTATGAGAGATAACTGGAAATCTAAGAAAAATGGAATTTTAGAATTCAAAATGATTATAAGATTGCTATATCTGTATAAAGTGGCTCAATGAAGTTTGGAGGGGTTTTGCTGAGACTGTCATAAGTCTAAGGTCTCGTCAGTAGAATTTGGTGTAACTAAGGAAACTGTCCAGAATTGAAATACTTATTTCACCATCTTATTTTTTAAAACATGCATTAAAAATTGGGCATTTCAAAAATAGGCTTCTCATAAAATTAATGTCTTGAAAAAGCCATGATCAAACAAAGTAACTTGCTCTGGTTACTGTAATTTGTGGCATTTTGAATAAATCAGATATTCCTGATATTTGATTGAATGTAAATGAGTAACTGGGGACATCCAGCAGTTACTCAGACTTTCCAGATGGGTTTCAGGGTTTGTGACTCTATAGTCTTTCCCACGATGCTCTTGCATTTCATGCTCTTCCCACACGGTCTCCTTCTGTTATGCTAAGAGAATGGTGCACACACCCTGTAAGTTCAAAGACTGAGTTCTAGTTCAGTTGAAACACTAGTTTGGTTGAAAGTCAGATTTGTCTTTGAATGTTACTTAAGTATTTGGGAAGGACGGTGGAGACAGGGGAACTGGCCACCCTGGTTTTCCTAGCAAAGCTTTACGTTGCCATAACACTAGTATGGATAGTAAACCCCATGGGTTTTGGTCAACTTTTTCATCTTTTTATATAATACTCTTAAAGGCAACGTCTTCAAAATGATTCCTACAAATTGTTTAGAATGGAATTTGCTTTCATTTGAGACTTGTGGTGACTTGTTGATTTTTTAAGCACTGCAAAGACATGCTTGGTTATGGACTAATGCTGAAGAATGCAAGACAGGACTGCGTGCTCACACAGCAGAGGGGTGTAGATGAATTGTGTATCAGACAGAGCACTTGTGTTTTAAAGAAAGGTTTTGCATATTTGGAAACTCTTGGGACAGAATGGAAGAAGTTGGCATAGAAGTTACCTGCTTCTGGGCAAATTTCTTTCTCTCTGTTCTCAGTTTAGCAGTAGATGTTTATTTTTAATATAGAGTAAGGGACATTTCCCACAGCTGTATTACTAAGCCAGGGGATGGGGGGTGTGTGTACAGAAAACTTCCCACTGCACATACTGGTCAGTGCTTCTATGTGCTAAATATCAGAAGGATGTTAATGGAGCTTGTTCCTCACTTCCTAAGACACTGGAAATTGAGGTGCAGCAGTGGTACATTAGATGTCTTGCCCAGTACAAGTAAACTTAAAGGCTTTGTTTGACTCAAGGAGCTAATGTTTGGTGAAATCTACTGTTTTTAATAGAAATCATCAGGGATTAAGGGAGGTCAAAGGAAAAAGAACTGTCTCTTATGCTTATCAGCTGTAAACTCTGCAGCTTTGTGTGGGAGGTACTGTGGGAAAGGAGTCTCAATTAAAGTTTTCAGTCTGTCAGCACCTCCTCCATTTAGGTGTTTTCTGACGCTTCCTTTTAAGACTGTATAAAGAAGAAATAGCACGAACTGAGTGTGGGGGACCAGGCTCCAAAAGCCCTCGTTATCTCTGTTGACTTTAATACAAAGATGTTGAAGCTTTTGAAATGGAATTTACCAAGACCGGAGTAATGAGAGAATTAAAATGCTCTTATAAACTGTAGCAGAATTTTCTGGTATTTTTAAATAGTACCAACAGATACCTATTTCTTAAAATAATTCCTGTTGACAGCAGGAAGAGAGAAGTTGTGTCCTTTAGAGCTGTACAGTTAAGATGGTAGAAAAGATCTTGGAAGAAGAAATAGCATATCCACATCTGGTGGGACATAAGCAGCCATACAAAATGCTGAAGAACGTCTGAGGATGCCTAAGCCTAATACACTTCAGATTCTGAGGTAGTCCAAAAATCTTATGGGCCCCAGCACTCTGTACTGTATCATAACTCATATCATTTATGTATTTGTGAGCATGTGGTTGGGGTGGGGCAGGGGTGGGTATAGAGGAAAGTTGATGTGTCTTGAATTTAATAATTTATGAATGACTGCAGTTTTACTACTCATTTGATGCATTCTAGGAGGCAATTTATATTTACATGAAAAAAATTTTTTTTTTCTAACATGATTTTAAAATACAATGTTAGGGATGAAAGCACTCCAGGTTTGTCTCTTCCCTTTGAATGATTGATGCACTTTTCAAATTCTGCCATTTTCACCTGTGATACATACATTCCATACAACTGATAACACTCAACTCTTAAAGCACCGATATTTGGGGGGTGGGAAATGGTGTGACGTGCCTGTGTTTTAAATAATATGTGGGCTACAAAGTCTGTCAGCTCACATGCTTAAATTTAGGTTTGCTGTTGAAATGCAATGGTATAATCTCTTAGTGCAGATTATCTGTAATAAAGGGTCAGTAGTTAGGCAAGTGATCTCTCAGGCTGGAGAAGTACAGTTTATAACTCCCACAAGAACTTGGGGAGCTTGTACAGATGTTAAGGAGTTCTCTGATGAGCCTGAGCGCAGCTCTTGGGAACTTCCCCATCTGTCATAAACTGCAACACTGGCTTCATTGAAAAGGACCTTTGTAATAATGATCATCACTAACTATTGTGTAAGTCAGCATACAAAATCAGGTATATCAGGCATTTACCAGCAAGGAAATGTGACTGTTGAAGTGAATAATGTTAGTCTTTTTATTTTCACTGAATTTTTCAGTTGAGTAAATTTTCTTTGGTTTTGATTTGATAGGACAAAAGTAAAGCTCTTGGTTTTTTTGAACGCCACAACTTTTTGATACTTCTAGTTCAAGTAATTTTAATGACATAAACTTCTATAATACCACAAACTGAAATATGTCCCAAGCTACCTGTAGCATGCAATTAATTCATCACTTCAGATACCAGCCTAATAGCCAGTAATGTTTTCAGTGGTTTTAGTCATAAACAAAAGCCAGATTAGAAATACATTCACACTGATACACTTGAACTATTTTTCAGTTTAGAAGACTAAGTTCTTTTTCTCTATGAGAAAAGTTGCTAAAGTGAGTGATTTAGGATAAAAATATATTTAGTATGTAATAAAAAGTTTAAGTAATTATTTTTCTTCAAATATCAGTTTATATCTCATTCAACTGAAGTCTCAATGTAAAGCCAAAAATGAATAAAGCCAAAATACAATCTGACTCTACCGTTTGAAAATTGAAAGAGATTTGAATGTCTGTATTTAAAAAAAAGTTCTGTGTGCATATGTATATTTTTAACAGGTTTGGTTCTTATGAAAGACAATTAAAGAGTTGCTTCTGTTAAGTCTAGGCACTTCCAGATGCTATTGTTAAAGCCCCACAGAGAGCATGTTGGTTTTGACATGAAGAAAAAGTCCTTGGTATAAATGTGAAGATGAAGAAGGGAGAAGGGAAATGTAACTTTAAAATAACTGAAATGTCACTGCAACCTCAGTCCTCTAACAGGGCATTGCTGCTCTTCACCAGAAATATTTTTATATGTTCTGTCAAGAAATTGATGCTGATTTTGTTTCTGTTCCCAGAAGCTTCTACGCAATTTGCAAGCTGGTTAGATGGCCCTTTCTCATCTGTGCTGAGGATGCATTCTGCAGTTTGCTCACTTAGCTACAGAGAGGCTTTTTTTCCTTTGACCTAGACTGCTAATCCCTCATTGCAAAGAGCAGCAGCTGTGCTTTGTCTGTGGAGGTCTCTGCACTGCATGCAGCCTCATTCGTTAGAGCAACCCCCTCTTTGTGTGTTCTGGTTTTTCAATTACTGAATTACTGAAAGGGTGACTTTCTGTTTTCTTGCTCAGAAAACCCTCTTCAAGTTTGTGGAAGTCTACAATGCATGACATTATTATTCTCACACACACACCCCCCCTCACCCC
>NW_020799100.1:8520911-8607624 GCF_003259725.1 Athene cunicularia | reverse complement strand
CCCCCCCCCAAAAAAAAGGTAGGTTTCCAAGAACTGTTAAGTGCAATTTCACAAAACTCTGTGTTTGACTACAGTGTTCCTGACATTCAGAAGGTGAAATGTTTGAGTTGCTTTTTAGAAAGGTGATGAAACCTATTTCTGTTTAAATATTAAACACTTTTGATAGATGTGTTGAATTGTTGCTCTAATGGATATAATTACAAATAAACCAATTTTTTGTGTGTGTCCATGTTGCATCATTTAACACTGAATAATCAGGCTTCAGTTGTTCTTGATCTAATTCCCTTAGTTAAACATATGTTGCAATGTAAGATGTTAGTTATAGTTGAAAGCTAAATTAACACAAGAACAGAACAGATAGTCATTTGCTGGTTTAGGCTTTACTGCAGTGAATAGCAAAACTCCTACTGCCTTCAAAGGGAGAAGAATTTGGCCTTAGTTTCTCTAAGAAGATACGATGTAAAATATTTAATTAGTAAGCACAGATTTCACAGTTCAGTTGATCTCGTAGTCAAACATTCGTGTTTATACTTTCATGTTTTGTAATAATCTTTATTCTGTAGATGAGCAGAATTTTCAGATACATGCAATGCTATTGAGATAAGTGCATTCCTTGAACACTTAAGATATAGTTTTTGAGGCTGTAGACAGATATAGCCTAACCTGAACCTTTTGCCTCTTCTTCATGTCAGAACTTTTCATTCATCTTTTCATTCATCTTCAGCTGTTTGTATTTGCTACTCCAAACCTGTTTTAGAGTGGAAGACATACAAAGTGACAGCTGGCACTTGGAAATAAATGTACTGTTTAGCTGAGCTTGCAAAGGTTCTGTTGCTTGGGCATCTTGACTTTAGATCTAGTGATTTGTGAATGCCCTGTCCAGTCACTTTTGTATGCTGAGTAATTTGCAGGTGGCATTGAATGTGAAACCTTAAGTAGACATTGTGACAGAAAACTAGAAGCAAAAATGGTATAAAATGATGACCTGCTCCCAGTGGCAGAGTTGATAAAACGAAAATAAGAAGGTGGCTTACAGACAAAGCTTCTAGCTGTATAGAATGTGTTTATATATCTAAAACATACTGGGTTTTTAATTGGTGATTTGTAGAGGTATTGAACAATCATAGTTTAACCTGCTAATGAGATTCCTTTATGAAGTAAAAACCTACACATGCACAAAATTAACAAAAATAATGTTGAGAAACCTTGTTTGTTGCCTTAAATAAGGAATTAAGTTTTGTCCTGATGCAGCAGTTATAAGATGATAGCAGGATTAAGTGTCTAGAAACTAAAATTCTCATGAAATAAGGAGTCACTAGTTCTTACCCTGAGGTCTTGTTACATATGATATGCCACAAAGGATTCATCTTGTGCCTGTCTTTTTTACTATATTTATAAAAACACTGAGAATTAGTAAGATGCCATGAGCTCATATACCGACCTTTACACTGACAGCACTCAGATTTGCATCACTTCGCAGATGTACTTGCAGTATGTGTAAGAGATTTCACTTCGATAAAAAGCAGCTGGTTTAAACATAATCCCAGCTTGAGTTGTGATATCAATGAAACACATATTTTTAGGAAACAAGCTTGGATATTATTCAGTGCCCTGTATTAGGAGTGGTTATGTTCTGGTCTGTAGTACAGCATGGAGCTTGGATTATTCTCAAATTTACACACTTGTTCAAGAATTTCAACGCTGCATTCTGTTACCTATCATTTCATTTATCAGACTATAGTCATCAGTACCTTCATATTTCAGAATATTTTATTGTCAATCTTTTTCTATAAACACTTAATGCAACACCTCAAGTAAGTGAATATGATCATTTTCCTTCTCCATTCAGTTACTGCATATTCTAGCATGCCTTTTGTTTTCCTTATTGTTAACCTGATTATATATATATAATTTGTCCATCATTGTGGTTTCAAAGTCCTGATCATAAAACATAGTTTCTGCATTTGTGACAAACAGTATCAAAATTGACCTTAATTGTAAAATTCCATCCCCAGCATTTACTGTATTGGTTTTAAAGTGAATCATATTGACAACTAATAAAAATTCAACTGCATCATATTTTTATATAAAAATACAGTTTATAGTATTTCCGGTGACAAAAGCTATACTGACAAAATGAAGTACTCTTTCATTCTGGACTTTCAACAGTATAATAAAAATAAACCCTTTTTTCAAGCTGCAGGAAGTTGAACATGTAAATTATATTCATCTATTTATATATCATTGCACTGCTGAGACATTTAGGAACATACTTTTCCATATGTGCTTAAGATGAGGCTTTTTAAAGTTCATAAAGAATTTAAAATATTTCATGCTAACTTGTACTTTTTAAAGTTATGACTTGAATGCATTTTTAGAGGGGAGTAATTTTTTGTGAATTGATTAAATGAGGGTTGAATTCAGCAGTAAGGTTTTGGTCTTGACTTCAGTATCTGTTTTGGAATAAAATGGTGATCTTGGGTCAATATTGAGAGACTTGCTGGAGATGTAAAGAATTCTAGAGACTTCTTTATGCATCTAGGGATTTGAGTGGTTAGTGTTTCTCAAGCTGTACAGTTCCAAATGTAATTGAGCAGTTAATTTTTGTTAATTATCTAAACTTTGCCATCTGCTGGAGAGCCCTTTAGTGACATTATAATTTAGTCCAGTTGGAGTTCTATTAGAGTTTTCTGACTAGTCTGTTATGTGTTCACAAAACAAAAACCTACACACCAAACCCTGGTCAGTTTTGTTATTTAATTTTTAATTAAGCATCTGGAATGACTGTGACAAGCTTACTGTGTTATATTGTGAGATTGTTTTAAGTGCTGTGGATTTGCTTTTTCTGTATCAAACCAGGACATTTCCATGGCAATTGACACCTTCCAGCTTCCTGAATGTTTTCATGACAGAAAAATTGTGACGCCTTTTTGAATTCCATTGTCCTCATTTATCCCATGGTGATAGGTGTGGGGAGAGGTGAGGGACAATACGGGAAAAGGCAGAAAAGCAGGCAGAAAAGCTGCCACCTACAAAGAAACTACTGCATACAGCTGCTTTACCTTATGTTCCCCTGTAGTCAGAAAATACTGTTCAAGGTCCATGCTGAGCAATTCGGAGTCCAGACAACTACTTTGCATGGATACTCTGAGCTGACTTTGTTCAGTTCTAGAAGTATGGAGTGTATGGAACATAGAAGTACAGCTTTTTTGGTACACCTGGGCAAGTGCACAGTAATTGCACAGTTTGCATTGTAATTTTCTGTAAGCTGTACCTCTCATTTACTGACCTGTTATGTGAAGCCCTTGGATTTACCATACCTTTGTGCAGGTATATCTCTGAACTGTGACTGAAGCTCTGCTACATCTTAGAGCTAGCTTAATTTATATTTTCCATGTAATAGGACATATTGTATAATAATGCAAAATGATCCCCAAATGCCATGAAAGATTAAAACAGTATGAGAAAAATGCAGAGTCTTATAACTAGTTTGCTCTTTTTTCTTCAGTTTGAAAAAAAGTACGTAAAGTAAGTACTTTAAAACCACAGAAGTGATATAGTGTGAGATTTCTGACTTTAGGAAACAGTAAGGAAGTTGGAGCCATAGAAACTTGACTCTTATTAATGTAATCAGGAAACTACAACATTACTTTGTGGATTTTGTTTGTTTGTTTGTTTTTATTTTTTAGTTCTAACTGCATTATATTTTCTCATGGGAGCAGATTGCAGGAGCTGCAACTTTTGTGGTCACACATTCACTTGAAGGCCATAGCAACAGGTACACAAAATTCCCCTAAACTTAGATCTCTCCATACATTACATTTCCTTGATACATTATAGCAGTAAGATAATAAATTAATTTCAGGCATTTTTCCACACAGTGCAACATGATTGTGGCATAATGAAGAACTGGGTTTATTTGGAAGAATCCAGAGTGTGATGGATTGTTTTTCTGGGTAACTGTCAGAGCAGTGGAAAAAACATATTTATTCTTTTTTCTGCTAAAAAGCTCTGTTTAAATTTATGGAAGCCTCAGCTTTTACAGATTCCATGGTTATGAGCTTTCTTTTCTTATGAGAAATTTTGTAATGGTGTGTAAGTGAGGAATTTCATCATTTTCATCTGATGTGTACCAACAGACCCAGCTGAAGAACCAGCAGTAGTTAAACCCCTAGGAGTTTCAGACAGAGGTTATTATGCATGTGCACATCAGTTCCGTGTCTTAGCAGATACTCACGCTGACTGCAGATTCACTCTGAAGCGTCCCAGACCAAGTTAGTCATTCTGTATGTGCTATGGAGTTGGATCTGTGCATGTACCATGAGTCGAGAGAGCCAGAGTAAGAAGTCAAGGCTAAAATAAGGATTTGTTTGGAAATTTTAAGTATCCCTAGCAATAATCTATAAATACCTCTTTTGTTGATTTAAGCAACTGGTGAGCTTGTTTGGGGAAGAACAACAAGGTCCCAGAACCTTATCAGCAATACCAGTATGGTTTGCTTTTTAATTGTGTGCATGGGTGGCACAATACACACACAAAAAAATATTGTTAAGAATATAATTGAAGCCATTAAATCATTTTCCACTTGTGACTGCAGTCAATATCAAACTCAGTATGTAAAGAAATGTTTTAAGATTTCTGTAACCCGTTGTCTACATTCTGTGATGCTTTAGTGACTGTTGTATTGCCTGCTATCTAATGGAGCTGCTTCTGCACAAATGCAGAATCAGTTGGTTCACATAGCATGAGGAACAGGTGGTAAAAAATATTACATATACAACTGAAATAAGCAATGATGGGGAAACACTTGAATGCAGTATACTGTATTTGTCTCTGTTCAGTTTTCAGGAGTACTCCAAACAAAATACCCAAATTACTCTTTTTTTTTTTTTTTTTTTTTCCCCTCATGTATTTGACAAATATTTAATATTTTTATAAATGCGTCTTTCAAGAATTTCCAGTTCAATGATGAAGTGTTGACAAAAATCTCTAATTTACACACATAAATACATACCATTGTTAGTACAGCTTTTGTTAACTTTACCTGTGTTACAATATCTTTTTTTTTTTTTAGCTTTCTTATTGAAAGTAGTCCCATTAAGTGGGGATTGTTAAGGTTTTGCTAGGTTCTGCCATCACCAGTAACAGCCACTTCTGTTTTGTTCCACATCATAAACCATTTTGAGGTGGCTTGCACAGCACTAGTATTAACACACATCACAGCCTGGCATCTGTCATGGAATACAGAAATGGTGGTATCCTGTGTGGGAAGATGGGAGTTACCCCTACCTTGTTGTGCAGGCAGCTGCAGCGTTGATTCAGAACCTTGCCATTTTTTCTGTTTTTTTAGCATGTCTTAGATTTAGATGAATAATTTTACCAACCAACCAAGAAGTTTAGGTGTCTTGACTTTAGCAAAATCAGTAAAGATAAAGTTTTTAGATCTTTTGACATTTGAATTTACAAAAAAAAATAAAACTTTGAAATATGGTTATTCTTGTCCCTGTTGTCACTGTTACCTGACTGGGAGAAGAGCTTAGGAAACTACTGAAGTTGGCAAATAATGGTTTCTCTCTCTCTGGTAGATGATAGTTATTTTGCACAGTCTTTTCTTCCTTGTCACTCAGCAATTATAAACTGGTAATAAAAACTTGGTATATTGGTTTGAACTTCAGGATTTTGTGAACAAACCTAAGTATTCTCTTAGGAAAATGTTTGAAATGGAACACTGTATACTTTTTGTTGTCTCTTTTCATTTCTGGGTCTACTTTTAATAGATATTATGTATTAATCACTATATTATATTGTCTTCTATAGCATTATTATGCTATCTGCAAGAAGTCTGACAATATCGAATCCTGCGTAGTTGTTAAAAAAGCGCTGAATGATTCTTGGTAAATTCAAACCAACCAGATATGTTTGCTGGCATAGTGTATTGTGTCCTGTAACTGCAGCCTTGCTGATATTAACCAATTAACAATTCCACACTGCTAACCATTTCCACACTTCTTAGAGAATTAAGGCATTTTGGAGGACATGTAGACAGCTTATTTTAGGCGCCTCTGGCTACCTTAAATAGAGGCTTAATTGTCTTATGTATCAATAAGTGGAGGTTGCCTTTTCTGATGAGCCTTTCTAAACAATTTATGTACATGCTCTGAGTTGTCTTTTAGAGAAATGGTATTCTTTTCAAAGCTAAAATAACTGTCTAAAATAGTGTATCCAGAATATTCCTTCTTCCTGTTAAACTACAAGTCTGAATCCAGACAGAATGGGAGAGAGACTTTCTGGCATAGTTCAGTTTTGTGGATTTAAAAAAAAAAAATAAAATTGAAGAGCCATAATGCCAGATCAGTATTTTATTTCTTCCACCTGAAATGCTGTTGCCATTACCTGCTGCACTGTGATAATAAAATAGGCTAAGAACTTCAGAGAAGTATTTCTGTGCCAAATGTCAACAACTGTATATTTCTTTTTTTTACCCTGTGACTGCCACTTAGCAACATAATGTGCAGGAAGTATAAATGTTGTTCTTTCCCTTTCTGTCTCCCAAATGCAAGGGAGGGTTCAGGAAAACCACGTCATTCACAGTTGTTTTGTTTCCTGGAAATTTTTCCAGTCTGACCAAAAAAAAAAAAACCCCAAAAGACAATATAAATAAATTATTTTTCCTTGCATTCATGTGATTTTGATGATGCATGTAAATCACTCCATGAAATCCCCATTTAAGTTGGCAAAACTCTGCTGGTTGTAAATAAGAGTTGTTAGAAGGCTGTCATGTGGGTTGTGTTAGGATGTCTGATCTCTTATGCTGGAAGCTAGGAGAATTTTATTCATAATTTCGCTTTCTGAAAAAAGAGCACACTCTCGCCTGTTTTCCTTGCTTAAAAATTAATTGCAGATCGTGACTTGGAAGCTGCTGTTTTTTCTGTTCTCTGCCAAACTGAGTTACGATAGCTGATTTTCATTAGGAAAATACTGGTGATCTGCCTAAGTGTTCCTTAATTTCTTCCTATTGAAGTTAGTGAATGAAAAAGTTAAAATCTTAGCTAACTTCCCTGTAGTACCCAGTACCTAACAATAGAAAAAACAATAAATATTGCCATTTTTTTTGAAATCCTGGCACCAAGTATCTCTTGTTGCTGTCATCTCTTTGCTGTTACCTAAAATCCAGTGAGTTTGCCACTCATTAATTTCAGGATGTTTTGAATTAGTTGAAGAACAGTATCTAGGCCCTTTGGGCTCAGTTTATTGACATAGGGACATTTCTTTGTTAAATGCATTTTCTAAGGGAATTCTGCTAAGCACACTGAGTGAAAGAATCAAGACTCTCAGGGTTATACCTACTGAACTAAATGAAAAGGGGTTTTCAGAGCAGATAGACTTTAAATCCTTTGCCTACCATCTAAAAGTAGTGCCAATGTACTGTTTATCAGAAGAGAGTTTTATTTTGTAAAATTATATCTTTAGCCTATTTTTCAGAACTCAGTGATGATATTTGAAGAATTGTTTAGATACTAAAAAATTATGGTTTGGTTTAGCTGTGTTTAATATCAGAAACTGGTTAAGAGAAAACTGACTAGCAGACAGGAGAGAAAAAATAATGGTAATATTTTATTTTAATTGGATTAATTTGATTAAATTTATCAGTTCTATTTTGATTAATCCTCTGGGAGCTATGTTTCTACATGGTAGGCTGAGCAGATTGTAAAAGAGAGGCTGTCATAAAAAGTAGATTTTTAGGAGTCGGGGATCTTGGATTCTATTCTTGATTCTGTCACTGACTCACTGTGCAAGCCTCCTAAATTGCATGAGTCACTTAATGTCTCTGCCTCATTTACACTTCCTATAAAAGTGAGTAGTACTTATATCATGCCCAGTGTTTGACAGTTCCCTTTGCATCTCCTTCCCCTGTGTCATGTATAAGCCCTCAAAGTAATTTCCAGTAATGTACAAAATTTTATTTGATTTTGCCTAAACTGTCTATCCAGTTTGGGTCTGTAGATGTGACTGTCCCCAAAAAGGGGTTCAGTGAGAAATATCATTGTTGATAGTTATCGTTAAACTCTTAATATTTTATTGTTTGTTATTTAATTCATTTAATAACTTCATTCATCTACACCTAAATCCTTCTTTACTATTTTTGATGCTTATATACTGTCAAACTTATTTAAAGAATCATTTAAATTCAATCACAAAGATTTTCAGGAACTTCTAAACTGAGTAATGTATCTCCATTACTATTTCTTATTTCGCCAATTTATGTCCTAGTGTTTGTTACCCATCTGCTGCGTCACATTTAAGAACCATAGGTTCTTAAGGACTGAATCTGACTCTTTTTTTAAAAAAGCCTACAGAAATTACAGATGGACAACACAGTGATGTATTTCATTTTGGGTCACCTGCTTGTACTATTATTTCTGATGATTCCAAGAGCTTCTCTGGTGGTATTTTACAGAAATCTTAAGGAATATAAACCTTAATTTTATTTTTTGCTAAACTTCATGCCGTTTGACATGGTAACTCAAAATACTTTGAACAATTTCCTTTCCTTTAAATATTTTCAGTGTCTTTGAAGTGTTTGCAAGCTTTTCTATATACCAAATACAAGAAGTAGTGGTACATGGAAAATTAAATTATGGAAAAACACTTCTGGAGAGCTTATGGCTGAATAAACTTCATTTGAGGAAAGCTGAGATTTGTGTAGCATGGCTCAGCTGAAGAAAAACTGATAGTCAAGTAACACTTTGTTTTGTTTTTTTCTTGACTGGCAATTACTTGATCTTAGTAGGACACCCAAGACTGCATAAATATTTAATTAGAAAGGCTATGTGTGTGTGTGCATGCATTTTGTATCTAAAAATAGTTTTCTTTGAACAGGATTCAGTTTTTACTTTGCCTGCTTCACTTTTAATGCGGAGCAGAACTCCACGTGGAAAAACTGATGTCCTTTTATTGGCCAGCTAGAATTCCCCTTGCTTGGCACTGCTTCTTTTCAACTCTTCCCTAACATGTACTTCCACTTAGTCAGCAGCAATACAAGTAAATTAGTTGTGGTCATTGAGGAATAAAGAACAGATGGTTTAGAAAATGTTTTTAAAATTAGGGGTTTTTTTTTCTTTAAAAGTAGTTTTGAACTCTGCCTAATTTTTCCAACTTATTTTACTAATTATTTCCACTTACCCTTCCTTAATTCTAAGTTTAACAGAAAAATTGTGGAGTTAATATTTTTTTTTAAACCTGGTATCTAATAATGCAAGATTTTGTTCCGTAAGAATATTTTTGTCTTTCTAAAGGAAGAATTAACAGAAGAATATAGCATTGAATGAGATTGTAAACTCACATTCTGATACTACAAAAGTAATACTTCCATCAAATAAACAAAACAAAGTTTCCTCTGCTAATCAAGAATGCCGACGCACAATTATACATTAACAAGCTTTTGAGGAAAACAAGCATATGTTATCTTGTCTCTATCTAATGCTGACTTTGAATTGGTCACCAAGAGGCACACTAACATGACAAGTGAGGCAACAGTCTGAATTTACATACATACATCTTTGTAGAGTGTACAAGGTGCGTGGTAAGTGCCAACCTGCTGCCTCTAGGCACTGGTATCCTTTCTTCCCAGAACAGGACCAACAAAAGTAAAAGCTCATGCAAACTTTTTTATCCTTGGTAAGTATTGAGATCTGCTGACGTTTCTGAGGGTGATACCAGTCCATTAACCGTTGAGAGCTTCAATTTTGTACAATGTGGAGAGCTGCCCTTGAGGAACTCTACTGGATACCATCCACTTGTACTGACATTGTAAGAACAGTCAGTAGATGGTGATGTATTCACTGCCCACAGAGATGCAGTTTAGACTTAAGGATAATGGCTGAATTCCAAAAGGAAGCATCTCTAATGACATCTCTAATCTCCTGCTAACCAAGCATTAAAAAATATAAATATGAAAACAGTCTGTGAAGAGATGATATGAAGCTGGTCTGCTCTTGGGTTTTCAAAAGATACCTGGAACTTACTTTAGAGTTACAACCATGGTAGTAATAAAAGAATGATTGAGAAGATGGCCGATAACTCTAACTGTAATATACAGCACTTAAAAGGTAAACGTTTCCTAGTTTTAAAGTAGTATATGACATTTTGAAGTAGTATATTAAGCTATTTCTTCTGAAAATGGCACCTGATATAATTGCTGGACTATTTAGTTTCATAAATTTTGCATTAGCAACAATATTTCATGTGTAGCTAACCAGTACCAATAAATGTTTTCTTACTGGCATCGCCCTTCAGTATGTTTTGTTCCAATTACTGATTGATTGTTAACACAAATTTCTCCAGGTGAATTTTGGTTTTACTTATGTAACAACAGAGACTGTTGTTTTGAAAGATGAAAACAAATTGTAATATGGAGTCTGGAGACAGGGTAAGGAGTAGAATAGCAGCAACACTGACCAGTCGCAATGGTGCCAGATACTGTTACTCAAATCTCTCTGATCTTGTTCTGCCAGACATCTCACTTACCATTAGCAGCATGAGTTCTAATACAGGATATGTGCACAGATGTGTATAGTCATGGAGGTGCTGAGCAGTTTTTCAGTAGGCTGTACAGTTAAAATAGCATCTAGCAGTTCTGAAGGAACTAGGTATAGTTGAAATGTCATTTGATAAACAGTATTTTAATTATCATGAGGTAGTAACATGAAAGCAAGGTATTTGTGCCAGTGTCATATTATTGAATAATGGAATTAGCCAGCTAAGCTTGCTAGTAAGTCTGCATTCAGTGCATTGCTCTGCTTTCACTAAAACTGAGCTACTTTGTTTACTGTATATGGCTGAGGCTTGTGTGCCTTTCTGCTTCCACTGTGTTCACCTGAAGCTTTCATATCTCAGCTTTTTATCAATATTCAATTTGTCATCTTGTTTCAAATTATTAGCTCAGTGTTTGAGCAGGCTACCTGAAACGTGGCTTATACGTGCATTGTATGATGCTTGTTTCTGTACAACTTAAAAGTATGTTAAATTAAGAATGGTTTCTCATCTAGTAGTGCCAGTGTAGCAGATCTTCAGTGAGTGGGAATTTGCCCGAGACTTTTACTGCTAACATTATTGGTATCAGGCTTACACCCATAGTAGACAGCTTTTGCTTCAAAAAGTAGAAATTCCCAAGTGTGTTTTGGCAGCGTTGGGAAGGGGAGTTGTAAGTTAGATAAACTTGTAGTGTAAAGTTGTATCAAAAAAAAAAAAAAAAGTTTTTTGAAGGTTTTAAAATTCTTACAATATGGGGAAGTGTTTTGCATGGTAAGACTTGCATAAATTATGAAAAATGGGTTTAAACAAGTATTGGCAATATCCGTGCATACAGTTGTTTTCTAAGATAACAGACTTTGTTGTTTGTTAATGCAATAATGCTTGTCTCTGGGTGCTTTTCAGTAGTATATTCAAATAGATTAGTTATATGATAGAGGTACAGCATAACTCAGGGAAACGAGAAATTTGCATAGAAGCAAACTTGTAGTAGCAATGGATTTTAAAACGATTGTGGGGTTTCAGAACATAATTTTTCAGTTTTTAGTAACAGGTGGGGTAAAACATTAAAAGCGTGTATGCGTGCACTTATTAAATAAACCCATGAAGAGCTTTTAAGTGCAGAGACACCATCTGTGGCTCAAAATACCTAAGCTCTAAACATCTGGATTCCCAGAGAGTATTCCAGGAAGGTACTCCTAGATATTTACTGTGTTCTTCTGTTCATTCATTTTGCTCACTGCTGTTAATTATTACTAGGCTACATGGACTTCTGGTTTGAGGTCTCCCTGTTTCAGAGTATCCTCCATTTACATATATAATTTTTTCCCCCTATGCAGAGGGATATAAAGGCTGAATTAGCTGTTTGTATTTTTGTATGTTGCTATTATGCTGTGGCTATATGTGTTGGTATCTGATGTTGCTCTAAAACACCAGGCAACAGAGGATGATAACTTGGCCTGGCTGCCAGCTGTTACAAAGCTAGCTTTGCAAATCCCACCAACAAAATCTTGGAGAATACCATCTCTTGATGCATCTTTAGTGAAAGTCATTAGTTAAATGTCACAGCCATTACACTTTAAATATCCTCGGTGTTCCCAGTTCTTCACAGAATGTGTAGGCCTGCCTATACTACATAAATGTCCAAAGATTTATCTTGGCTAGTTACTGTCCCAACATCTCTCACATCTATGTCAACTTAACATGGGGTTGCCTAGAGTTACTCCTAAATAATGGGTAGTGTAGACCCACTAGCTGTTACTTAATTATATAGTGAATTTGTCTTCATAATGAAAATCTATATATCCAACACTGTAAAAATAACAAAGCTTGGAAAAAGCTTTCTAGTCTAAATTCCAATACTGTGTTCTTTTTGTAATTGTAGCATATCTGAGAAAAAAGCTGACCTTCCCCCTGCCCCAGAAAAATAAAGGTTTTATTTTAACTCTTCAGTGTATGGTATTAATTCATGATGGGAAGCTTTTCTGGTTACACATACAATGATTTCCTTTAGATAAACTTTTTTTTTTTTTTTTTCTTATGCATCCTTATTTGGTCTCCTTTAATAAAGTCTTAGTACTCTGTATAAAATGGTGGTACCTGGTACAGAGACTTCTAAACACCATGGCCATGTCTGTAATTGTATCAGCTAACGGCAACCACTGGCTGCATGCAAAGTAAAATGACTAAGAACAATCTAATTGTTAGATGCAACAGTGAGATAGGAAGAACTTCATAGTACTTTAGTAAGTCTCTTAAATTCTCCTTACTCATCAAAAAACTCAGTTGGCACATCATTGTTTTTGTTGGAGATTAGCATGTTTGTATTCATACGTCATATTTCAAGCATTAAGAGAATAAAAAATTATGAGATACCATACTCTAACCTTCCCTTTTCCAATTTAACTGGTTCTTAACGAAACTTGTGCAAGTAGGTTTTTACAGATGTTCTTACTCATGGTAGTGCTTGTTGTCTGTTAACTGCTTTGTTTTTCAAAGTGTGCTGGAGTGTGCACAAAATAGCTTCTCTCTGTATTGAATTTTATCCCATTAGGTGTATGTCTGTCTGTAGAAAGGCCTCAGGATTCGCTTAGCTGTTTGTAAGCTTCCTGTTACTAATTACCTCTGCTTTGCAGAATGTCTTCAAGTCCTGTAGGTTTACAGGTCTGTAGAGCTCTTGGATATTTTTGCCTTTTTATATTCACCTTTGCCAGTAAGCATGAATATTATTCTTTTTTTGAGAATATTCTGCTTGTTAGTATTTTTTTTACTGAATAATTAAGTATATACTGTATTACATGTTTGATTATTGCAGGCTATAGAATTTCCCCCTCCATGTTGTATAAAATTAATCCTTTTTGAAAGGGATTTACTAAATTGCAAGTAGAAGAGCTATTGCTTTTGTAACTTTTTCCAAAAACTTTCTGCTGCTTCACTAATAATATCGTCACAATAGCAAAATCAGCTCAGGAAGGAATGACTGTCAGAATACCACCTGACTGGCCAGCCAAGAACCGAAAGAAATGTCTGAGGAAAAACTTGGGAATGTTGGTCGGTGTGTAACACTGGCAACTGGGTTATCAAACTGGTCATCATTTCAGCAGGATTTTTTTTGTCCTTTATACTTTTCAGTTGATTCATTAGATCCTTGAACTTAACTAAAAAACAAACAAAACAAAACAAATCCTTTGAAATTCTGTTTTGTCTTCAACAGTGCCCTTAAAGATAGTCGTTTCCCCCCAATGACGAGGGATGAGCTGCCACGGCTTTTCTGCTCAGTGTCTCTACTCACTAACTTTGAAGATGTATGTGACTACATGGACTGGGAGGTAAGGATTTCGGATATCTTTTAAGAAAATTACTTTGAACCATGAACATCTATAGCAGAAGTCACACCATTTAAATTATCTGGATATATTTAATGTAGTTGTCACTGGTTTGCACGCTATATGCATAATTTTGTGCATAGATTCAAGAGATCTCTTTTGATAAAACTGTCATCACCTTAAAAGTCTGAGCCATGAAAATGGAATAAAGTTGTATTCTTGCCCACAAACTACAGAAACATGGTAGATCAGTCCATTGATTCTGGAAAGAGGATGTTCCAGTATGAACATTAGAAGTCTGATGTATGCTTCTGAAAATAGGTACTGAAAAAATTGCAATCTCAAAATAAGTTGTTTTATTTAGCCTGTGGGAGTGAGCCATTTATCTTTCCCAAAACTTCCTTTGCTTTCAGAGTGAGTGGCCTGCACAGACCCCATAAAGCCCTTATATCATGAGGCCAAATAAATCATTGCTCTTGTTTTTCTTTGCTACTTATGCATGGAGCTGAATCTATTTTAATTGTTAAGTTCTAGGAAACATGCATGCATTCTCTTCAAATAGCAGCATAAAAGAGATTAATTAGAAAATGCCGCTTTTAAAATTTTTTTCTGAGAAGGTATACTGGAGGAAGTGTTAGTCTGTATTCTTCCCAAATTATTTTGTATTAGGTACTTGCAAAAAACAAGTTAGTGGACTTAAGATGAACTTCTCAACTCAGTGTGTTGTGTTGCTCTTTAAGTCTATATGTGAGTGGACATGAAAAAAAAACATTTTGAAATTGTCATGTATGATAGCAGACACATTACAATGCCAGAGAAACAACACAAGTTATAATATTTCCCTTTAATAATGACTTAGCCCTACAAAGTATTTAGGATTTTTTAAGAGAAAAAGAGGCTTTCTGTTGTATTTACACATAACAAATATATATTGAATAGAAATTTCATCTGTTGTTAAAATGGTAAGAGGCCCTACTGTATCAGAATGGTGGTATCCATCAGTAATCTCAGCATTATTAATTTTACAGTAGCTGAAAATATATCAAAGAATTTCCTGTTCACCTTATAATGACAAGGGCTTCTTACCTTCTGATACGTAAATCTGAATGAGATGAATGTAAGTTTCCTTTGGGGTTTATCAACATTTTCACCATAATCAGAATTACTCATTTTTTATGTAATGTCGGACCAGAAATAAATCTTAGCTGAAACTGTGTGCATTCTCAACAAGAAGCTTTTTTCAGAGAAGTAGTTTGTCTTGTCACTGAGCCATTAGAGTACTTTAAACAATGTTTTCAAGTAATTGAAACTGTAGCTGGTTAATACTAAACCAAACTAGAAGTCAGAATTAAAACGGGTGGAATTTTTCTGCTTTACTAGGTTGGCTTCTGGTTGTAACCATTGTGATGTTTTCAATTTAATTCATTTATTAAAATTTATTAAAAATCAGACTATGAATACACTAAGAAAATGTCACTTAAAAGTGTGAAGTGCATAACAACAAGATAGCATTATGCTCTTTCCATGTGGTAGTCTGTAAATATTATTAGATGCTGTTTTATTCTCTCAATAATAAACTTCTAAGATGACCAAAATATTCATCCTCAAAGAGAAGCTGAAACCAAAGCCTGAGTTCAAAAATCCACTCTCCCTTGGAAAGACTGGTTTTTAACTTTGTTCTTTGGGAGACTTGTGATTCATAACTTCAATACTTGTATGAAACAAAGGAAGCTTTTACTTTCTAGGTCCTTTCTGTATCATGTTGCAGAATCCTTGAGACTTCAACAACAGTGTAAAAAATCTTAATGTAGAACTCTTGCGTAGTTCTGACTGATTTTATGGACTCTCACAATTCTTCTTATTGGAAAACCCTGACTTAGGGAAGAATGGAGGGATCAAAAATATAATTGTCATTGTGTTATCCATTTACTTAGCTGCTCTCTGCTATTTCATTTAAGATTTTTTTAATGATAGATTTTTTTAAAACCTCTAGCAGATTCCTAAGAATTCTAAGAAATGATCCCAAAGTAGATTATATGATTTGTTTTTTTTTTTTCTTCTTTCCTGTAAATTAAACATGCGCTCAAGTGACTGTATCATATATAGTTATGGATGATCCACAAGCTCTCCATGCAAAATGGGTGGGGGTGTGTGTATAAATATAAGAAAGATAAAATTTGTAATTGTTAGTCCTTAAAAGAATGATTCACTGCTGTTTGTGCCCCTGTCAGTGAGATAGCTTATGTCATTCATGTTTCTTTTAGGGGAACTGCAGTTATGCAATATTAATGGCAAAAAGACATTTCAGGATGTCTAGAGTGTAAAGGAAAGAGAGATTCTGCATGTTTTGTCTCATAGAATGTTAATTTCAGATCATCCTGAAAATCATCAGCCTGGTTAGGAGACCTTACTTCTGTAGGTATGACACTGATGAACTTTCAGCAGTTTGCTGACAGAGGTCACAGTATTTCAAAATTGATGATTTGGTCAACTCACAGTGCACTGGTGGCTTAGAGACAAGATTACTTGAAGATAACGGTTCAGGATTGTCTCCTATATCCTGAAGCAGAATGATAGATCATCTTTTATCTTACTAATGAATTATCTTCCTAAGCTACATAAATTACTGTTTCAGTTGTAAAAAGCAACGTGAGATCAGCAGCAGAAACTTCAACAAAGTAAACAGGAGATGTGAGCAAATTGACTGCTGTTAGTTCCTGTATGATTTTTCAAATTGTCCCCATTTTCACCTTTTATAAAATAACTAGGAGGAAAATACAAACCTTTAAAGCACCACTTCAATGCCATAGTTAATGAGGGTGCTTCCTCATAATTTAGCAGAATTAAATGACTTAAATAAAATATATAAATAAATATACTATATTAATATAAATCACAGGACTATTGGGAGGCAAGTCATAAAGACCAATTATTTTTAAACATAATTGATATTGATAGCAGTCATTTCTTCCCCACATAAACTCAGCTGTATCCATATTTCCATTCTCTTGGGCTCATCTTTTTACTCTGTTGTTCTACCAAGTATTTTCTTTCCTGCATAAATCTGAATTTCTGCCTCAGGATGTCTCCAGTTTTGCTGTTGATTCTTAATGCAGATATACTTCCATCTCATGTTGCACTGGGAGCTATGGTGTAGATAACAACACCCCAAAAGAAGGCACATAGAAGAGTTTGAATAGATTGCTGTGACATATAATGGCTTTGGGTCCTTTAGAAAGAACTGTTTGGTTCATGAAACTTGTAAGTCTGCCATTTGGGCAAATAAGCCTGCACTCTGAAGATCCTTTGAGTGGATTCAGATCCCAGAAATGGCATATGTGAGGTGTGATCACGTAGTGGGTCTTGCAATTCCAGCTTTGGTGCTACAGGCTCCTCCTCCGTGAGAGGCTATGGCTGCAAGGTAGGTTACAATGGCAGAGGATTTCAGGTATCCCCTGCATGCTTTTTTCCTAGAAATACCGAGGAGAAAAGCAAAGTGCCTCTACTCATTCTCTCTCTATTTCATTTTATAGCAAATGAACACCACTTTATTTTCTCATTAAATTAAGAATCTTGGAGTGTTTTACTAGAAGGTAAAGCTTGTCTTGCTAATTTAGATCCTCTCCCCATTTTTTAGTTAAAAATCATAAACCATCATGATTGTATGTAACTATAATAAGAAACTTTTTAAAAAAATTATTGTAATTCCAGTGAGGTAATGAATAACTAGAATTGACCAGCAGCTCTTCCTTAAAATACCTTGAAAGAGATCTTTGCCCTGAAGTTGCTGTTCTTCAGTGAAGTAAAATCAGAATTGTACATGCTTGCTGTGTTGATACAAAAGGCCTTTAGCCTGTGTGCACTGGTTTAAATATTAGCCTAAATGGTTGTAGCCAATAATGTTGACTGAAAGGTGGCTTTTCATTGTTGACAAAGTTAGTACATTTAAGAGTTACAGAAATTCTTTCCCTCCCACAAGTGCAGTGGCACAGCAACTCTTGCAGCTTATATTCCTTAGAAGAGAGAAGAAAGAGCCTTGATCTCAATATTTTATTCTCTTTGGACAATATTCAGAGATTTAGTGTATGTAAATAATTCATTTTAAAAAAGAATGCTTGTCATGAAGCAGAGAGCATATCTTCTGAGGAGGGTTTTGCCTCTGTTGTTAAATCGGAATGTAATATTTAAGCCCCTACTACAGATGATCAGAAAGAAGCCAGCTTATTTGTTACGGATGTGAGGCTGAAAAGCTGTAGAATTCAGCTAATTAAAAGTGGCATCAGCTTCTAATAAGTAGCAGTAATTGCTTAACCTGAAGTTTTCCATTTCCAGACAAGTTTGTCCAAGTTTGTATTTTCATAGTACTAGTTGGGTAAATAAATGGGAAAGTTACTGTTAGGTGGTTTCATAAGGAATACTATACAAGTTACAGGACAACTTTTTTGTTTGAAAATTTGAACAGAGGCAATCTATAAACAGATTGAGCTGACAAACTGTAAGTCTGTAGAAGGATTAGCTATAACCCAGAACAGACTTAATCTGCTTCGTCCTGCGGTTAAGTGAATGCTTCCACTGGTAGAACTGAGAGGCAGACAAGTGGAGTCTGTCACAGTTTAACTGACGTGCTGGCAGCAAGGATTGTGCATGGAGCAATGTTTCTGGATTTGAGTGGAGGAGAACAGCAAATAGTGAATTTAGGAACAAGTATCTGCCTTTTCCTTAACACCAAAAAAGGTGTTGCACTACTCCAGCTCTGGGGTATTGCATGTGGATTCTTTGTAACAGATTCTTTGTTAAATGCTTTAATGTATTTCTGAAAAAATTATTACAATTAATTAATCTAAAACTAATTAGTGATAATTGCATGCAGATCTCTTAGACTTCAGTGCAGTAGATAAAATTGAACACAATGATAATTTACTCCACAGTGGACTAGAAGCTGAAAGTTCAACAAAGCTTGATGTTTTAGATGCTTATCCAAATTCTGTGTTGATAGTCTAATGAGAATAATGTTCTTTCTTCCTCCCAGTGTGGTTGGAGAGTCAGTACGTACTAAGAGGAATAGATTTGCAGACTGTGTTTGGAACTTCGAATGAGAAAGTTGAACATGATAGTTGCTTGAACTTTGGTTTCGGAACAGTTTTTTTTCTTAGACTAACAAAGAGGGAGAGAGAGATGGGAGAGGTAATATGGTCAATAATCTAACAAGTGCCAGAAGCACTTGCAAAACAGTAAATGTGGTACGTGCATGTTTTCCCCCATCCCAAGGTGTATATAATTAAATGATTCATTAAAGAAAGAATGCATATGTTTGAATATGAATGTGTGTAAATACACAACAAAGTCTGAAGTCATGTTAAGGACACTTCAGAAGTAAAATAAAAAATGTAGTTTCATGCAATCCTTATATTTAGTGAAAGGTCTGTGTGTTTTAATTAATATTGTCACTGGACCTAGTTTTAGGTAGCCTCTCTTTATATCCACAAGTATTGGATACATAGTATACAATATTTCATGCTCTACAACCCTTTAGAAATATTTCTGGTGGAGGAGGTTGGGGTTTTGCCTTTCTATGTCTCTCTCCTTATCTCACTTTTCTTGCCCAATAGCAGCCATCTAAGTAGACTCCTGTCCTTTTGGGCGGCTGATAGGGCAATTGCATGGTCGTTTTTCAGCTCAGAAGGGATACCTGTATGTGTTATTTCCCTAACAAATAGTAATAGATGAGACACTATTTAAACTCCATCTGCAGAAGATTGTTTGGGGTTTTTTTCTGAACTTCACAGACAGAGGTGGTTATTCTACAAAATGTTGCCTGTAGTGTATCAGTATTTTTAGTCTATATAAAACCTGTGGCTTGGTCCTCAAAATTCTGTGCTGAGCCTGGTAGGTAAGCCAGTTACAGTCCAGCTAATGCCTTCCAAACATGTACCTATCCCTTACCTGCCATCTTAGAGAGGAATATTTTGGGAAATTTCTCAGAAGTTTCCATCAACGCAGGAACGTTGGTCTCTTGTGGAAGTCAAATTCCTAGCTGTGCCCATGCCAGTCTTAATGTGGATGATTCTTATTTTGCTTGTGTGTGGCTTCCATTTATTTAACTCGGGGCTGGTTTTGATTAACTGGAGCTAAAAAATGAAAAGCCATTTGAACTGGACTAGGTGTACTGCTTAGCTACGCAGTTGGAATTCATGCTTCACAGAATGCTATGCAACTTTCTCAACCAGAGGAATTGTGGGTACAGTTGTGTTGCCTTGCTCATTTTGCTGTACATCTTTTTCTTCTACAGGGAAGGAAAATGAGCGTAAAAGTCCATCAGAATGGTTAATGGGTAATATCCAGTGCACTGCAATTACCTACTGCTTGAATATTGCATCATATTTAATATATCACTAGTGCTTCTGGTTGGCTTCTCATGAATATTACAGGGCCACTATTATACAAAACAGTTGTGTAGAGTTTAGAATCAATATCCTGCAGAATTTGAAGGTGTGCAAAACCTAAAAATATTTGATCTTCGTGCTTAGGCAACTGAATATAGACAGTTACAAAATCACCAGCAGCAAAAACTTAGTCTGTTCTTGGAATAAACTCTGTAGTTAATTGCAGCTTCTAACACTGTTTCATTTTACTTTCAGGTCCTTTGGGTTCATAATTACATCACCTGAGTATACAGATTTGGTCTGTCTAGTGATTATATATCCATGTCATGGAAGTTAGGTTTAGGAGTGTTTGTTAAATAAATTTGCAGTGAATTAAATTTGTTAGTCTCCAAGTAAGTTTTCTTACTTGAGAAATATTAGATTTATGGGGAAAAATTGTTGAGGTCATGGCCAGCTGCAAGAGAGACTCCTCCTCCCACTTCCCCATGCTTATATATTAAGATAAAAAAGATTAAAAAATAAAGTCTTAATATTAGAAAATATGTTAATTGAACAAGTGGTAGAGGTTTGTAATATTCCTTATTTGTTTTTTGACTGTCATGCAGTTACAGTAAAATAGGTTATTACAGCATTTTCCATTAATTTTGTGTTAAAAAAAAAAAAAAAGTGCCATACCAAATAACATGATACCCTTTTAAACATAAACTATTAATTTCCACATACAGCATTGGGAACTTTGGATTTAAATGGAAATAACACCATAGTTATGTGGGCATGAAAATAATATGTCCATCTACTAATGCTTTGTGTTTACACACAGCACTCAAAAGCAACTGAAAACTTACTGGCAATGGAATATCATTTATTGCATGCCTGATTCAAGTGCATGTACTCTCAACAGAATTATTGTACCTTGAAAACGGGTGCTCAAACAATGCCCTGGAAAGCTGCCTAGCCTAATTTAATTATTTTTAAAAATCTTTTTTGGCAGTTCAACTTTATAGATGTCTGACTCGTTGGTATTAGTAATTTTGGTTTCCATACTGGCATTTTGTCATGTTAGAATACTTAGTAGCATGGAAATAGGAGTTTGAAGCTGAATGCTTTGGAATATCTCCTCTTCCTCATCATATATTAGCAAAAATGTTGAAGGCTCCAGGCTGGAGTTTGTAGTGTGACAAACCTTTCATTGTTCAGTTGTTACTTTGAACAAAATTAATGCTCTTCATTGAAACATCATCAAGATTTGCCAGCTGCTTGGTTGCCTGCAGATTATATCTGGTGACCAGGTGATTTTATCATCAGCAACATTGCTGACAGTGTCAGAAGGAGACAGTAGACTCAGTGACAGAGCAACTTTTGTATCTCAGCTGGATTTCCTTCAGACCAGAAATGAAGCTCCGTGGTGGGGAGCTGAGGACCATATTTGTGCTGCTACTGACCTTACAAGGCTATAAGGTGAACAACTTTCAAAAAGATTACGTTCAGTACCACCTCTTGAAACTCTTCACAAAACAGTATTAACCACTGAATGGTTCACATTTTGGGTTTTATCATGTTAGAAATCTCTCATATGTTTTTTTTCTTTTAATGTACTAATAGAGCTGCCAATTTCTTGCAGGTGGGTGTACATGGCATTAGAATAGAATTCATCAATGAAAAAGGATCAAAACGCACCGCCACCTACTTACCGGAGGTTGCAAAGGAGCAAGGTCATTGTTGCACTTTATTTCATATGATCTGGTGAAGAATTTAAGCATACATATAAATCTAAAATGCAATATTTGACCTTGCGCTGATGTCAGATGATGGAGCAATATTTAATTGTAAGAAGACTCTTATATAAAATGCCAATTATATGTCTGTATCAAGCCCCTTATAGGGATTCAGCAAATTGTAGCTGTTTTTTAAACAAGTCATACATGCAGTGTAGCTGTAGGAAAATAAAATATGGAGGGGTGGTACAGTGCTGTCAACCAACTTTGTGAAAATTGGCAGCTTTTAACTGTATAGTTGTTATGCTGTGATACTGGTGACATGCAGAAACTCTATTAAAGTGATGGGATGTCTGGTCAATTATCGTAACAGCTGATTTATTCCTAAATTTGCAATGATCAAGTCTTTTTTTCCATTAGGTACTTCCTGCTAGTACTTAATTCCTTGTATAAGCACTGGCTTCCTGCGTTTTGATGGATGGAAGGGAATTACTTCCAATACGAAAGTCCAAAATAATGTTGTCAAAGTCCCTTTTAATAGAGGCACAGATTTAAGTTTGTGAATTAAAAAAACCTATAGATTTTGTTGAATAGTAATCTTTTGGATTAAGCATCTGATTAGGACTACTCACTGTGGTTTTTTTCTTCCAAGTTTGACAGTGTGTCTCAATCTTACATTTTGCATTGCTGCTTTTTTTCCTTTTTCCTTTTTGTATTTGAGTTGGTCTACTAAGCAACAGGATGAAACCTTTACTGAGGATCATCTTTAATTTATATTTCTGTTTCCAAAGACTCCCTTAAAAGTTTAGAGGCTTTCCAAGCTTTTTTAAAATTGAGGAATTGGGGGGAAGTAGTGGGGTGATGTTTGTGTTTAAATTTCTAAATAGTTCTAGTAGACCATGCGTTGCAGTCTGACTCTTTAAAGTAGCCCAAACTATGCTTTTGTGGGTTTTTTATGTACCCAAAACTACCCTTTTTTTTAATAACAACAACAACAACAACAACAAAAGCAAAAGCAATGTGACTAAGGTAATTGCATCTTTTGGAAAGAATATGTCTAAGCTACTTAAAATATTAGGCTTTCTTAAATCAATAAACAGGAGTTCTGAATAGCATGCAGATTTTATTGAGAACAATAATGAATCTGTATTTTTAATTCATCACTTCTTTTTATTACCCAGCCACCTATAATATATTAGTTCTGAAATTAGAAATATCGCTGTAAAGTGATATTTATGGAGAAGTCTGTTCTCTGAAGTTTTCTCTGCACATGTTCAACTACTAATTTTAAAATTTTTTTATACAGAAATTTATTTTTTCATACTGTCAAGCCATTTATAATGTATAAAGTGATTGTGATACATGATCATACCTGAATGTTTCAGAAAAGTTTAATTTTGTATCTTGTTCCCGACCTAGGACACCTGGATATAGTGGGTTCACTTTTAAAGTATTTCATCTATGAGATAAAAATATATGTTGTTTGTAGAGTCAACTTTCTGTGTACAGAAACCCTATATGTGGTATTTGTTTCAGCTGTCTTTAAGTAAGGGAAGAACGATCTTATTTTTTATGCAGAACTCAGCAGAGCACTTTCATATCAGTAAAATACAGTACTGTATTTTTGCAACATCTATTATTACTATATTTCTCACTAATTTTTACTACTGTAATTCAACAGGATGGGACCACATTCAAACCATAGATTCCTTATTGAGGAAAGGAGGCTACAAAGCTCCGATTACTAATGAATTCAGGAAAACAATAAAGCTAACCAGGTATGCATCATGGGATACTACAGATAAGTCCCGTTTTTGTAGTACTGTGATGTGTTCATTCCTGGTAAGTGCTTATTTCAGATGGTAGTAGTAAGCTTTCCTGTATATATTAATGATTTCTTTCTTTTCACAATAGCAGTCCAGACTTTTGAGAGTATCTGTGCTTTGTGTAGGGATTAGTGGCACTAAGCAAGAAAGAAAAGGCTGTTATTAAATATCAGGCTGCATATATATCAGGGTACCTGCATGCTTTGTTCCATGACTCAGAAAAATCTTAGCAGTGTATTAGTGCTTGCTTTTTACAGTTTGTTGGTTGGCTGTAACGGACCTTCAGGGGCTGTTGTTAACAGGGATTACTTGTCAATTTGTGTTGGAGCAGATGGTGCTGCTGCAAAGACACTGAGGCCCCTCAGCACTTGTAATCTGTTCAATTCCTAAAGAAAGCCTTGCATCTTTTTTTATCTCCTATGAAATATAGGTTTCCCTTACCTTAACAGGTGTTTAGTATGCAAACTAGGTAGCTGATTTGACAGTCAGTGTGCTGGTTAAATTATGTCAGGGTGTTCTCAGGAGTGAAGACATGAATTCAGTATTTTATTTCATACTCTGTCACTCTCACACACTAGTGTATTTTGATTTGCTAATTTAATAAAATGTGTTCTTGAGGGCTTCTTAGTGGGCGGGAGCCAAAATATTTTAGAATTAGCAGCAGATATTCTGCCCATAATATTGTAGTTACATGGTGAAGCGTGGAGGAGTCTATAAGAACGCCTCTCAAACTATATTTTTATAAACTCGCAGTAGAAAATGACTGCTAAACTCTACATATCTATTTCATGCTTGGAGAAATAAGAATTTTTAAAATCTTGCATCATAAGGAAGTTAATCCTCTTCAGGGAGGTCACACTTGAAATACTATTAATACAAATAACAAAGTTAGAATCCTTTGTCCAAAACTGTTGTCCTTCCTATCTTTTATAAACGTTTAGGGGCTCACACAGACACAAGATTAGTTCTAAAAATGTTGTATATATTACTCATATTTCTGTGTCTTGATTTCTTTGGAAATTCTTTCCTCCTTAGTGCAGCTAGGTGTAAGCCAGACTTGAAAGAATTGGGTCTTAATTACGGACAAGGAAGTAATTTCAGGCATTTGAAAAGACCTGGAATCTCCTGATATGTACTTTTATAGGACAAAGACCTGAGATTTTGGTTCTTTTCAGCTTCCACATTTGTCATCTTCATTATAGCAGTAGCTTATATTTAGAGCAGATAGAAAGCAAAGCATTTCTTAGAAGATGAAATATTTTAGTATTAGAGGAATTACTTGTTCTGTGATCTTGTAGATGAAGAATAAGACTTTGTGTCTTAGTGACTGTTCAGAATTCATTCTTGTTGGAACCAGATTACTGTGGAGTAGGTGTGACTAAGGAAAACGTGCTGTTCTGGAGGTTAAATTAGGGAGGAAGGATTTACAGAATCCAGCTAAATTTTCAAATGCAGAACCCCAGTTTTCTTTTAATTTATTTCAGCTCTACACCTTGTTACCTTCTGTTCAGAAAGAATATATGGAGATAGCCGAGGGCAAGAGTAACAGTGCTGTAGTTCTTAAATGACAATTTCTGTACACTTCAGTAAATGAGGAATATATTTTTCCAAGAAACAAAAATTCTGTATAGCACACCTTTTCTTCCAGCTACATGATTTGTTTGGAGCAATGGTATCTGAGCACAAAATAAAGAAAAACAAAGAAAACCACACCTCACCCCACCACACCCCCAAAAAAAAACCCAAAACAAAAAGCCCATGCTTTTAAGTTCACAACATCCAAACTGCTAACAAAATCACTGGCCTGATAAGTGGAAAGCATAATTTTTAATGTTCGGAAGAAATTATTTCTTTTGGCTGTCTGATTTACTTGCTTAAAAACTGAGCTTCTGCTGGCATATTCTAAACAGTAGTATTAAAACAGTAACCACTTCTCTGCAACCTGTTTTAGAGCCTCATTTTAATAACTTCTTGTCATACAGTAAAAGTCTATTGGAAGAGTGGAGTAAGTGCTTTTAACTTCTTTTTCAAGTCTTTGAATTAAAGTAAATGTCCTGTGTGTGAATAAAGCTTTAAGCTGATCAGAAGTAGTCTATTGCCAGCTATCTTCACTTGAAGTTAATACCCAGTAATTCTGGCCATGTTTTGAAGAAGAGAACTGAAACATAGTGGAACTGAAAGAAGTGCACCAATTCAAGGGGTCTGGAATGCATAAGGGGACAGTAACTGCATTTTCTCTTCCATGTGCTTAAATGTGCAGATGTGATTCTAGTCAGTCAGCCTTTGGCCTGCTCTGACCCACTTCCAACCAACTTCATCAACTACCAGGCTTCTGGTTTAGTTTCGTAGTGGCTGGGGATTCCATTCACAGACCAGCTTACTCATCCAATGCAGAGTGCCCGTACCATTCACATCAATTCAAGAGCTGCAGCTGATCTCTCAGCAAGGACCAGCAGCTGTTTGTTAAATTAGTACATTGTTAACAAGCACTATTGTATCACGTAAATGTGGGCACCTTTGGAGCTCTGAAACACGTCCGCTGAAGCAAAAAGCTGCAAGTGTAAGATGTCCTGCTCTGTTCCTCTGGCAAAGAGGCAACAGAAGCAAATGTGTTTGCCACCTTAATTGCTGCAGTTGGTAACTCCACAGTAGTTTAAACTTTTGTGTTGGGTTGTGAGTACAAGTGGTTGAGCCATCTGTTGTGTTTTTTTCAGACCTAAAAGAGGAGAGAACAACCAGAGCAACTCCAGAAGAAAAATATGATAGAAAGGAGAGGTGGCAGTATTTTAAATCACTGTAGCTGGATTCACCAAACCTCATCTGTCAGATCTCTTATGCAAGGTCTTTCTAAGTGAAATTTGTGGAAATGTGGAATAGTGTTGTTTTTGTGTAGATTTTACACTTCTACAGATAAGTGTAAATGTGGCAATATGTTCCTTGTTGTCAAACAATGCTGATGCAAGTATATCCAAACTATTTGTTGTCAGGGCCTGGATTCTGCATTTAGTTGCATATAGCTGGCTGATGTTACTGCAGGGCCTCTCTCCATTGTTTTTCAATGGTCTTGGGTGTCTGTAGAGGTCCCGGTTGACTGGAAGCTAGAAAATGTTCATTTTTCCAGAAGAGTAAGGAGGAAGACCCTGGTGATTAGGCCTGTCAGTCTCACTTCAGTGCCTGGTAAAATTATGAAGGAGGCTATTTTGGGAGCTATTGAAAAATACCTTAGAGACAACACAGTCATTGATCATAGCCAGCATAGGTTCATGAGGGGAAAGTCCTGCTTAACCTACTTCATTTCATTTTATGCCAAGGTCACCCATCTAGCTGACCAAGGAAAGCCAGTAGATGTGGGTTTTTTATTATTTTAGCAAAGCTTTTTATACTGTCTCTCACAGTATCATTCTGGACAAAATGTGCAGCACGCAGCTAGACAAATCCATAACACGTTGTGTGAGCAATTGGCTGATGAGTCAGGGTCAAAGAGTTTTAGTAAACGGGGTTACATCAGGCTGGCAGCCAGTCACCAGTGGCGTTCCCCAGGGCTCAGTTTTAGGGCCAGTGGTCTTTGCTTTTATAAATGACCTGGATGCGGGAATCGTACATTAATTTTGCTGATAATACTGAACTAGAAGGAGCTGTGAACTCACTTGAGGGTAGAGAAGCCTTACAGAGGTATCTAGATAGAGAGGTGGACAATCACCAACCATACGAAATTCAACAAGAGCAAGTGCAGGATTCTCCACCTGGGCTGGGGTAATCCTGGTTATATGTACAGATTGGGGGATGAGAGGTTGGAAAGAGATCTGGGGGGCTGGGTTGATGGCAAGTTGAATATGAGTCAGCCATGTGCCCTGGCAGCCAAAAGGGCCAACCATGTCCTGGGGTGCATCAAGCACAGCACAGCCAGCCAAGGGAGGGTTTGTCCCACTCTGCACTGCACTGATGCGGCCTCAGTTTTGGGTGCCTCAGTATAAGGCCATCAAGCTATTAGAGTGTGTCCAGAGGAGGGCAACCAAGATGGCGAAAGGCCTCAGGGGCAAGACTTAGGAGGAGTGGCTGAGGTCATTTGGATTGTTCACCTTGGAGAAGAGAAGGCTGGGGGGTGTCCTCATCACAATCGACAACTTCCTCAAGGGAGGCAGGGGAGGGGGAGGTGCTGATCTCTCCCTGGTGACCAGCAATAGGACACAAGGAAATGGAATGAATCTGCATTAGGGGAAGTTCAGGTAGGAAGAAAAGGCTCTTCACTGAGAAGGTGATCAGTCACCGGAAGAGGCCCCCCCAGCCCCCCGAAGTGGTCAGGGCACCAAACCTGTCAGAGTTCAAGGAGTGTCTGGAAGATGCTCTTAGTCATATGGTTTAGTTTTAGGTCGTCCTGCGAGGAGCAGGGAGTTGGACTCCATGACACTTACAGGTCCCTTCCAACTTGAGATATTCTATGATTGTAGTCTAAAAGGAACGTAACTCTATTTAACATAGCTGGGATCATTTTAAAAAATGAATTTGCCAAACTATTGATACTGTTTGTAAAACAGCCCAATTGTAAAAACAGCCCAAAAATCTGTAGCGCTTGTTTACAGTTTTTCCTCCTAGGTTTTATGTAGAGAATTGACTGAAGATATGGGACGTTCTCAATAAATCACCATGAGTTTCTACTCCCTATACTTCAAGCAACATAGCAGGGAAAAATTTTAATAGTTTTGTTTGCTTAAGATATTCTTCATAAGCACTTATGTTGTGATTTGTCGTGTGATTCAAGAAATGACCCTGGCAGCCATGGTGGTTCCCTCCCTGCCCTTGTGCAGCTGAAGTTGGTCTTATTCCTATTATCAGAAGTATAGAGCTGTTATCATTAAACATACCACTTAGTGCAGTATTTTTAGTGCTACTTAGAGCTTCCTGGTAACAGTTCTTGAATTTGCTTCTTCGCTTTTTTTTCTAGGTACCGCAGTGAGAAGATGACGATGAGCTACACAGAGTACCTTGCCCATCGTCAGCATCATCACTTCCAAAATGGTATTGGGCACCCCCTTCCACCATACAACCATTATTCCTGACACTGAGCCGCATGACCAGTCACTGGACCTCTCTGCAGACCTCTTCCCAGGAGACCCTGCCCCTTCTTGGTCTAGCTATCTCTATTACTGTACCATTTTATGATGATAGTTTCCGTTGCCATGTTGAGGCTTCTCAGTTGGTTAAGCTCATCATGGCAACGGGAGGGAAAACTACATTACTACAAAGATCCCATACTTTTTTTATTATTGACTCACTGCAGATTTTTTTGCAGCATATAGCCCTTGGGTTTTTTATGAAATTTTAAATTTCTACTTCATTAACATTGAATTTTATCAATCAAGGCTTTCTGTGACTGTGGATGGAAGGAAGAATTTATGGGTTACAGTTAGGGATGCTTTGCTTAGCAAAAAGGCATTCATGGCTTTCGCATTAACAGGTGTGACAGGGAATGAAACATATCAGATTCAGGTATTATAGTAGACAATGAATTGCATTTTCATAACATTATTAGAATGTTGTGTGTACAATATCTCACCCCCACGGTAAAGATTTCATGTAGCTATATACATGATCTTCAGATCCAGCACATACAGCCAAAATGTCAAGGCTGACATACAAAATGCTTTTCTGGATGAAGAGAAGCAATTACATATACAATGAGAGGTGACGTTAACATGGCAGCATTTTCAGAATCAAGTGGTCTAATTGGTAGGGCATGACATAATGCAGTAGGCTACCAGATACCTTTGTCTCCCATGCTGTGCTGGGAATCGAGGGCAATCCAGCCCTGTCAAGACGAGTCATAATAATGCATTTGTAATGAGATGATGCCTTTCTGATGATCTCAAATTAGGAGTGACATTTGTTTTTAAAAACAGGTTGGTGAGTAGCAGATGTCATATTAGGAAGAAAATGGATTTAGATTTTTTAGTGCCTTTGACTATGACATAACTATATACTTATATATAAAATTCATAGAAAAAATAGAGCAAATATGCCAGACATTCTAGCAAACTATATGGAGTCTGCTCTGGCATCAGGTTTTTGGGGATTTTTTTTAAAGTGAGATTTTTTTTATAGCAAACCTATTTTGAAAAAGAAAAATCCCTGTTTTTTTTCTTCTGTGTTTGAACTTGTTGAGTTTTATCAAGTCATGAAGAGTTAGATAAAGTTAACTATTGTTTAAAAAAGAAAAATAGACGGTTGTGAAAGAGCACAGGACAAGTATGCCATAATTTTACATGTTTTCATCTATTACAGGAATAGTACTTGAGAGCTTAAGTTCTGTGTAATGATTCTGATACCCCTCCACACAGTAGAAGGAAAAAAACCTGATTGGAACTTTTTCCTTCTGCAAAAATAGGATTTAGTAGAAAGTATGCATGGTATATCTGCAAGCCCAGTATATGGTAGGAGCTAGCTCCTTGCTTATGTGCCTGCAGAACTCCCACTAATACCTGTTGTAGTTCAGTGCATATTCTAGGGGGCAATACATGCCATCTATTACAGAAAAGACCTTCCTAATATGAGTGAGTAAACCACAGCAAGCAGAAATTCCAGTTATTCCAATTATTTTGAATAATGAATGTTTGTAAATATATAGATATAAAAATTCAAATAGAAAAAATCAAAACTCGGTTGTTAAAAAAAAAAATGAGACATTATAGAAATATTTCAGTAAGGTTTCAAAAACAAATACGGATAAACTATGCTCATCCCTTATGTGAGGTTAGCTTTGCCACTTAATTTTTATGGAGTTCATGTAGAAGGTCTTTGATATTCCTTCATCCACAGCATTTGATGTCCAAATAGTAACATTTTCAGTTGTGATGCCTTAATTCATAAGCAGAGGGCCTGAAGTTTCAGGAGCCAAGAGATGCCAGCCAGAAGCTGCAAAAATTAATAGATGTTTATACAGAGGCTATTTTGGGTGATACTGTTGTCTTGTTTCTACTTGGGGAACACTTTAAATGAATTTGTCTTCAAGTGGAAACTGTGAACAAGTGGCTACCTGATAGAGTTGTGTTGGGTTTTTTTTTCTTGCCCTTATAGGGAAACTGAGCACAAACTGAATCATTCTGCTGCAAAAAAAAAAAAAAGTCATCCAACCCCATCTTTATCTGTCATCTCGTTACAGCATGCTCATGCTTCTGTATGAGCTCATTGTTAGAAGTTTTTTAAAAAGATCTATTATATATAAAAATATATATGTATTGAAAGGTGCTAATCAACCTCAAGCAGGTCACGTGACTGGTCATGCGGATCTAAAATCATATCAGATTTTTTAAAAAATCTTCGATATATGCAGATGTTATACAGAATTTCTTACCAGTGTAATAATGATATACTGATGAATAAACAATCCTGCAGGTTTTTAAGGACAAGGTCAGCAATACTTCCCACCATGGCTTGGGGGAGAAAAGGATAGTTTTGTCTCCTTTTTGTATACAGCATAATGCACAATGCATTTTTGTCTATCTCTTAGTAGCTGTTGCTTAAAAATATAGTTAAAAGGGTGTTATACAAACTGTAAAGGTGTGCTTTTGAAATGAGTTAATGCCAGACCCTTCTGGACCAGAGTTTTGTATCACTAATTAAAAAACTGTTACAGAGTCTGTGGTCAATCAGATTGTATGATATTTCTTTTTAAAGATTTGAATAATCAGTCTATCTACAGTGTTCCTAGGGCACCTACCTCCTCAGCATGCAAGTGCTGAAAATGCTATGGATTGTTTTCTGTGTAATTGTGGGTTTATTTGTACAAAACGTGCAGTTCACTGTGACATGCACTGGGACAGAATAGGTCTGTTTGCGTAAAGCTGATCAACAGTTGCTTTCACAAAATGTCATTCCCTCGTAGTTACGCTTAGTGCCCTTTTAGGTATATTGCTGGGCTTAGATACAGATTTTAAAATTTTATATTTTTTTTTTAATTTGGGGTACTTTATAAGAAGTTAAGGTACAACCAAGTAGCTTGTTTCACTGTTTTTTAAGTTGGAATGCTGATCTTTTTATGAGCACTACTCAGTTTGCCTTATTCCATTAATGAGACTGTTGGTTTGGGGTTTTTTCATTCTTTTGCTTAAATGTTCCTAAAAACCCTGTCCTGTAAACTGAGTTAGACAACAGAACCATAGACTTGACATGGAACTATTACGAAGTCATGCTTCAAGTGGCCTTCCTTCTGCCTAGACTGCTGTAGCACCGATTTTTTCACCATCTCAACCCCAACGCTGATCATAGCAGCGGGAGGGCACACGACAGTTCTGACCTCATACACTATTAAATCAAGGCAGTCAAATCCATTTGCACACCCTGGTGTTTGTATACAGACCTCTTTACTTGTCTTCAAATGTGCGGGTTTTTAAAATTGTTGTCTGGAGTAGGTTACATCTCTTATGTGTGTCAGATCGAACCAAAGAAGCCTCCAGCCATGCCCAAATGCTGCTCCTAAAGCCTGCCTTCCAGTCCTTACAAAATCCCTGCAGGATTAAATGTGTTAACTTTTTTATTTTTGTACAGTTTCTAACTGATTTTTGCTAGTGATGTTAATTGAATTAAGTTTATTTGGGGAGCCTGAATACCTCCTCCATTTAAATAAACTGGTGACTTTCCTTTTATGTTAAAAAAAAAAAAAAAAAGTTTTTAAAAAAAAAAAGAGAAACCCAAAGTGTGCCTCTCAGATTTAAGGGTTTCTGGTTACATTTATTCTTAAGACCAGCAATGATTCTTTATATACAAAGATATGTTTTCCTCGTTTTTTATTACTGTTAAAGAAAAAATAAAAAATAAAAACCTCTTTCTTTGCTCTGGACCCAGTAATTGCGCTGGTACATAAACGCACTGAGAAAACAAACTTTTGTTTGAACTTTTGTAACAACTTATGACTGTTTTTGTATATCAAAGTTGATTCTTTTCAAGATATTTGGATCTAGTTTCTAAGTTATTTTAGTGTTTTATATGTTACAAAAAATACTTTAAATTGTTCACCAGCATTTTGAGTTATCTTTAATGCAATGGTGACACACAATGGGCTTAGAGCTACCTGGAGTAGCTTGTAAAGCCTCTCTTTTCCTTCCTTCCTTAGTAACTTGATTGATTACAATAATATCACAGATTACCTGAACCCCCTTCCTTTATAACTAGATCCTCCTTCCTTCCACATTTAATTGCTATTAGTGTGAAGAAACTGTTGAAATGGGCATTTTAATATAAGTACGGCTTAAAAAGAGAAAAATGAGGAAAAAAAAATAGAAGGTTATTTGTGGGTCTGTGAGATATGGCTGTGGAAAGATATTGTAGTAGTTTTAACACTATTGTTATTACCTTTTAAATCATTTACCCAATAAAATAAGGAAAAAGAATCACCATTTCTTTTTATGTTTCTCTGCTTAATTGTGCGGCTTGGTCAATTTTTTTACTTAAAGCATTTGCACTTAGTGTTAATGTTAAAGGCTAACGATGTGTTAGAAATACTTCCCTGTGATTAACTCTATTTCCATTTTGCCTGCTGTAGGAGCAGATTGTGCATAGGTGCATGCAGCTTTCAGTCTAATTCAGAAGTGAGTCACTAGTTAAATGCTCCAAGTTAAATCAGCATTTATTTACATCAGTGTATTTATCAGTATTCATTCATATCAGTTCAGTTTTATACTTATGTCTAACTTGAAATAAGGACTTTTGTCCAAGTTTGGGCTGCTTATTCTCTGAGAGGGCAGTGGTTTCAGCCTTTCAAAGCAATACCGTGTTGCAGAACCAGTCATATTGGTGTAACCAGTACATTGCCATTGCTACTTGTAAAAACATTTATTTAGCAGAATAATGCAGCAAAATGTGTATCATGTCTTGAAGTGTCACCTAAAATAATTTCAGTACACTTTATTTGTATCGCACTCATGGTAGTAGGTGTAATTTTTAAAGACTATATAGGCTTGCTTTGCCATGAGAGATTTATCTCACATGTCATATCTAGCTCATGAGAAGATTGTCATGTTGATCAAATGTCATGAAAAAAATTTATAGTGTAGAGTTTGCACTGACCTATAGGGTTCCTGCAAAGTATGGAAGGCCAGGGAAGGCGGCCTTTCCCCTTCCCCAAAAGCTTTTAGTCTTAACACAGTGGGGCAATTTTAAAATTGTTTTACCTAAGCAGGTCCAGTGAGAACAGCGCACCAGAACCTTTATTCATTAACAGCTTTACCTGTCAGCTTTTCAGTATCCCTGTAGTAACTCTGGCTTGGTAGCAGAGCTTCCTGGGGTGTTGATCAAGGGGTGAGGAACCTTGGCAAGCATCTACACTGGTATGGATAGCTGTGGGGAGGGGAGGGGTGTGTTCTGTGCAGCAAAGAAGCCACAGTCCAGCTGATGACAAAACAGAGTACCCAGACAAGTAAAACTGACTTGGAGAACTTTGTTCCTTCAGCCAAATTTGTAGTGTGCCGAGTTAAAGGGAGTGTATTTCCTCTGTAGTATAATTCCTGAAACAAAGTAAGAAATTTCTAACATCTCCCTGGAATTCCAATCTGATTATAGATGTGGTTTTGTTTGCCCTTGACTAACTGTATTAGCAGCTCTCCTCTCTGGAAATGCAAAGTGTTTGAAAACAAACTGTATCCATGTAACCTTTAGATGTTGAAGACTGATTGCAGCCATTACTCCACTCGCTTTGAAGCCTTGATTTAGAAGATTGAAAACAACCTCAGAAGGGAAAACCTGCCTGAGTAAATAATTTCCATTGTTTTAGTACCTCACAGATTTCCTATCATTAGTCTGAACTGGGTAAAACCTACCTAAAACTCATAGTCCATTGAGATGTATAGCTAGTTAAAACCTCCTACCAAAAGTTTCCTATCCCACCTATGTAGTTATCATGCTATAAAAGTCAAACTAGCAAAATAACACTGAGTGTTAAGGATGTTTCAGAGGTGGAAACTCTTATCCTTACATATATGTTGGTATTAAACAGTGAAAGGCTGACTTACAATTAGAGTTATAGAGAGATGCAGAGGATATTTGGCAGTACCTGAAAAAGGAAACCGCTTGCTCAGTTGATCTCAGGTTTCCATGAAGGACTTCACACTAGATTTCTACTTAAGCTGTTGTATCAGTCTTTATACAGTTCAAAAGAAATTAAGCTGGAGAATTGGTTCTGCTCCCCAGCTGCATGGAAACTTAAAACTTCTCCAGTGCAGATATAATAACAAGGTGGGCATATCCAGTGTGTTCTTTTTCCAGAAACAGTATTTGCCAGGAACCTTACACAACAAAATACCTGCTTGTCACAACATTATTGCAGTTTAAGTATAGCTAGAAACATTTCTGCAGTGCATTAAAACTCCTTTGCCATCATCTGTAGTGTGAGATTATGAGTACCTTAATTGCAGTAGCTTTCTGCACAAAGTTTTGAGCTGAAAACTTCTCTACGTGTTCTCTGACTTTCTACTAAAGTGATATAGAACGGGAAATAAAAGACACTGCTGAAGTTGTGGCAAGAACAGTGGGAGCGTAGAGAAAGCATCATAATACTGTAATACTGCTTCCTGAGCTCTTTAACTGAAAGACATAGACAGGAGCTATTTAAACAGTGATTAAAGGATTTATGTACTACAGTGAGGTCTGCCAGTAAACTCAGGCTTGGCTTGTGGTGATTGACAGGTAAGGCACAGGTCATACTTAAAAGTTCCAGAAATCCCAGTAATCATTGTTCTCACTGAAACTGCTATGTGCAAGGTAGACTACATCTACTGCTTAAGGCAGAAGAATCCATATTCTTATCTGATTTGATGATTAGCTAGCTACTATTAAAGCACCCTGTGACTCTTAACTGTTGATATTACAAATTGAAGTGGAAAGTCAGTTTTGGTTTTCTTACCTGGTTTTAAAGTCTTAAGCAAGACAGACTCAGTGCCTGGCATGATTAGAATGATAACAAAACTGTACAAGTATCCATTAAAATGCATTTATTTGTTTTAATTCAAAGGTTTAACAACTATTTGCCCAGTGCTCTGGACTTCAGGACACAACAGCAAAAAAAACCATCAGACCAAAATACAAAAACAAGTACACAAATTATCCCTTATTTGTAAACGTTACCTCATAACCAAGTTTTAGCACATTAAAAAGTTTACAAAATTTATAACACTCTTACAAATTATTCAGAACTAACAGCATGCATGGCAGCTGAGCCTTTCTACATCCACCCTTGCCCTTGCCATACCATTCTGTGCCTGGATAATGCCACGCTTGAACTAGAGGGTTGGGTAACTGGAACTGCAAGTTTCCCCAAGACTGCTTCGTGCATCAGCCCAGTGCCTGAGCAGCTCCAGCTCCCTCGCACAGTTTGGTTGGCGAGTGGTGTGGCTATGCTCACTGTCCTGCCTGCTGTGTCCTCTGCAGCATTGAGATAATGACTCAGTAAATGCAGAAATAATTTTCAAAAAGTACAAAATTGACCCTGAAGAAAAATAAAATCATTTAGAAAACAGCTTGGCTTGGACTAAGTTACACTAAAAGCTGCAAGACAGATTTACAGCACTATCACTTTGCGTATGAGATCACAAAAATCAACAGATTTCTTATGAGTCTTGTCACTGTAAAAATGAAAACATCAACATTGACTTATCTGCCCATAGAAACCTTTTACCTCCTACCAGGGGTGACATATGCCCTCTTCCTGCTTTTTGGCCTTTTCAGAGCTTTGTTAACTATTAGAACTAATTTAATTCCTAAGAACTTGCCTCTAGTGAAACAATTGCAACAGTGAGAAAAACAGCACATCTCTATTTTGTGTTAGCTCTAGATGCATAGAAAACAAATGCCTGCGTTTAGATGTAAGACTTAGGACATAAAAGTAAAATACAGTAAGCTAACAGTTGCAAATAGCCATTACTTCTGAAAGAAAGATACAGTTGGGCTTTACAAAATGGTATCAAATATACAGAAATATCAAAACCCTGATTGTGGCCAGAAACAGATGGATAAATCTACAGTGAGGTACTCTATAATCTTAAGATATGGAAATGGACTGAACTTTTCATGTCTCCCAACTTCAGCGAGGCAGAACCTGCTGAAGCACGAGCAGGCTTTGCTTATAAGCAAAGTTTGTCAATGCCTAAGAAGCTGAACCAAAACCAAGTGTAGGTGAGTGTGCATAGGCTGTGGCTTTTTACTGATTTATACATGCATGGCCAAGAACTGTTGATTTTCACCCTTCAAAAGAAACAAGATGCAAATTCTTCTTTGGTGCTTAAATAGGAAGATGTTACTGCCATGCGTCTGAATCCTTGAACAGCAGCACTGCACGTATCCCGCACAGCTAAAGCCTTGGCACCATAAGCTCCATGTTCACAGGCCCAGGTGCCAGATGCTGTGGTGGGTGCACTGATTTTACGAGCTCACTTTTCTGCTTTGGAAGGCTACTTACTCTAGGGCTGCATAAACTAACCAATCAGTAAACAAGTTCATTGTCATTAATAATGCTTCATTTATATGTACATTTGGAGGCAAATTTAGACAGTCAGTCACTGGCAGAGTTACCAGTTTCACTGCTCCTTGTTTCTTTTATTTGAAGTGCCTACAGTACTAAAAATTAGGAGAGTAGAGCTCTGTTCAGACACCTTAATACATGCCAAATTCTCTGTGAAGTCTAGGCACTGGCACTGCACAGGATTTATTTTTTTTTTCTGGTATTGTGCCTGACTTGCTAGCACACAGCAAATCAGTCCACTTCAGGGTGAGATTTTACAGTCATCTTAAACTAGTGGTGCAAGGAACAGTCTGTGAGGTTAGATGGGCCACCTCCCGCTCTGCCCCACTGCTACTGCAAATGGTTTTGTAACTGGTAGTACTGTGACTAGAGTGTTAGGAACATTTGACCGTGGGAGGGGACCAGAACTACACTTCCAGTTGTACGCCGCACTGCTGCAGTGTAAAATTCATCATCAGGTCCTGGGCAACAGCTTTAGCTCGACACAGATTGTGTGCATAATCCCACTGGAGAGAATGCCAATTAGCTTTCAAGAGTAGCAGTATAGTATTGCTCTTTAATTATCAGCGTAAATAAGCATAAAAACGACCAAATAAATCATCTGTATAGCATAACTGCCTGTAAAATAAAGCATTCAGGGAAATGAAAATCAGCCTCTGCCAAGAAAGAGAATAACCCCTACAGCAACCAAGTATCCTGTGCTTTCCCATTCAAACCAATATCCTGCACGTTGAACAAGCTCTGTCCGATGCATATTCCAAGCAGATACCAGAGACCCCTGAGGAATAAAGGATGTAAAGTTCCATGATGTAAGCCTCAGAAGTTCATTCTCTTTCTGCTCCTATTCTGACCTGTTCTTCACCTTCCGTTGAAGCTTGTGTCTAGCTATGCTGATAGGGTTTCTTGTGGCACCATACCATAAACCAAAATGAACTACTACATTTTAAAAGCCTTCAATGAGGCAAGGGGAAGGAGGGAATAATTTAACTTTTGGGTCCTTCACTACAGGAAAGACACTGAGGTGCTGGAGTGTGTCCAAGGGACAGCAAAGCTGGTGAAGGGTCTAGAGCACAAGTCCTGTGAGGAGCAGCTGAGGGAACTCGGGGTGTTTAGCCTGGAGTGGAGGCAACTCTCTACAACTACCTGGAAGGAGGCTGGAATGAGGTAGATGTTGCTCTCTTTTCCCAAGTAACAGGACAAGAGGAAATGGCCTCCAGTTGCACTGGGGGACGTTTAGGTTGGATATTAGGAAAAATTTCTTTACTGAAAGGGTCATCAAGTGTTAGAACAGGCTGCCCAGGAAGGTGGTTGAGTCACCACCCCTGGAGGTATTTCAAAGACATTGTAGATGTGGTGCTTAGGGAGACTGTTGGTGAACTTGGCAGTGCAAAGTTTATGGTTGGATTTGATGATCTTAAAGGTCTTTTCCAACCTAAATGATTCTATTCTATCTCAGCCAGCTTCACTGATACTGTACAACAAGCAAAGAAGCAACATCTCCCACTGTTCCACTGCCTACCCTCCTGTCTGACTCCAGGTGCACCACTCCACTCTTACACAGCAGCTCCTTACCTCTCTACTTTTTTGCTGAATTACCTTGTTCAGTTAGCCATTTTATAAATTTAAAGTGGTAGAGAAGAGTTCAGTGAGCTCCACAACCTGCACAGGTAAAGTTTGGAAGGGGAATATGAGTATGCCATTGGCTTTGAGGAGCGGTTCTGTCAGCGTACTCCACTTTGTGAAATTACGCCTGAAATTTCTACTGTGACTCAAAACAACTGGACCCATAACAGGGAACAGCTCAAGTCACAGCACAGAGACCAGGATAGGGGGTGGGAGGGAAGGCAGGAGCAATCACGGTGGCTCTGCTGTCAAAGTCAGTGGTCCAAGTGACACCACTTGGGCCACACCAAGAATCCTTTCATCCAGATTTCCCTCCTGTTGGCTATATTTAACATTGCCATTCCTGCTACTGAATTTTAATTCAGTCAGAAGAGCTCACAAATTTTGCATTCCAAGCAAACAGCCTGCACTGAGACACCTGAGCTTATTTAGATGCTTCTGCAGTCTTAACTGACCAGAGGCAGTCAATGGTGGCAAATAGTAGCCATTTTATACTTGTTTAGAGTGCCCTTAAGCATATGACTATAGATAAGAAAAGTTTTAAAAAAAAAAAAAGCTGCTACTTTCACATAACTCAGAATTTTTTCCAGTAGCTACAATATTTTGAAGAAAAAGAAACAGGAAATATTCTTTAAAAAAACCCCAACATACAGTTAAGCAAATAATAATGCTAAATAACATTTGCAAAATTTGGATAAAATCATTCTACTGTAATACAAAACATTCCTTCTGAACAGGATTGAATTCAACATGAGGCATTTTGCCAAATTCTTAAGTGAATAAATAAACCATGATACACTTGACAGTAACTATGGGGAGGGAAGTATCACTGTACATGTTCACAGGAGATGAAGTGTATTAATAGGGGGCATGCTTTAACATCCAGCACTGTGCATCTTAGCATCTCCCAGCAACATCCTGCTATTTCCTCATGAAATGCTGAATCTGCTGAAATAAATAGCAAGAACTTCTGTCACCTCAGCAGCTGATTATTAAGTGGTCTTCCACAGATGGATTCAGCCCTTCAATACCAACATATTCTTTCTTTAGGCCCCACGCCACAAATACTTAAGCAACACATGCCCGGCTTTACTGAGCCAGCAGCGAGACTCGCAGTGAAATTCATTATGTCCTTAGACATCTGCAGGATCAGCAGTTCACAGGTAACTCTCTATGCTGGTAGTTTTTATCAGGTGCTCAGCCTTCTCAAGTTGAATTCTGATTAAAAACACAAGGAGCTGTATAGTCTAAGACTAGCTATACTATAGCTAGACTATATATGACTAGCTATATGTATTGCAGCTTCTCACGCTGTGAGAGTACAGTGTAATTATGTGTGTATATATATGTATATATGTTATGTGTATATATATACACACACACACACACAGAGCGCGCCAGGAATGGAAGAAAGCCAGAAACCAGTTTGTAAATTAGAATGTGGGTCAATATATTTTCGATTGAAGTGTACTGTTTTTTTAATCATACAGAGTAAAAATATTTGAAGTAGCCATTTGTTCCCTCTCCAATGAAAATGCTTCTTTTTAAGGGGTGTGTGTGTGTGTGTGTATGTGTGTGTGAACCACTTTCATTACTTTTCCTTCTTGAGGTATAAATGACTGTACCTTAACTTCAGAATACATCTTCAGGTGATCCAGCTGGAGGAGGTATGATAGTTTAGTTTTATCTTACAAGTCACAGCTTTGACAACACAATGAATCTATATGTTGCAACAAACTTTTGTACAACAAAATTTCTGCAGCCCTGAAGCACAACAGTCTGCATAACAGGCTCACAATTAACTATCTGGAGGAACATACTCAAGACTGCCCATCTTTCTGCCGAGCAGTGTCTCCTCTCACCTTGGAAAATTTGAACAGGTACACGCAGTTTACTATTTATCCTTCTGCCTATCCACATCCTGTTCTCCAAAAGACATGCTGACAGGAAGAATTAGTCATTACTAGTAAACTGGAACACTTTCTTTTCAGTAGAGGCCTGCACTGATTTCACGTTCATTTTTATATCCATAATTTAAAATCAGTATACAGAATGCATTGGAGCTGTAGAGAGAGAACACAGTTTCATTTTGTTTCTTCACTAACCACTGGACTACTGAGTGAGGATCAGTGTAGAACACAGAGGAGGAATGTTTCAAAACCTAGTAAGTAAAAAAAGAAAACTCTGATGTTTACATTGGGCTTTGTATCTCCACCACCTCTCCAGTCAAAGTGAAACACTTTGTTCAAAGTCAGAACAGTGGACAAAATATCTTATCATAGCCTACATGTAATACAGTCTTTTGAAATTATTTCAACGTGGTGTTTTTCCGCTCACTCAAATAAAAGCATCTCCAAAGCATCAAGATCTGACAGGACTTGGCTAGATAGATATTTATCCACAGCAGCTCAGAAATCAAGTAGTCAAAAAAAAATAAATATTTTTGAATGAGTTATTGTTCCCCAACATTTTCAACCAGCTTAAAGAAAATACAGTAGAACCTCACTGTTTTGCACTTACAACTGGGAGATTAAGTGTACATCATTTCACTGTGACCATTTTGCAAGATTCAAGTGCTCAGAGTTAAGCCAGGATGATGCACATCAACGTGGGTTCTGTTCACATCAGTGGAGTGTTGTAATTCAGCTTTATTTCCTATCCTGTGATGTAAGTGTACTTACATTTAATGGAAAATAAGTCAAAACGAGGTAGCACTGCCACGCTCTTTGCTGGAATGTGGACAGATCCTGGCCTAATTTTAAACAGTGGCTTAGCAAGATTCTGCTGTAATCTACATAAAATGTATAAAATACGAACCTTTTCCAGAATAAGGCCACTAATTTTGCCATTGGCAATAGGCAGTGAGAAACAGCAGTTAAAAAAAACCTCACTTGATTATAGAGGTGTTTTTGAGGCAATAAACTGTGGGGAGAAGTATAAATACATTGTCCTCTCATCCCTCCTCTTTGTTTTCCAGTATAAGTATCTCTGCTTCCTATATGTACTACTCCGTGGGGAGAAATTTCAGTCTATTTTCTTAGCTGGGAGTCTAAGCAAGTCCACGCTACATTTAAAGATGGGGCCAGCACTGTAAAACAGTAGGATTACAAGCTTCCCATGAGTCATGGTCATGACAGTCTGATGTCCAGATGCCCAAATTCGATACCAGGGCCCATAAAAAGGATCTGAGACGGCTGGGCACAACATGTTGTTCAAATTCACTTCTGTAACCTGAGAAAGTGACAACAAATTTATAAATTAACAATATTTTTGTGTGGCACTGATTCAAACAACTAAAATGGTAATTTTGAAATAACCATAATAATAAAAAATGTTTAGGTCACACTTCTTCGTTCAACACAAGTAGGGCAGCTTTTGGGAGGAAAGTAGATCCAAATTCAGTTGTGCATTTAATAGATGGGTTTATGCAGGTACATAACCAACTTATGAAATATTTTACTGATGCTTGTGAGATATGATACACAACATTAGAACATGCAGTTAAAAAATTGCATATCCATATATATATATAGAGACACTCCAAAAAACTAGTCAGTGTTTTTATTTGAATGTACTTGCAAACCATCCATTTATTAACCTGTATTTACTTACCAATCCCAGAATCTGCAAGATGCTAAAATGATATACAAACATAAACCCCGTGGATAAAAGAGCCCACCAGAAATTGCAGAGTGGTTCTGGAGTGTAGATACCTTGAAAAGAAAGGAATACATTAGTATTCAGATGAATTGCTGTGTCCATCAAACACTCATGAATAATCCTCTCTCTTCTGCTCTGTGGATGTTCGGGCATCTGGCTTTAGCTGATAACCTACTCAATACCATTACAGTAATTAATATTTGAGTGCCTTATTTCTTACCTGAAGCATCCTCATCAGCTTCTTCCCTCCTCTGGTCCAGCAGTAAAACATACAATATGTTACCTCATTAAGCTTGCCTCTTTTTCACCAACACTAGTGATTTTTTACTTCATTCTTACTTCTACCACAGAAGTACTAAATTATTTTAAAATACAGTAGTGGTATATGAATCTTAAAATCAGGTTATTTATACTTAAAACACCTGCTTCTTATGGGGGCTATGACTTCAGCATGCACAGAACTAACCTAGGTAGTGTCAGTTCCTGCGCAGCACTGTATTAGAGCACAGCTTAATTGCCATTTCCTAATTTTATGGTTGTTTAACAACTATTAAAAATTAACTTGCACCAATAATTCCTAGGAACAGAAAAGCAGTATAAAATTAATGATGGAGTTTTTAAATTAAAACTGCTGTGGAGATATTTTCAGATATATAATACAAACAATTTTATAATCCGTAGGTATCACAGATACTGTATTTTTTCCCCTTTAAATGAAGTAGCAGATAAAACATTATTCCTGGGTTCATCTATCCATCTCCTCCTTAAATTAGGCTTTATCAATTTACTGACAAAACAGTGTCATGTGATCTAGAATGTACCAAGGAAATCAGAAATAAAAGTACCCTTAGATACAGGACTATTTTTGGAATGAAATATTCAAACATCATATGGTAAGAACAAAAACAGTTTACAGAGTCTCAAGACTCTTGCTAGCAGACATGAAAATTTCAGTGTTAAGATATGGGGGAAAATATTATTTTCCATACAACTTTAATAACTTAACCTAGGGATGCAGAAGAAAAAAGTGCACAAAATCATGCTGCTCAGCTGCTACAAGGAGTTTCAGGTGATTATAAAAATACACTGGCATTTTTTTATTTGCCTTTGTCTGCTCTCTGATCCATTAGATATTATTAAATATTGGAATGTGTATCCAGTACTCAAAGGATTGCTTACAGCAGAGTGCAATATTCCTATTAGCCTTTGCTAGCTAGCACACTCAGTAATTTCCAGGAAGATTCAACAGACTTCAGCACATACTCTACAAGGCTATGGGGAACTCGGGTAACTACACATGTGCAGCTAGCTATGACAGAACATGCCAGACTACAGCTGCTATGAGTATGCCTGTGTATGGTATTGTATGTAGACAAAGGCAAATAACTGCTATTACCTGCTTTACTACACTGCTGTATAATGATGCATCCCATCTCAGGTCTAAAATTCCTAGAGGACTGCTTTCTCAATCCCTCTTGCCCTTTTACAATTCTTTTCTGCATAGTTGTCTTCTATATTTTGTACCCATCATGCCAGGTCAGATGGATTTTGCAGTAGCTACCTGAAATAATCTGATTTAAATATCATATTGTGTTACAAATTCAAAATTACCTACACTTTATCACCTAAACTTGTACATCTATTCATTGTCCACTCCAAATAGTTTCTCTGTTGCTAGTCAAGGAAGGAGTCGATTGTGTGCATGAATGACAGCAGCACATATGCACCCCATATATTACTCCCTGACTTTAATGAGCAACAATAATAGTGTAATTACTTGAGTCACAACAGCAGACCATGTTTTAGTGAGCAAGCTGTGACTTGGTGCAACCATGATAAATATTAGCAGAGAAGCTACTTTGAAAGCATAAGGCAGCTTATAAGATTTCTTATCCAGTGGGTAGGTGAAGGTCAGAAGAAGTGTCTGAACTATAAGCAAATTCCAAAGGTAAAACTGAACTCTACATCAATAACTAAGTGGAGTGTTCTACAGGTAAAGGGAAAAAATTCACAATGGTCTAATTCTTTGAACATACTTAGCAAGCATGATCTAAGAGCTGGTATCCTATTTAGAAAACAGTACAGGAGATTTAAACAGCAATGATATTCATTAAACTCCACTGTCTGAAAACATCAGATATGTGATACCACCTTGAATATATTTTTTCACTACAGAGAGCAAGAGAAGCAGCAACTATCCTTGGTGTCTGAGTTCAGGAGACCGTGGCTCTATTTTTGGCTGCACCAACTTCAAGTGACCTGGTCAAGCTATACAGAAACTCTTTGTGTTCCCTCCTCAGCTGTAGAGTAAAGAAAACATATTTGACTTGCAAAGGTTTTTTTGTACTGTCTTTGCAGTTTTAGGTGCATGTTTAACCTAGATGCAAAACACAACATAAAATTTAAATAAGGTATCTAAAACAGCTCCCAGAAACTAGCGGAGTAGTGCTATACCAAATTCAGTTTCATGTGAACTTGCCTGGTTGGCAGTTGCCTGTGTTATTTCAAAAGTATTTGACAAAGCCTGAGAACAGATGGTAGTAAAGAGGTAAACATTCAGAAAAGATAAAGTCCAGAGATCTTGATATTTGGGGGACTTAAAGTGCAGGTACTATATAAATGCTAAAATAGACAAGCAAACTCAGCCACAAAACAAGACTGGAGGGAGAAAGCAGTCATTAAAAGACTAATGAAACTGCACAAGATGACAAAATAGATCAGTGGCATACTTTGGCTTTGAACCCAAGCTTCTCATGTCCAGCTTCAATCTAGTCAGGGAATCATGTTTTAGAAGTCACTAAGGAGAGCTGTTCGGGTTCCTCCAGCTAAGAATTTCACACTGCTACATCCTCCCTCTGCTGCAAAGCTTAAAAAAAATACATTAGCAACTCTCACCCTCTACAGACCTTTGATCTCACTTTATAATAGAAGAATCCTCCTTGCCAGACTTTGTAATCCTGAAAATAGTGTGATTTTTAGCAGTATCATTATTTGGACATCAAGGGCCAAAAAGAAACAATGACCTCCACACGGAGATTGCTAAGAGCTCTGGATTCCTAACAGTGCTTTGGGAAACTAATTTTCAATTCATACCTGAGATACTTTCTGTATATTTCTCATTAGATAAATAATTACTATAGATTTTATTACTCTACAGTCCTGCTATTCAACAGATGACTGTTTAACAGAGCAGTGTGGTGTATTTTCTGCAGTACGCAATCTGTTAAAAGAAACAAACAGGAAAATCAAGAGCCAGCCGAGTGGTTGGTTGAATGGCCTGTGGTTGGCTTTGGCAAAAGCTACTTGCTGCTTACATAGGAAATCAATTTCAGTAGGTAGCACTGAGTTTCCCTCTCTATTCACTAAGGATCACAGGCAATTCTTATATGTTAAGCACTTTCAAAAATTTAATCCAACTGCCAGTCTGGCACTAATCTCACTCTCAAAAATGCTCATGCTCCAGACAGTTGAGACCGTTCCAAATCAGAGTCATCCAAGTAGGCTGTGTATTTGCTCTTGTGTTGAAATAGCACAGCACTGCATATTTCAGTTTAATTTAAACCTCATATTTCAGTAGCATTGATAGGAAGGATTTCATATAGATTGAAAAGTTTGGGGTTCATCATCTGCTTCTACAAGAATTTGTTGACCTTGAACATGCCAATTGATTAATTTTGCCATCCAGAAAATGGAAGTATGGCTTTAAAAATCTAAAGATCAATAAAGAGACTCAGTTTCTTTTATACTGTTTCCAGTTGGAATGTTTTGTGCTAGTTCTAGTGTTCTTATGAACTATTACTTTTAAAGTTCTCAAAACATAGGATTTTAAAATTTTGAATACAACTTAATAGAAAGTAATACGCCTTTTTTATTTCTGTGAAAACATAACACAGGAAAAAATTACTCCTCTGCTTGAATTAGAAACTAAAAACAGTACAATTTTTTAATTTAGCAGGGTCTTAAAATAACCTCTTTTTCCTAATTAATGTCTTGCTCTCATTGCTATTTCATTTGATAGCGCTTTACCAGTTTTCCATCCCAGCCCTCTCCTTCAGTAGTCTCACAATTACAGGTAGACCTGCTTAATCCAAAACTCAGAGCAACTATTACAGTTCTTTCATTTTCAAGCTTATAAAAATGTGAGGGCAAATTTATTTCCATTTTATTTCCCTTGATCAAAGGGTTAATTCTAGTAGTGTAACCTATTGAGCTAGCCTAGAGACCAAACTTCCTTTCCAGGAGAAAACAGGAAAAATGTTCTCAAGAGGATGAGCCTAAAATCCACTGTTAAACCTACAGCTGTTCGGCATCTATGTGTAGATTTCAAAACACTGCCTTATGCCAGAAGATTTCTATTTCCCTCAATGCCAGCTACTCTCACCAGAATCACCTCAGACAGAGGTCTTACTACCTGCTCCTCTCAGGAACCATGTTTTATATTCCATAAGAAGCAGCAGCAGTTCTTCCTTCAAAAAGTACTAGTTCTTCCATATACTGGTACATACCCTTCTTTAACAGACCCTGGGCCCACTTGGAGAATGCCACATTAATTTCCTTATTTAGTTTTAAGTGTTTCATAATAGACCACCATAGTTTCAAAGAACTGTAACTGCCCAGTGCATGAAGCTCAGAGGGTCACAAAACAGAGACATGTCCCCTCCTCTTCCTCTCCAGCTCTCTTAAATCATTACACAAGATTATCCTGAAACGACCAAGCTACAAGAAAGCCTGCAGCCCCAGCAGCAGCTCAGCCCTCCAGCTGCTCATGCCACAGCTACCCTGCTGCTCAAGGGGCCATAGCACAAGCACAGCTGGACAGGGAACCAGGCACTGACATCTCTCACACGGGATTCAGGAGGCAGGGACAGGAACATGGAAGCTGCCAGCAGGAGAGGAGAAGAATAATATACAAGAGTTGACAGGTCTCCAAGTAATTAAGAGTTTCAGTGAAAGAGCTGTACCGCATGTTATCAAGTATTTCAGTGAGGATGGAGATAAACTAGATTTATGACTACCTAACTATATTCAAGGATTACTACTAAGCTATGTAATAAAGCCTGCTTTATAACTCTATTTAAAAGCCAAGGAAAGATAGAGCTAAATACAGGTGTGTCTTACAAAGCAGAGAAGTGGCTGACAAAGGGTATAACAGCTACAAATGTCTTTAAATATGGTAACTCCTGACCCTTGCTGGAAAGCACAAGTTTCTATCCCCAATTGCTTTAAGTGCACTTTCCTAGTTTACAGCCACTGGAAAAGTGATCCTTTTGCCTGTACTTGGTATCTGTGTTCTACATCTTACAACTTAGCCCAGCTTCTCATTAGGTAAGAAATGCTGCACTCTCCTTAAGCAAGCTGGCTATACAGAGCTGCTTCTTTCCATCTACCTAAAGTGTGACAGAGGCATTCTCCATGAGAGGGGAAAAAAGAGAAAAAATAAAAATCTTCTACTGACTTTCTGACAATTCCATAGAACTTCATCTCTCCTGATGCCATTTTCGAAGACACAGATCAAAAAAAAAAGGACTTTATGACTTGAGTCAGAGAGACAGTTTCTTTATTGCTTACAAGGATAGAGCAATTGCCTTATAAGCTGAAAATTCTGACTCTACTCCCAGCAAACAACTCACCTACCTAATTATTTAGGGTGTCTACGTCTGTCCGCTTGCACGCAGCTGCACAATAGTGAATCAGTTCTTAAAAATACATGGGGCCAGGCCGCAGGACTGTCCAGAATTTGCAAGGCCATTACTGTCAGTTTGGGCTCCAAAAGAAGATATTCCTCCCCCCCCCGCCAAATACAACCAAATCAATTTACTTTCTCCACAGGGTGGACAACCTACAATTGAACTGTGAATGTTGAGAATTTGCATAGCCATTCTGACCTGGGTGCTGGAGACTATCTCCCTCTGCAGGCTGAAGTGTCAGAGCCACTCAACCATTCAGTGACACCAATACAAAGGCCTCTGATTCAGCATACCTGATATCCTGGAACTCGAGGTACAGCTGTTCATACATCAGATTCCTCCTTCAAGTGACAAAAATCCTAAAAAATCTCAACATCAACATCTTTTTCATTAAGTTGTTAAGTCAACTAAATAATGCTAGGGATCTCAAAACACAAGAAAGATTATCTCATTAACTCCACTGCTAGGGAGCTGCTATAAATTAAACATTACTTCAAACTGTTGTGGATATCATTTGCTCACAACATTCAGGAAATAACAATTCCATTTTGATTAAATTTCACTTTGATTCGAAGTTCTGAAACAAGGTGTACATCTAATCTTGTCAAATCCATCTGAAAATCTGACCAAACTAGTTTAAGGGCCAAGGCAGTCAAGAACTTTGTCTCCAAGGCTGATGCAGTGCAAACTAGATTTTTCTTTCATTATGTTAAGAGTACGCAGTTAGAAAAACTAAATCGCCCTGAACACCACTGAAGATCTCTAATACCTTGATCTCAGGTGATCAGGTTACTGCACTGTTGAAATAGTTGTGGCATTTTGAGACATTACACTTTCTCATCTGCCATCTCCCTAAGCCTTCTACCAGCAATTTGTATCCCAGTAGCATAAAGTATAATTAACTGAGCATACTCATATGCTTCAGAAGACCATCTCAGCTGTAGATGAAAGTGGTTTGAGGTGTTTTTCAGTGAAGAGTTGGTTTCACGGTCTAAATCTGCACTACTGTGGTTCCTGTCTTCTTCCTTTCACCTTGACAATTCATTCACCGCACCTCCCTTTTGCCAACCCTACCACTCAAATAATGCAACAGTAAACCAATCCAGAAGTTACAAAAGCATTCATACTTTTTTGGATAGGGAAGCAAGGACCTTGCCTCCTAAGGACAAGAGCTATTTCAGGAATGCTGTGTCCTGCCCAGATGCATACTATAATTTCTGGCAGGGTTCACAGGTGATACAAGGTGAGATTCATTCAGAAAAAAAAGTTGCCAACTGCAGATACACTTCATGTAAGAACTGCCTTAAGTTAGGAATCCTCTACACTGGTCTCATATCTGCACTACATCTATTTTACCTGAAAGCCTCCTACTACAGCCAAGAAAGATCTGAGCCACAGTGCATAAGCATTTATTTTGCCTAGCCTGGCATATGTGCGTATGTATACGTGCATATACACACTTGGAAAGAACGTACGTTAGACTGGAAGTATGGCAATTTATAGTCAGTCACTCAGTACAGAGGGGAAGGAAAGGGAAGGGGAAGAGAGAAAGAGGTTTTAATCCCCAAGAGGGAAAATATCCTTGAGCTTCATTAAGTTCACTGTGAAACACTGAAGCCTGAGTTCTGAACATCTCTCTCATCAGTTTGATCCTAAGCACAGCAAAGCCCCCACACTTACACCAGGGGGGACATGAAGGTGATGTTGCCAGTGCAACATGACCTGTCTTCAGCACTGTAATGAATAGCAGGGAGAGAAACAAAATAAATGATTACAGCCCTTGCTTACTTTCACCCAGTTTCCTTTCAAAAAGGAAACAACTTCAACAGGTAACTGGGTGTGCATGACTGGTATGATAGTTGATTAGCATGTCAACAAGCCTGGACATGCAGTTCTGTATAGAATGAGCCTCAAATCAACTCCGCTTCGGGTGTTCTGCTCAACCTTCCTTTGAGAAATGTTAATATTCCATCTGAGATCCTATTAAGCCCATCAGTAATATTGGCAGATTCCCAGTAAAACTGAAGTAGTGTATTTTTCCATATACAATCCATTCCTTTCCATTTTTCCAATTTTACTACACAGTCATCATCCACAGAATCACTGATGGTAATTTCTATTTAAAATACAGAAATAAAGCTGCATGCTGATCAATGTCAGTGATGAAAAAGCAATTTTCAAAAGAGAGTTAGGATAAAGGGTGAGATGTACTCAAAAAGTAAACAAACATGCTAGTGAAATGACAAAGTATTAACAAATGCTTTCAGGCTGAGTAATTTTTCCATCAAAACCCATACATTAGGTCTCCTGTGGCACTAGCCACAACTACTACTACAAAATCCCACGGGCATTTTGCTAACAAATTTTACAGCCAGTGAGGTGATCCGGAGCCAACTGCATAAAAAATTGAACAGTTATTAGTTACACAGCCTAGGGCAATCTCAATTGATGTATTTAGCCAACAAAGTTCTTTTAGGAACTTCACTGCTATCATGTCAACATTAGATGGCAGCAAATAACTGTAAATGAATAAAGGGCAAAAATTTAGAAAACTGCACTAGGGCACCAACTGTGCAACACGAAGCCCCTTGAACTGCAGATACTGTCCTATCAGCCCCATAAAACAGGTGCTGTTTTACACAAAATCAAACCAACCAACAAAAATCCAAAGGAACACATCAAGTGACATCCAAGGCCAAACTTTAAAGTACACGTCTTAAAAAGATGTTATATGGGGACTTCAAGGCCATCAAAAGAAGAGATTTACTGACACCACAAGAGCTTGGTTTATCATTGCTTATAGTGTACTACATGGCTGTATACACTTTCTCCCCCCTCCTACAAGATTAGGAATTTGTGTAACTTCTACAACAGTACCACACTTTAGCATTATTTGTCAAAATTTTAAGATACCAAAGATGGATTAAAATAAATGTGGCTGGCATACTTCTCTGGTAAGAGAAAGAAACAGAATCATCTTTTGAAAACATGTTTCTTTAGTTTCACTCAGCAGTGAAACACAAAAAGGTTGGAACCCTATCATGAACTAAGAGTGAATGATTACAAATAAGCATGAATAAGTAACAGCTCAATGCCCAAGTGGAGAGCAGTGACAACTGCCGTTCCTCAGAGCTCAGTATTGGGACTGGTGCTGTTTAAAATCTTTTTTGGCAACATGGGCAGTGAGATTGAGTGCACCCTCAGCAACTTTGCAGAGGACACCAAGCTGTGTGGTACAGTCGGCAAGCTGGAGGGCAGGGATGGGCCATTTGGAGGGACCTGGACAGGCTGGAGAGGTGGGACCCTGCAAACCTCAAGGAGTTCAACAAGGCCAAGTACAAGGTCCTGCCCATGGGTCGGGGCAATCCCAAGCACAAATCCAGGCTGGGCGAGGAGTGGATTGAGAGCAGCCCCAAGAAGAAGGACTTGGGGGTATTGGTGGATGGAAAACTGACTGTGAGCCAGCAATGTGCGCTCACAGCCCAGAAAGCCAACCGTGTCCTGGGCTGCATCCAGAGCAGTGTGGGCAGCAGGGTGAGGGAGGGGATTCTCCCCCTCTGCTCTGCTCCTGTGAGACCCCCCCTGCAGTGCTGTGTCCAGCTCTGGGGGCACCAACATCAGAAGGACAGGGACCTGCTTGAGCAGGTCCAGAAGAGGCCACAAAGATGATCAGGGGCTGGAGCACCTCCCCTGTGAGGACAGGCTGAGAGAGTTGGGGGTGTTCAGCTGGAGAAGAGAAGGCTCCGGGGAGACCTTAGAGCGGCCTCCCAGTGCTTAAAGGGGCTACAGGAAAGGGGGGAGGGACTCTGCATCAGGGAGTGTAGGGATGGGACAAGGGGTAACAGTTTTAAACTGAAAGAGGGGAGATTCAGATTAGGTACAAGGAAGAAATCCTTCTCTGTGAGGGTGGTGAGGCACTGGCACAGGTTGCCCAGAGAAGCTGTGGCTGCCCCCTCCCTGGCAGGGTTCAAGGCCAGGTTGGACATGGGCTGGTGGAAGGTGTCCCTGCCCGGGGCAGGGAGGTGGGACTGGGTGATCTTTAAGGTTCCTTCCAACCCAAACCAGTCTGTGATTACACGATAAGTGACTGCTGGTATAAACCACAAAAAATTCATCAGGGTGGAAGAGGCTGACTATGGTTGTTCTGAGCATTTGATAAATTGTATCCCATTAGTTGACATCACATTCTTGCTTTTCTTTAAAAGCAACTGACCATAAATTATCCTCTTGTTTCCTGGATGAAACAATTCAGCTCTGCTAGGAAATGCAGCTGGAGGCACGTCAACGCTAGAGGGGAGCGGAGCATCACACCAGATGAATACATACAGCATTCCCTTCCTCCGAACAATTTGGGATTCCCCGATTTACTGAACTGGCATAAGTGATTGCAAGCTAGCAGTCTTGTTAGAACAGATAACAAACAAGCTACTTCATTTCACTAGTATGTGTCACTACATTTCATTAGAGCTTCAGAATTTCAGGAATTTAGCTAACTAGCCGACTGATATTTATGTGGGGATAAAATAATTTTTTTTTTTCATCTCATTTTAAGTTGCAGTACTTCTCAAGAGACATCCAAGAAGGCAAAAGTCTTAAAAATACATCACACCAACAACTTAGAATGTTGTAAGGTGGAAGAGATGCTACTCGGGAAGAAAGTGCACAACACACCAATACATTCTTGATAGCCCTTTGGGGCTATCAGTGCCTAACACAAGACTTTATCACCCGGGTTACAACTCCAGCAACTATTAAGCAACAACAAATTAAAAAAAGAGTATGAGTAAAGCCTGTGATAAGCATTCAGCACAGCTTTTCCATTCCATGGAACCAGTTTAATACATATAGAGTAAATTGCCAACCTACCTCCTTTCCGTAGCAGATAAATGGGCACAACATAAAGCATCACATGCTGGATGTAATAAATTTCCATTTCAAATGGAAGCTGTGGAATAAGGAAAACATTTGTAAATGTTTTTCATCACTAACAAATGAGTTACAAGGAATCATTTTCCTAATGGCCCACGGCAATTCCTTCAGTTCAGTTATCGCCTATGTATATTAATGAAGAGATGACATTAACGGTCAGTGCTTTGAAAGTGCAGCTAACTGTACCCATTCCATTCCCCTTGCCACAAATGCAATAAAGCAGGTAGACAATTCTCAAAATCAGCCAGAAACACAACAAAGAAGGAATAATGTAAGTTTGCTCTTTTCCCTTTCTTAGCATAAATTACCAATAACAATGCAAAGCCCTAAAGTAATCAAATCTATACTCACCCTATATGACAGTAGCCTATTTAGAAAGAAAATTGCTACCTTGTGGGTGACAGAAATCTATAATTGAGGTCTTTTCTAGATAAAAGTATATAAATAAATAAATTACTGACGAGACCTGTGCAAAAATCAACATATCTGTTTTATAGTAATCTGCATTCTGCAGTGATACTGCTAAGCTTTACCAAATGTAAAATTAAATATAAAATAACCAATATTTTATCAGTTTTAAAGAGAAGTTGCAGATTGATGTACGTAAACAAGTTACCAATTAGTAGTAAACAAGGTATTCCTTACCTGCTAACAACTTCTGGGAAATTACAATTAGTCATTTGTGTGTTTGGTAGTTGAATTCATGTTACTTCTTAGAGCAGCAGACAGACTAAAACCAACTTGAACCACAACTCTGAGTTTAGTTTGAGCCCTTTAACCCAGACCCAACTAATTCTAGCTCTTTAGTAGTTAGAAAAGGTGATGCACTTTACAGATGGGTTATTCTCATCTGTAAATGCCTTTGCCTATATCTACTTGTTAAACAACACATTTAAAACTGAACAGTAGTAGCAAGATTCAAATTCAAAATTCAGAACTCAACTCCTTGCTGCAGCTCACTTACAAAGCTGAACAGACATACTTCTCCATTATTTTTCAGACATGAGAACTGGACAATACCACCACGCAAGTATAAAAGCTCAGAGGGATAACACAAAGCCATTAACTTTGGTTCAAATGCAGACTCATTCTACCATTCTACAGGCTAAAGTGAATCCAGACGCAAGTCCCACCATCATGGTTTGTCTGTTGGAAAGGTGGGGGGGGGGGAAGCCTTCCTTTTCTATTACTGTTCTGAGACACTGAAGTCATAGCATTGAACAGAAACATTACAAACATTTCTACATCAACAGGAGCAGAGAGGTTGAAACAGAGTTTGGTTTTCTTACTAAATAGCAGTCAATAAACAGCTGGTAATTGATATGGTGATCTTTTAAATTAAATAACAATTCTTACATCCTATTTTGAATGTAAAAGATGCTAAAACCAACAGCTGGATTCTGCTAGCGCTGGCACCCTCCAGCTGAACACTATCAGTGTCCTGACTGCAACCTCCAAGATGGGCAGTCAACTCTTAGGAGACTAAGCAAAAAAAATCTTCCACACAATCTGTTATGTTATTTTATTCCAAGTATTCTGTATCAAAACAGAAAACCAAGCAATAGAGTAGTATGCAAAAGCAAGAATTTCATGGAAGTCGTGAAATCTTCTGAATCTAAGCCTTCTCTGCCGTCCCTTGTTGAAAGACACAGAGGGCAAAGTGAGAGAATCCAAATTATTTGGAAAGAAGTTAAAGCACTTTTCCTAGCTGAAGAAAAAGCTGTACCTCTCCCAGCTGGAACAGGCACACTTCAGAAACAATAGCTCCTGATATAAACAACACAACATGAGGCACTCACTCCTGCCAAGAAGAGTTCTCTATTTAATATCTGTGGTTTCATAAGTCTTCTAAATTTGCTGAGTTGTGAGGGTACACAAACACAACGCTCAGGACACTTCTGAGAACAGAGTAACAGTTGTTTTGCTGCAGTGGTGTTGACAATATTTTTTTGGTGTAAAACAAAACATCGTTTTTTCACTACAAAAGTTTGCTTGTTCTGCAGCCTGGCTAATTATGCAAGTGCATTTCCTGGTATAATGCTACAGAAGCAGAATTTGTGTACGACCAAGCACTCAAGTTGTACAGCCAGGCGACAACAAACCAAAAAAAGACAAACACAGAAGATGAACTATAGAGTTGTACTGAGTGACTGACTCACCTAGCTCTAAAGGTCTTGTCTCTAAATTGTTTTATCGGTAAGACTCACTCACAGACAGCAGACAGAGGTACCTTTTACATGCAAAGACAAACTGCAAGTGAAGACAAGGTAGAAGGGATCACCCATCAATCTAGGATTTAAAGAACCTCTGAAAACAAGTAAGCACTTAAGCAAGTGGTAAGGTTTGAGAAACTAAACATCAAAGCAACAGTTACAGAACAAAGTGAGTCAAAATACTGAGTTGGTCCCTCTAATAATAATTCACCACAGGCACCCATGAAAGCCACATGGACATAAGCCCAGGCTCCAACAACCTCCAAAGTGGACCCTCTTTACAGGTCCTGGAGACTTGTCCTCTCCTGTCGGATGCCCCTGTGGAAACCTAGCAGCCTCACTAAAGAACAGTATTGCCCTAGTAACAAACCAGTGATGTTCATCATACATTTCTTCAACCACACCTGTCCCCAGAGAGATTCAGAATCACTGGGTATTTGTTAACAGACTCATCTGAACTCTGTATATTAATTTATTTGATGGGTTTTTTTGTACTAAACCCTTGTCTCCCTTACCAGCTGCCAGAATCACTTTCTGCATTTCAATTTATTTCCCATACTCAGGATCTGAAAACACCACCACAAGACAGAAGGACAAATTACCTATTTCTTCTACTAACTTTTATTCTGGTCTCCCTTAACAGTATAAATTAATACAGAGGACAGCCTACTCTGTTACTCAAGACAGTAAGTAAGTTTTTCTCTTTTAAAGGTTCTTACTTGTGGCAAAGCAAATTTGCTTCATCCATTCATAGCTTTTAACAATGGTATAAAGTTACATACATTTCAAAACACACCAAATTAATAGTGACATACACAATTCCTCTAATGCACAAGATCAAAACATGCTAACAAAGTACTCTGGAAATGAATATTCAGCCTATTCACTGTTTACATTTTGTAATGAAGTTTCTGTTAGAAAACAAATGGTGTTTTGTTCTTCCAGGAAGAGTTTGGCTCAAAGCAGCCACATGTGCTTCTAGCCCCCACATCAGCCTGGTATGATGCTGATTCACAGGTGCCACATCCCCTGGACCCATGCTAAAGGCCCTCTGGAAGACACCGCGAATAGTGAGCAGGCCCGCACCCGAGGAAGAGGTAAGTACAGTTCTGCTAGCTAGCTAAACTCCCAGCAGCTGCTTAGGTTCTTTGCAAGACTCTGGAAAGCAGAAACTGTATCATGAAGGATTAGAGCTCACCCCTTGCATCTCTGAGCACACAGACACAGCCATCGACAGCAGTCCTCTGAGCACGTATTTGATGTCCTAACTTAAACCAGCTACTGCCTTAAGGAAGCAACTATGTCTTTCCACCGACTGCAGTAAGTTTCTGAAAAATCTCTTCAAGACAACAGTAAAGTTGAGCCCCGATATTGTCAGATATTCGGATGAGATTCTCTCCTGAGGGAGTATGATACACAATATTAGACACAGCGGTTGGTTTGCGCTTGCAGTGGGCAAGGAGGTTACCACTTTGCTCTGTTCCCTGACAGCAGTAATCTTCCCACTGTTAATTATTTATATCTTGGCCTTCTATTTGCAACAGCCCAAGCACTGTACTGTGCAAGAGAGCTCTCCATCATCCTCTACAAACACCACAGAGTATGGAAGAAAAAGGAATAGAAGGAATTCAACTCCCAGATTCTGTTTTTTTCTGTAGCACATCTAACACGAAGTCTAGCAAATATCAAACGTCATTCTGTACCAGCCGTCGTCTTAGACATTATCAGTAAATCAGACATAACCTATAATCAGTAACTCGTTTACTAAACATAATCAGTAATCAAAGAAATAAACCAGAAGCATAGGTTTTTCTTTTTACCTGTAAAGCAGACCGCAGAACAGATTAAACAACAGAGAGGGGGAACCTATAAAAGCTATACAATACAAAAATCATACAGCAAACAGGTACTAGGCCCACGTAACATATTAGTTACTTCTCAGAATATTTAGGATTGTGATAACAAATTACTTATTTGGCAGAGAAGAAACAGCTGCCAGAGAAGCCTAGAATAACGGTCTAAAAACAGACATTAAGACTTAAAAGAAAACACAAACAGGCAGCATTTGGAGAACAGACTATTTCCAGTCTTACCAAGACGGATTTCTCCAGCATACATCCAAACTGGCAAACAGCCAAACCTGACCCATGCTCAAGTTATTGTTACACTACTCAGGCAGTTCTACAACTCAGACACCAGTTTATACATTTGGGATAGATCAGAAAAGATATTCCCATATATTTGAATATTGGGAAAGAGTAGAGGAAGAAAAAAAATTATGTTAACATTGGCATTAATGTCAGCAGCAAGGCTCCTTGAAATAAAGAGCAGTAGGGCTGTCACCCACCTGCATGACAGTATAAGGAAGCATCACGGATTTTATTTGCTACAATTCTTTATAATTGTATTTTAGGGGCAGAGTGTTTAATTCAGATTTCCTGCCATACACTCACTTGTCTGTAATTGGTATGAATGCATACTGATGAGTCCAAACAAACAATCGCTGTTTCAGGTGGGTGTCTCAACCAGTACCACCCTTCCAGTCTTTCCATACAATCCAGTCAGTGCAAGGAATTATAATTCCCTTAATATATTAATTCATCAGTTTTATCGATGAATTTTATCTAGATCTCATTTTCAATTAATACTGTTAGGATGGGGTACGTATACAGAGGGAAAGCATCAGAATCCACACCAGCTACCAAAGACAGTGTTAGCATGCATGAGGCATATGAGTTCATAAAAGAGCATCTCTTGTGCTGACAAGCCTGCAGAGTGAAGACACCATAGAACACAGAACTAGGAATAATACCCTGTTACAAGGGTGGAGGGGATCAGAAACATAACACAACAAGAAACACGATTGTATTTTCACTAGTATATCAATTCTAGAAAATGAAGCTATGACTGGATTCTAATGCATGACATACCCAAATTCTGAGAAGTTTTAAAAGAATTTTTTTTCTTGGTGTGCTGATTTTGGCTGGGATAGTTACTGTCCATCACAGTAGCTGGCATGGGGCTGTAGTTTGGATTGGTGCTGAACAGTGCTGATAGCACAGGGATGTTGCAGGTACTGCTGGGCAGTGCTTACACAGAGCCAGGGCCTTTTCTGCTCCTCGCCCCACCAGCGAGGAGGCTGGGGGGGCACAAGGAGCTGGGAGGGGGCACAGCTGGGACAGCTGAGCCCAACTGACCAAAGGGATATCCCAGATCATGATGTCGTGTTCAGCAGTAAACCTGGGGGAGAGAAGGAAGGGGGGTATGTTCAGAGTGATGGCGTTTGTCTCCCCAGTCACTGTTGGGCGTACCAGAGCCCTGCTCTCCTGGGGGTGGCTGAGCACCTGCCTGCCCATGGGAAGCAGTGAATGAATTCCTTGCTTCGCTCTGCTTGTGTGCGTGGCTTTTGCTTTACCTATTAAACTGTCTTTATCTCAGCCCACGAGTTTTCTCACTTTTACCCTTTCAATTCTCTCCCACATCCCACTGCAGGGGAGTGAGTGAGCAGCTCTGTGGGGTTTAGTTGCCAGCTGGGGTTAAACCATGACACTTGGCCTGCCCCTGCAGAGGATGATGCTCATCAAGAAGATCAGGAAAAGGCACTGCACGGTGCACTCTTGACTGAATGCATCCGTTTTGACTTTTATCAATGTTATGCATATTTGATTAGCACTGTATTTGATGTTTATTGTGTCTCATAAAAAGGCACCACCGTCTTCTGGTCACTCAACTTGATTATACAAACCAGCTCACTTTAATGATGCAATGGATACAATCAGGCATTTGTAAGATCAATCTAAAACCAGGAATTATATGAGGTAAATAATACCAATTTCAGAAATAGTATTTTTCCAGTTTCTGTAGAGATAACATTAGGACTAGTTTGCACCACCAGCAGAAGGCAGATTTACATTACCAAACAAAAGTGTGATTGTACACTCCTCTTACACACCCATACCATTTTAACGCATGTAGCGCAGAAAACTGTTGAAAAAAGCAGAAACTTTGGCTCTAGTACCTACCAGCAACCAAAGCACAGTATCTCTACAACCCTCGATGTACAACTGTTCTGTTATTTCCCCTTGTGCTAGTTAGATTAAGCCAGCTTAGATATGACATACTGTGCTACTATAACATGTTCCATTTTGCTGTGTAAGCACAAGCATTTCAGGCAAAATATTTACAACAGTGAATTATTACCTTAACAGTTAACAGAAATACAGCAGACACTCTTCAGAAGCACTACACAGAGTGCAATGTAAGTATGATTCTGTTCCTAAAACAGATTTAGAATGTGTACCTCTCAAGCCAAATAGTACTAATAATAGAATATAGCAGCTTCTGGAAATGTTAAAACTTCACCATCTCAGCTGTGTGAGCAGAGACAGCAGTCCAACACCTTTGAGACATGTTCTGGTTTTTTATTTTATCTATATCAACATTTTCAGGACATCAGCTTGCAAAAAAACCAACTTAAACCAGGGGAAAGAGTTTCCTTTAAAATTTGATTAATGCAATATGAAAGTTCAAACAAAACCAGTTCTGAGTCTTTGTGGCAGTTAAAAGAATTTACTCACATAGCTAGGTTATCAGGACCTACACTGTATTCCATTTAATAAATACAGAGTAAAAAGAAATCTTTCTACTCCTGTATATCCTCTTAAACCTTTCTAGGCTCCCACTTGGAAACCTAACAATTTGATTCCCTTAGCATCATCATCTTCTATTTACTTAAGTGTCATAAAAATTACCCTATTTTCCATGTGAATTGTTAAAGCTGACCAAGAGTGATTTACATAATGAGAAAGGAATAAAATTCTGAGAGAAAATTAAAATACCCTTTTTTGCTGAAAGGGTAGTAAGATCTCACAAAAACATTAACCGACTAAGAAACAAAATGTTTTGTCTTTATCCAATGACTATTCCAATGCCCAAAATTTTAACTCCATCAGCACATCGTAAATAATGTAACAAACAACTAGAATATTTAGTTACTAAATAAATACAAGTGGGTGCATCTGTTGCTCAATAGTGTTAACTGTTGGCACCTCAATAGCATGCCAAGGCAGGAAAGTATTTTCTTGGACAGAACAGAAGAGATTGACCTCAGGCTACTCTTTTTTTTTTTTTTTTTTTTTTTTTAAATTTTTTTTTTTGAAACACTATCCCAGGTGCCCATTACAGTCCAACAGGATTTTTAACAAGTATAGTGTCACTGAAATGTTAAAACAACAGGGGGTAGAAACTTTCTACTGTAGTTTCAATGAATATATCAACTTTCCATTTCCACTGGCAATGGATTAATATTTAAGAATAGCTTTGAAATGACTGAGATTGTAAAAAAATTTAACAGATACGTTACAAGAAAAATGCCGAATTATGCTAGAAGCTTTCAAAAATTTCTTTTGCTGGATAATTTAGCATTGAATCATATATACAAAAAAAATACAATGCATTAAGTCATGTAATTGGTAGCAAAAATATGTGACCCTAGAACATTTTGTGGTACAGTCTGTTAAAGAGGTGTTCTAGAAATTACTTTGAACAGGTTAACACTTAGAACCAAAATCCTGACACCCACTAGAGTTCCTAAACAAACATCCATCAGCCAGTGAAGTAATGATTACCTTTCATTCTGTCTTCTGCCTCTTGCCCTTTTCAGATTGATAGGTACAAATAAAACTGTACATCCAATATTTTATTCTGCATCTCAGTGCTTTCATCTCCATAATGATATACAATTTGCTAGCTAGCATGTACGTGCCTACTGCTGAACTTGCTAAATTAGCAGGTTTCTCCAAAAAGAGACCACAGCTCAACAGTCATCTGCCACCCGTAATAACTAATAGGCAATTCACATGATGTTTTGGGAGAAAGTCAGCTGAAGGCAACGAAAACTACCTACGACAAGGCAACAACCAGCTGTATATCAAATAACTCATAAGGATAAGGCACATTTTACACTATGAAAGGTAACAGCAAGGCACTTCAGTGCTTACAGCAATATAGCAATTGGGTGCAATCCCTCAAAGTGATGGGAGGCAACAGCCTCCTGCTTTCCCGTTTGCACTGACCTCAGAGGTCCCTCTGCCCCAGACAACATCTCCCTCCTCACTTCTAAATTAATAGTTAGGTTAATTTTCCATATATATATATATATATATATATATATAAAAAACACACACACATACAATTTTTCAATAGTCGGGTGTGCAATTTTTCATGCTTGTTGTGCCACACACTATTACAACTGTTTACAGATGTAACTATACAAAATTTTTGTATGAAACATGTACATGCTAAAATATACACATCTTAAAACATCATAAAACAGAAATCAAAAAGTTGAGGCATAGGGACACAACAATTCTTGACTGAATCAAGAGGTTTTCACTTAGATACTACAAGCCAGAGCAGACAGCATGGACAAAATTGTGATTTTTTTGAACTTCCTACTGTTTTACGAGACATTTACTAATTTCAGGACATGTCAGTGTAAATAACTACCATGACAGTTGCAGAGCAGAATGTGTGTCTACCACGACAGAATCTGGGTCAAAGCAGCACTGCTATAAAATTACCCACATTATCTTGTGCCAGAGGAAACACTGAAAAGAGAACAGCCTAGCAAGCAGCTGTTAGACCAAAAATATCCTTAATTGTATTTATTCCAAAAATACTTGCTTTTGGACATTATCCTTTGGCTCCTCTATCCCCAATTCGAAAGGAAATTTCCTAAGTAGTCTATATTTTTCTTGTTTAATCACCACTGCCCTAATATGAATGAGATCTATTATAGTGGCACAGAAAATACAAGCTAATGATATATTAAATATTTAAACATTTTATCCTTAAAAGGTTACCCAGAAAAATCATTTTGTTATGCTGAAGTTTATGTTTACTTAAAAACTATATAGTCTGAAACACAAAATAAAAAGAGTTCTCCTTATCAGGAAAAAACACATTTTTTTTCATTTGATGCCCCTTCAGCAGTATCAAGTTTTATTAAAACGTAATTACAAACTGCACATAAGCTGTTATAGTATGGAAAAGAATACATGTAGTTACCAGATCAGGAAGGGGAATGCAAATCTTGAAACAACTATAGGGTTATTATAGGACTAAATCCACTGAAATCTAAAAATGTGATCCAACCTCCTGTGCATGTGTGTGTCATGCTTTATGGAAGATTATTTTTAACATGCAAATGCCTATAGATGTATTATCCTCTCTCTAGTAACTAAATTGCATCTCAGTGCAAAATTTTAGAGTCTTAAAGAGGGGGGGGAAAAAAAGAAACCATTTACAAGCTGACAATAAAACTGTGTTTTCAAGTCTCCTAGCTGCCAGTGTGGCCAATCAACACAGCATATCATCCATAAAGTTCAATCCAGATGCAGATTTTTATACTTAATCTTATTAAGACTGTCAAAATTTGCAAACTGATAGCCACTAACGAAATCTGAAATGGAGTCTGAATTCCACAGTGATTTCATTAATTCACATGCTATTATATGGCTATACATATGAGTACTTTATACAGACACCATAAACACATGGCAGATAAATTTAAGTGAACTGTCTTAAAGCAGACATTTAAATAACTGCAACAACGGATTTTTGCAGTAAGTCAAATGACAAAAAATGAACAAGCATGTGGGCATATGTGCTGGGTTTGTGTGGTGGGTTTTTGGCAGCAGGGGATGGGGCTCCAGAGGCGGCTCCTGTGAGATGCTTCTCGAAGCTCCCCCAGCTCCAAGTCGGACCTGCCTCTGGCCAAAACCGAGCCAATTAGCGATGGTGGCTGCACCTCTGCGACGACGTATTTAAGAAGGGGAACATGGGAGGGATGGGGACTTGTGAGGAGGAGTTGCAAGGAGAACACCCATCTGAACACACAGGTCTGTGGAAGGAAGGAAGAGGAAGGGGGGGGAGGTGTGCCAGGGCAGAATATCCCCATATCCCATGATGAGATGTCAGGGCCACTTCCCCTCCACCCACAGAGGTCACTCATGGAGCAGAGATTCACCTGCGGCCTGTGGAGCACCCCACACCAGAATAGGCAGCTGTGCCCAAGGGATGCCAAGACTCCATGGGAAGAAGCAGCACCCACTGTTGTATTTCAGCACTGGGACGATGGCAACACACAGGGGTGACCCACGCCAGAGTAGCAGAGGAACGGCTGCATCCCATGTGAAGAACTCACACTAGAGAAAGTTCATGGAGGACTTTCTCCTGGGGGAGAGGGGACCACGTGGAGCAGGCAAAGTATGCAAGGAGTGCATGCACACCCCCCTCCCACCCCTGCAGAAAGAAGCAGTAGGACTGACTGCAACCCCCCTTCCCCACCCCCTGCACTGCTGGGGGGAGGAGGTAGAGAGATCAGGAACAACTTGAGCCTGGGAAGCAGTGAGGGATGGGGGGAGGTGTTTTTAAGATGTTGTAATGCTGCTCACTGTCCTACTCTGTTAAGTGTTGCAGTTGTTAGTGTCTGAATTAGTGATGTTCTTTTTTTTCTACCCCTAATGAGTCTGTCTTTTGTCCATAACCCATAATGGGTGAGTCACCCCTCTCTGTCCTTACCTCAATAACTGAGTATTTTGCTTTATTTTCTCCCCATTTCTGAGGGGGAAGGGGTGAGAAAACAGCATCATGGTGGTCAGCTGCCCTCTGCGTTCAAACCATGACAGCATATACGCATATATAGACACACTCCCTACATATGCATGCATATCAGCTCTTGAAGCAATCCTTAGAAATATTTCATATGGCTCAGACTTAGGATCATTTTCTTACCATTAAGTCTCAATAGGTTTAAGAATCTCACTAGGGACACCAACCGGATTATTTTTTTGTCCAGGAGACAGGAGTTTTATAGCACGTTTGAAAACTTGGATGGAAAAAAGAAACCTGCTGTGCCTAATCTTGGGGGATAGGAGGTGACAGCCACAAATAACAGTCAGCACTTTCCGAGCCTGAAGAATCTTACATTTACATATAGTCTGAAAAGCCTGAACCTGAATTTTGACCACAGGCCACAACACTAATCTATGAAAGCCTCTTTCAAAGCCATTAACTTTTCCCTCTGTTTAAAGGCTAGGATGGAATTGACACTTAGAATATAGCAGTGTTAGCTATCCACACTGATTTATAAACACAAAAAAATTCCAAGATTGCTATTTTGTCTCAATTGTAGTGACCTGTACCAGGAATCTACAGCCTGGTAAAATGAACTTTAAAAGGCCAAACAAAGTAAAGCTCTACCATCTTTCCAAAGAAAATAAATTTTATTTATTTAGAAATAAATTAAAAGGAGGACAAAAAGTACAGTACACTCACCAGACGTGTATTAACAACAGGAAAAAGCAATGCCAAGAGGGCCCCATTCAGCATATGCATCTGCAACCTTAAAAAAAAGAGATGTGATATTATTTTCACAGATGGAAATAAAACACAACATTTTCACATGTTTTATGTAGTATCTCTTCAATAAAAGGTACCCAGAGATTTAAGAAAATTCTTTTGACTAGAATTTTAATAAAGTCACTGTTAAATAAAATAACCACTGTGTTACCTAAAATAAAGACTCTTGAAACAAAGATTAGACAGGAGATATTGTTTTATTCTGCACAAGGTGCTAGGTGGGAAACATCCACAAATTAAGCACGCCATACAAAAGAATTTCAAAGTATTTATAAATAGATTTTTTCCAACAGTTCCCTCATTAGACTTTCAGGGAGTATGATCTTCAGTCCCCCACCAAGCATCCTTGATCTTTTCCGAGTTTGTTAATTTAGTCAGCTACTCATCTCCTTCTGTATACTGTGGGGACTAGCCCAAATTATGATACTTTTGAGGCCACAAGCCAAGTATTTCTTCTTTCTCTGCTTGTTTGTCAGCCATACCTGCTTTATGATTTCCCACAGCTACAAAAGTAGCTCCAAATGGTGGGCCTTACAGTGCATGATCACTATTTGTTTTGGCAAATTCACAGCTTCCAGCAATTTTCCTACCAGATTTCCCTATTTTATAGGAGTTCCTTGTGCTGATAAAAGGCCTCTTTCTTTCCATAATGCCCTGTGTGCATGGATCACTCCAAGTCCATATTTAGAATCAGTCCCAATATTAACAGCTTTAGCAGCTGAAGTTTCCCAGGCTCTTGCTAAGGCTATTAATTCTGCCTTTTGAGCAGAGGTGCCAGCTGGTAGTATCCTGCCTTCCTTTTGCCACAATCCACAAAACTACTCCCATGCACAAAATCCTATCCACTGACCTCAGGGGTATATCCTTCAAATCAGCTTGACTAGTATACACTTGTTCAATTGTTGTCAAACAGTCATGTTTCAATTCTGTTTCTCCTGGCAATGGTAGCAATGTGGCAGGGTTCAGTACTGAGGTTATTTTTACTTCTATGTCATCCTGTTCTAACAGGATTGCCTGGTATTTCATCATTCTGCTTGGAGACAACCAGTGCCCCCCTTTTTCCTCCACTAAGGTTGTTACTGCATACAGTACTTGAACAACTAACTTCTGCCCCAAAGTTAATCTTCTTGCTTCTTGTATAACCATTATTGAAGCTGCAATCACCCATAAAGAAGGCGGCCAACCTTTACTTGATCCAGTTGTTTAGGAAAATATCCTACCAGTCCCCTCCAGGATCCAGTCTTTTGAATCAATGCTCTGAGCACAGTATGTTGTCTTTCATGAACAAACAGCTAGACAGGTTTTTCCGAACTGGGTAATCCTAGAGCTGGGGCTGCCATTAAAGCCTGTGTCAGCTGAATGAACAACGATTGACATTCTGGAGTCCACTGAAGGGAGATTCCCAGGTCCTTTTATAGCCTCATAGAGTAGTTTAGCTATCAATTCAAAATTAATTATCCACAGGCGACACCATCCGGCCATTCTGAGGAATGCTCTTAATTCCTCTTCAGAAGCTGGCTCAGGTGACAAATTGCTTCCTTCCATTCTACTCCCAGGCTCTGTTCTCCTTGAGTGATAAGTAAAACTTAGATACTTAGAAACTGTTTGCATTATTTGAGCATTTTTCTCACTCAATATCAGACACTCACAGAAAATTCAAAAGATCGATCATATACTGCATACAGTCCATTCTTGTCTGGGAACTTAAAAGAATGTCATCTACGTATCGTAACAAATTGACATTTCCTTTGTTTTCCTTCTGCCACGTTTCTAATTCCCTTGCCAATTGATTCCCAAAAATAGTTGGGCTATTTTTAAACCCCTGTGGCAGAACAGTCCAACATAATTGCATTTTCCAATCAGTAGTAGGGTTTTCCCACTCAAAAGCAAGTAGTCTCTGACTTTCTTCTTTTAGCAGGATACAAAAGAAAGCATCCTTTAAGTCCAAAACAGTAAATCACTGATCAGTGTCCCTTATAGCAGACAATAAGGTATAAGGATTGGCCACTACTGGATGTACATCTTGAACAATTTGATTAATGATAAGTCCTGAACTAGCCAGTGCTCATTACAGTGTGGTTTCTTCACCTGGAGAATGGGAGTATTATATTCAGATTGACACTCACTTAATAGTCCAATAAAATTTTCTATTAAGGCTTCAAGTCCTTTCCTTGCTTCCAACTTTACAAAATATTGTTTCTGTCTTACCAGTTTTGCTCCTGGCTTTAACACAATCTTCATTGGTTCAGCTAGTTTTGACCAACCTAGTACTCCAGATGCCCATACAAGAGGATTCACGGCATTCAGAACCTCTTCTGGTATTTTTGGAGTTTCTTCTGCTATTCCTTGCTGTTAAAAGAAAAACGTGCGCCTCCACTGCCTTTTCTTCAGGAATTTGCACACAGATGCGATTAACTTCAAACATGATTTGAGCATTCAATTTAATTAACAAGACTCTTCCCAATAAAGGCACAGGGCAACCAGGTACGTACAAAAATTCATGCATAAAATTCTGAGATCCATATCCACGTTTGATAGGTTGGAAAAATGGCCTGACTTCTCTACCCCCTGGGGCACCAACAGTAGATAAACTTTGCTTACTCAATTTACCTTTACACATGTTTAAAACTGAACATGCTGCACCAGTGTCAATTAGAAATTGTACTCTCTCATTCCCCTACTTCAGGGTAACCAGGGATTCCGTTGGGGAGATTTCCAAGTCAGCCCCCTGTCCCCATTAGGCCAAATTCTGATCCAAAGTCAACAATTCCGTTAGTTTAGGATTTTCACTAATCCTAGGGAGTCTTGTCTGCAATCTATTTTGCGGACACTCCCTCTTCCCATGTCCTTTTTGTTTGCAAACTGCATATTAATCTTTTTTGAGGACACTTTTTTCTCTCCCTTTGATTCTGACTTCCTCTATTCTCATTCCACTTTCTACCTCCTTGATTTCCTCTCTCTATTGCTGCTGGTATTAATCTGTTTCTCTTGAGTTGTTCTTTATTTTGTCTTTTCTTTTCCTCCTCCTCTCTATTACTATATACCCTCCAAGCTGCCTCTAGCAGTTTATTTATAGATCTCACATCTTCTCCTTTGTATTTCTGCAACTTCTCTCCAATATCCAGATAAGATTGTCCCACAAATAAAGACAGTCATTTTCTGCTTTTTCTGGATCTAGATCTGAGTATTTCCTGGCAGTCTCTCACAACTTTTCATAAAAGGCAGAAGGCATCTCACCTTTTCCTTGGACAACCTGAAAGATTTTTGCTAAATTTTTAAGTTTGGGGATTGCGTTCTTTACCCCAAATAAAATCAACCTTTGTTACTCTGTTAAAAGCAACCTTTGTACTCTATCATTTGAATTCCAATGAGGAATTGATTCTATTGGGAAATGATCATCCACTCTCCCTACCTGCACATTCTGTACATATACTTTCTCCACCTCTTCTTCAACTTTCGCTATTATCATTTGCTCTCTTCATGTGTAAAAAGAGTATTTAGGACAACCTGCACATCTTTCCAATCTGGATCATGATTTTCAATAATAGTATCTAATGCCTGAGCTTCCCTCTGCGGATATTCCCTGCAGGTGCCTGCTATCTCCTTCCAGGCTCTCAGATCTGCTACCAAGAAAAGAACTTTTACCCATACCAGCTCTGCAGAGGGCCCTACTGCCTGTCTTGCAGGTGCCCGCAGGACGGCTCCTCCTCCTCTAGTACAACTGGCTACAGGACTATAATAATCTTCACTCCCAGATGCTGTCTCCACTTCTCCAATAGGGTCTCTCTCTTCCCTCACTTCCACACCTTCGTCCTGAACATCAGGTGGCCACTATGGGGCCGGCAGTCCCCATGAGGCTGCTAGTAACTGAACATCCTCCTCTTTCTCAGTATCCTTATACTTATTACACCATTTCCCAGTACTGCAGGCTGAGCAGCAATGCTTTAGCATTTTTAATTTTCCATTTTCTTGTTCCAAAGCCAATACTTCCATATCATTAACAATTAATCCACAATCCTTGCCACTCACATAGTGATTTCTGAGAGTAAACAACAAATCAACATATGGTATTTCATCCCATTTTCCTTCCCATCTACAAACCAACCTTAATTGCAATATAGTATTACAATTCATTGTTCCATTCTTTGGCCATTTTTCATGTTGTCTAACATATACACTGGCCACCATTGATTACGATATTTAACCAACATTTTCCAAGTTAATGGACTGCCTCCAAACTTTAACTAGTGTTTCAATATACAACCCAAAGAGAAGGCTTTTACAATGCTTCCTTAAGAAAATTATATTCCATTTCCCATAACCCTTATGTCTACCTGCTTCAGTTGTTACCGTACAAATGCAGGAGAACTTGAGTAGCTGTAGAAAACAACCTTTTCTTATAATCCACCAACACGTACTTTTTCTAGCACAATTTACTTGGGGATTTCTTTTATTGAGCAATGTCTCAACTTGCTTACGGTCAAGTACTCGCCACCCCTGCCAGGAAATCACTAGGGAAGTCCCCAGAGGAACCATCCAGTGTGTGCTGGAGTTCCACTTGTGATTCCTGGCGGCGGGGAAAGTCAGCCAGACTTCAAGTCTCACTGTTGGCAGGGTCCCATCTGGGTCACCAAAAAAACTGCTACCTAAAATAAAGACTCTCAAAACCAAGATTAGTTTAGAGAGGAGATATTGCTTTATTCTGCACAAGGTGCTAGGTGGAAAACATCCACAAATTAAGCACACCATACAAAAAATTTTCAAAGTATTTATACACTCCAAACTACATGATTACATATTTACTATAATGATTATTGGTTGTTTACTTATCACCTCTATCCCGCATTGGTTAGTAATGTGCTCGCCCTGATTTAAAGTTACAGTGGGTTTTTAATTTTCTGTGCAAGCTCAAAAGGTGAGGGTCTTTATTCAGGCAGGGGTCTTCAAAGCATGGGCATGATTTTTACTATTATAATGAGGATAGTTCTTCCAAAGGACACTTTAATCTCTAATTAAACTGACTTATACTAAACAATTTTAACAAGCTTCCATGTTCAAGGATGTCTCTCCTCTTCAAGGATGGTAGCTCCTGATTATAAGTTCCTTACTAATTACTGTTGATGATTTGAAGAACAGACTGACCTAGCTGATGTGTCCAATCTGTCCTTGTATTTGATGGGAAACATTTGTATGGACATTAATACATAATATGTATCCTTGGGTGCAATGAGAAACAGTTGTGCAGCCTACAACATGCGATAAGAAACAGTTGTACAGCCTACAACATGTGATAAGAAACAGTTGTACAGCCTACAGTTTCCTGGTAAACATTACATTCCTCCCCATGAATAGCAAGCACACAAAATTTAATCAACTCTGAACAAGGCCTCTTCTTCAGGGTAGCAAGGACAAAAACCTTTATTTAAATACACACTTAAATAATTTAATAAAGTAGAACTGCTTTCTATAATGAGGTCTGGATTCCTAGAAAGCCTGTACCGCCCATTTGTGTTAAACCTGTTCATGATGCAAGCTGCTGTATAGTTGGAAATTTGCTGTTCATTTGTCTTTCAGAGCTTAAAATAGCGTATTTGACAAAGGTTTTTACTCTCATTTAACTCTATAAACATACAGTTTCAAAGTAAAGCTTCAGGAATTTGGAAGAAGACCCTTAAATAAAAGAAGAATTACTTTTGTCAAAATGCAGCAGCAAGTCCTAAGCAGTGAATAAAAGCAGGAAAGTAGTATCGTAACACTGTATTTTGTATGGCTTTCAGCTCTTTTTCTGAGCCACTGTTGCATCACAAGAACACAAAAATAGTACCGGTACTGTTTCAGTCTACATAAGACACACAGTAAAGAATAAACTGTCTACAACCACTGCCTGTCATGAACTGTTAGGAATTTAAATGTAACTTCAGGGGGAAAAAAAGGTGTTACAACTTCAAAGTAGTTTTTTAAAACTTCAAAACAGTATTTCAAACAGAATTTATATGCTGTCAGGGTGTTAGAAAACAGAAAGGCTCGTTCTGAAAAACAACAAATACTGTAACCCCCGCCCTACAAGTGGTCTTTTGTAAATACATAGCAAATCCAAAATTTCCTGGACACCAGATGTACTTTTCACATTCTCCGAGATGGATGCTAACACAGTGTCTCTGTATTCAGCCTACTCTCTGCCTAAATGTGTAACAGCAGGAAAAAGTTGCAGACAGACAGTAGCAGTTTCAAAATAATCAATGAGGCCTGCCCCCAGCATCATTTTTCCAGCCACTGACTAGACTAAGACAAGAAAGAGCTGAGTTAACGGTCATGGTGGCAACTACAGCCACTCCTGATTGCCACTGTCCTGGGGAAGTCCCGTGACCCTCCCCACAACAGGACTAGTTACACCCCTCAGATGCTTACTGGACTGAAGTGCAATAGTCTATTAGAGCTTCCTGCACATTAGAAACACTCATGGTTACTAAAGTTAGTAACAATATGCAATATTTTAGAAAAGATTGCATAGATTTGAGAAATACCCAAATCAGCAAGAATTTGCTTTCAATATTTAACTTATATCCAGTTATTAATTTTTAGCGAGGATAATAAAAAGGTACAAGGCCCATGACATAACTTACTCAAGCCCATATATTAATCTGTAGAAAGATGCCTGCATTCTCATCTGGTGCTGAGCTAATTCATGCTGCTAAGTGAGCCCAAAATAACCAGTACAAAAGAACCAAGGGTATCCGTGATTTACACCCTGACCTTTTTCAAGGTGTCATTTTTCAATCCAACCGATATATCTTTACAACTGCATATAGATCTTAGTATTTTATGACCTAAGCTGTGATTAGCTACTAAAATACATTATGCAAGTAGACAGAAATACAGTAAGGAAGAGGCATTACCTGAAGAGAATCATTGCAATCCGACACGGAGGACAAGCAAGAAGAAAAATCTGAAATGTTAGAAACAAATTTAAATTAATAATATGATCTCTTTTAGACTCCATCTTCTGTATCTTTCTTTCCCAGTTCTGTACGTCACAATTTCTAACTAGAAGAACCGTTTTAAAGCAGAGCTAAAAAAGACTAAAAATCTTGAACAAATTAAAAGGTCTTGCATTACCTACGTATAAAAGGATTTAAGCAGTATGAACAGGATCTAGGGTTTGTCTTCTGACAGTGCCTAAGAAACAAGACAAATTCTAGCCTTTTTGATGTTGTAGTTACAAAAGGTCTCTCAAAGCTGTACTGCCCATCATATTGCTCCCTTAGCCATCAATCATAAGATCCTTGCCGTGCTAAAGACCAAGCGTTACAATGACAATACTTCATGTCACTTCAGCAGTGCAGGACCCAGGTCCTGAAGATCTCATGCAAGATGACTGCCTATAAAAGCCTCTTAATACTTCCCAAAATAAGCCTACCATACTATCTGCTCTGTGCATAAGCTTACTAGACATCTTTATATATGTTCATTGCCACACTCAAAGTATTTTTAAGATACTGTAAAAATTTCACCAGTTATTAGCTAGCTGTTCCACAATATCAAAAGTAACAATATATTGTTTCTCTTTACAGGCCATATTCCTACGATAAATAGGACCTGATTTAACTTTTTATGTAATAAAGTATTGTTGCTTTGCAACAATGCTGCATCTAGAGGATAACCATTATCTTTTGATACTGCTGTCCAAAACCTCTCACAGCAACTTGAAAACTTTGTATCAGCAAGTCTTGCTCTAGATACAAAGAGATTACTACATAAGTGTCCAGTGATAAAAATCCCATTTTTTTTATATCATCCACTATGACAAAGAGGAGACTTTGGCCTACTGCCCAGTAAGTATTTCAGAAAAAAATGGATGACACTTTTTACTGCTGTTGTAATAATAAATTTATATTATATAAATAAATGATACAATTTTTTTCTTTTTATTTCCTACACTTACAAACCCAGATTGACCCTTTTCTCTATATGCACAAAATAATCAAACCAGAAATATGTTTAATCACACTCCAACTACCACACGGCAAAGCAAAAACCACAATATGACATGGTATACTGTCTGAATCTCACCACTGAGGATAAAAAAAAACAGCTAGTATTAAAAAAGGATAGCATTGTTAGAAAGACTGAGATGGACACGCCAATCTGAAATACTTCACTACCACGGAGACAGGCAAAGAAAAAAACAAATTCACAGCTGCTTATTTATGTCAACTCTACAGCAAGAAACAGTTTCAGGAACTGATGATGGAAAAATAAATATTTAATATTTTTAAGCATGCAAATCCCTCTGTTACAAGGGATCTTTTAGAAAATAAGCCTGACTCCCATTTTTTAAATGACAGCAGAGAAATCATAACTGTAATGTTATGTTAAAACTTTATGATAATGGAATAGATCTTCAAATGTTTCAGCTTTAGCAGTAATATCAAGCACATTATCTCTAAATATGTATATACTTTCTGTGATAAATAAACCTCAGCTTCTTAAAAGGGGTGTTTTACAAGACACCCTTGTATCTGATTTTCAAAGAACTGCATCACTGAGTAGATTCAAACACTATAAAAAGTGTCGTCATTCAGCTCAGAGTAATTAGCAGTCTTAAAATACCTAGTTCACAGCAGACAACCTCACAGGCTCTAACACACAAGTGGTCACATACTTATCCCATAATCATATTACATTTCACTGTCATACTGGAAATAAAATCGTCTGCCTTGTAGGAAGAAAAAGCTATGTTTTATAAACCAAATAATATCATATTAAATTATCTGCATGGCTAATTTAGTGAAGAGTTCCCAGCCTCTGTTTTCCTGCTGGAATGGTTTTACGCACTGAGGCTAGCACAGATGTTAGCTCCCTACCGTGGGCACACTGCTGAGTCTGAGCGTGAACAGGGCAGCATATATTTTAAAGCACATGGAAGTAGGCTTCTCCTTGTTCAAGGCAGAATAGCTAAACATTCTGTTTAGAAGAAGCACTAAGAAATAACTTCGATGTCCCTCCTTATTCTGTCAGATCTCTTACCTGTTACATTTTCACGTTACAAATTAAAAGAAAGAGAAAAGAATTAACTAGAAATCCAAACTATACAAAAGTAACTATCTGAGGAGGGGAAAAATAAGCTACAGAACATACATTGTCTGTTAGGCTGAATTCTGGACACAGTTCTGATTATTCCTTTCCCCCTTAACCTCTCTCTCAAACAAAAAAGCAGATTACAAAAAGGGTTAGAGAGGTCAAGAAGTACAATCAAAAAGTACTGAACATCTTCCATACATGGATTGATTTAACACTTTAAGACTATTCAATCTACAAAAGGTTAATCTGTAGGCCAATGACAGTGAGAGGAAGTGACGGTACAAAATCCTGAGTGGCTCTGAGGAAATATATAGGTAAAAGGTCCTAGGTAGGGACACTATTGTCAGTCAGGGCGTCCAAGTCTTTTTTGCCAGCACAGGACCAGAAGATTCTACAACTGTTCTCAGGTAATAAATTGCAAAGAAACTCGTAACATTAGTCAATCTGCAAACTGAAATTCATTTCAACCTTGAGGACACCAGTGAAAAGAAAAATCAGAAATTCTGTCAATATATTTCATAACTGCTCTGCAAGATCATAAATACCATTGTCCATCACCACGGGAAATATTTCTGGCATGAAGAACTGCACGGCCAGCACTCCCCTGCATAAGCCCAAATACAAAGGTCATACCAGAACACATGATGGATCAGCAGGGCTGTTACAATTTGGAGACTGTACAGGATTGCACCGCTTAACCATTTCTTCACTGAGACAAGATCTTAAAGAGACTGAACTCAAAGTTACTCTGAACTAACCCAGGACTGGGCTGCAAATCAATCTCTTCCACAATCCCTTCTTCTAACCACACACTAAGCAGAAGAGAAAGCTCCAAATGCTATCTACAGGTCTGGGACAGACTAGAAGGATGAAGGAAAAGGATGGTATTTTTCCACGTGTAGTAGTATGCTTTTAAAAATTTTCTAAAAGAAACACTGCAACCCTGTCATTCAGTATCTGATGGAGATTCCAGGAAATACCTTTTGAGTCCAGTAAACTTGTAAAGAACATTATTTCCTTAAATCTGATTGTATTAGTCATTTGTGTCAGTGTAGCAGGTAGAAGAGCCTGTATGTAAAAGGACTATTCTAAAGACAATAAGGCAACATTGCATTAGTTTATTCCGACAGATTGCAATAGGTCGATATCACCAAGTATTACACTGGCCCTCCACAAATCTCTGTTAAGTTTGCTCCCCTTAAGAAAGCACAGCCAAACAAGGGAAAATGTTACTGTTGAAAAGGAACTGGGTAGCTGGAAAACAACAGATCATTTTTCATAAATTCACTTTTAGAAGTCAGAATTTAGAAAAAAACCTACTCTTTGGCATTGTAATGATGTCTCTAGGTAAAAGTCAAACTCACATGAACGGAAACAAGGCTAAGTATCAACGAAAATAAGCTGGTATTTTGCAGCAAGCTAGTTTTTTTAATTGATTATACCTGTTTTCCTAGTGCCAAAATATGGCAGGAATAGGTACCCAAATTTCTTAAGTGTGGAAAAAAAATCCAATACTGAAACAAACGCCCAAAAATCCACAAGACTGCAACACCATGAAACCAAAAAGAACTATGTTAACTTTAATGTGACCTCCCTTTAATACAATCCAGTTTCCCAATATCTATGCACTGTGTTAACTCATAATAGTATTTTCCCTTCTTGTGCTTCAAGCATTACATGTGATGCAATTATCACATTAATTTGGCAATATCAGAGGTTTCTATTATTTGATATTTTTTTAAGTTCGTATGGAATTTTATTCAAACAACCTCTTCTACAGTTTGCAGATCTAGACTTCAGCAACAGGCAAGTGCATCAGTATAGAGGTGGAAAAAGGTAAAGAACCTCAAACATACATGGTTTCCTATTTTCCATTTAACTCTATGGCTAGATTGAAAACGGTACAAAAGGAAAAGGTTTTTGTTGATGTACAATTGTGTCTTTTTAATCTAGCGGTGCCTCTACAGTACCTTTGTTATGGATTACTTTTTTCAGGGGGGAGAGGTCGAGATGAGCAGATTTTACTAAATCTGCCTTATTATAAACCCAACATACTCAAATATTGAGAAACTCAAACTTTAACATACAGTCCCAAATATATCACTGAGTTACTACCTATAGTGGGTAAAATCTACTATACTAGAACACCTTCAGGCATATTACCCAGCCTGTCATTATGAGGTGTGACTTGCCTAAAATAGATATCCTAATAACAGTTGATTAAATACCTAAAATGAGAGGCTGTGGTACATGCTAGAGTTACATCTAAGAAAATTCTCACTGGTAAGGATGTATGTTATGTTACAGGTTTCAAAAGCTTTTGAGACCATTACCATAAAATAATTTCTGCCAGCTGCAGATTCTCATTTGTCTAGTATTTCCTAGTTTGTTTGTCATGTAAGCATGCCACATTTCACCACTAGTTTTAGTAACTGACATTTCAAAAAAAAACCAAAAAACAAGACTAGCAAAAATCTCAAGAGCTCCTCTCAAAAGATATACAAGATATTTGTTCAAAAGGTCGTGACTGAAGGGTATAACAGGAATACTGTCTCTGAACTGAAGTGGAACACCTCTTCAAGTATCTAAGCCTGGATACCATTCTATTCGTTGACGTTATTGCCTCACTCCATGAGAACTCTGGAGAGGGAGAGCTCACTAATTTTTTTGTTGTTGTTGTCCTATGACTTGGCTGGATCTCCAGGTTTTTTTTTATTCTAAAACATTCCAAACTTCTCCAAAATATTACATTTAAGAGCTTGCTTCAAAAGTATTTTAATGATGCTATTTTTCAGTTCACACACTGAGGCAGAGAGTAAAGTCAAAACTTGTCATGAAAGGCTTTTCTTCTACCAGTCTTAGTCCTGCTGAGACAGAAATATGCATAACACACAAATCATCTTGTTTGATCAGAAACAAACTAAAAAGACAAAAGAGGACAATTCAAAAGCTATAGGGGGAAGAAAAGAACAAGTCACACAACTCTAACCATTCCAGATTAAACATCACAGAAGCAGCACTTAGAGCAACGCTACAGATGGCTGAGCAGAGTCATTTGGCAGAATATAGCTAAGCACGCCACAAGTAAAACCACTGCATCTCACATATGCAGCACAGATTTCATTTACCTTTCAAAACAGCAGCTTGTCTGTCCCTGAGCCGCCTGTTTGATTTAGTATCTCGTTGCAGCAGACTGGAAACATTACCTTTCTTTTCAAACATTCCAGTCATGATCACTTAACCAGATCATAAATTGATTGTTTCAGTACACTGTTTCAAAATGAAAACTTCAAGAGGTTAGATATTAATTTCTACTTGCAATATTCTGAGCAATGTGAAGAATTCATGGACACTGGATTCATCCAAAACTGGAACGTATTTTGAATAAAAGAAAAATGAAAAAAAATGAGGGGGGGGAAGAGACAGGCTTTGATCAATCTGCATTGAAATAAAAATTTTCACCCTTAGGTGTATCAAAAGCACCCTCCAGATCAGAAGAGATTAAGAGGTATGTTTAAAACACCAAGATATAGTTGTAAGGTTAACTGTATTTTACTGTGCATGAGAAAAACATCCATTTTTCCCCACAATGGTAAAACGTAAGGCAAGGAACATTCAAGCATCTGGATCATTTTAAAAATGTAGAAGATTTTGTTAATTAACTCTAAAATTATTTTTTAAGTAAGTTCAAAACAATCACCCTATTATTTATCAGAAAGTAATGGTTTAACCACTTGATCATACAGCTTTGATTCAGCATCTAGGTACGTGAGATGTCAACTGTTTTTGTATAAACTATCAATTCAGCACAGAACAGCCATATCACTTAAAAGACACTGTTTGCCTTGTAAAAGGTAACATTTAAAAAAAAAAAACCCAAACTGTGGTTTGATAAATTCAGACTTCCAAATCTGAAAGGAGAACAGAGATCAAAAGATACATTCTTATTGCTAAATAGCAGCAAGCTGAACGCATTTAATAGTTTAGGATAAAAATCCCTACTGCAGCTGTCAAGCCAAATTCAGGGATTAATTAATGAGTCCTGTGGAATTGTTAATCTAGCCTTAAGAATACTCATAATTCAAAGCAACATTGCTGGCAGAGCATTAAGTAGTACTACAGTAAATGTAGTTTCTGTTATATAAGCCAGACTCTGGGAACACAAAAAGCTGCCTGTCCCTCATCCCAACCTCCCAGTTTCCCAGTTCTACCCAGGATGGAAAAAAGTGTAGCAAACTGAACAATTTCTGCCCTCTACAATCTAATGTCTTGTAAATTATATATGTTCATTGGGACATTAGAGATTAGTCTCCCCTTCCACAGGCTTAGTTTGTTTATTCAACAAACCTGTACTCACCTTCTTCCCTTTTACAGTCTTAGGTGAAAGATTTCTAGACTTCTCATGTTTTAGGATTAATTATTAACATAAGACTCAGGTCTTTATGTGTGCAGGAGCATTAGTTATCACATCTTAGGCATTAGTATTTCAGAGAAAAAGTGTCAGTTTTTTTTTTCCTTTTTCTCTAATCACTATCCACACCAGCCCTTCACTAGCTTAATGCTTTAGCAAACCCTGACAATTAAAACCTTGTCTGAGGGTAAAAGGACAAAAAAGATTGAATTAAAAAAAAAAAAAAAAAAAAAAAAAATCTAAAGTCCACTTTCTTAAGAAAATTTAATTTGCACTGAATTTAGATTAATTTGCACTTACATCTGTCAGTGACACTGTGGAAGCTTGCATGAGTTCACAATAAGATTCTCAGGTGCATATTCATATACATCCACTTTTGATACTTTTGCCCCCAAGCATGACATTTCCTACCAGTTTCCTAAGGAAACAAAACCATTGTAAAAAAAGTCCTGCTCTACTGACTCAAGACACCAATATCTTTTTCTTGTCACAGTTCACAATTCCTCAATTTGTAGGATTTTACACCAGGAATTTGTAATCTTTAAAAGCAGTAGGATAATAAATATCTAATAGCTTTATTATTACAGATAATTTTTGCCAAAGAAACAGAAACAGCGACACAAGCCATAAAAAGCTAAGGCATATAACATCATATTCCTGATAATTTAAATGGGCATTTCACTAACTACCAAAGTATTAAAATATGAACAATTACATTCACTTGACACTAATTACTTGGCAATCTGAATAAATGTAAATCCTTACCACATCCATCTAAAGCCCTGAGGAAGTGTCATGAGAAATTCAAGTCCCATTACACTCTTCACAATTTTCAGATTCATGGTACTGAACTTGTTCTAGGGGAACGTCAGCACAGTTCAAACTGCTACATTGAATGTGGTTGATGTACAACCACTGCAGTAAAACTCATCGGCTGTGACTAGGAGCATAAACATTTACGGCAGTGCAGGAGAGACAACAAAGAAGGTTTCTTTAGAATGGAAATAATTAGATGAAAGTCATCCCAATCTCTGGAATTTATGAAGTGTCAAATATGGTTAATGTTGCTATTTGATTTAGTTCCACCACTCCTTTGAAGGTCCTAAAGGCCTCAGGCAGTTATTCCTGAAACATCAGTTTAAGTGGCTAGCAGACAACTCACATGGAATGGTGTGTGAAACTGCTAAATAGCTTAAAAAATCCACCCTGAAAATATATAGACAATGTGATACATTACAATGCTGGACAGTACACTGAAACAATTATTAATATCTCCACTCTCCAAAAAAACAAATAAAATTAAGTCTTTCCATAACATGTTGCTCAAACTACATATGTTACACTTTGATTGACATTTCTTTAAATCTATGGTGATCTCACCAAAACAAACCAATAACTGATTGCCTAATTGTTCATCTAATGGCCTTTAGAAAATAACCCTTTTTAAATTCACTTCTACAAATATACAGAATAAAGGAGAGAATTACCAAAGTATGCATTCTATCTTCAAGCACAGCAGGTTTTTCCAAATTCCAGCAACTTCAAAACTAAGGCTTAACCTACTAGAGCTTTAATCTCTGATTCCTCAGCTAGAACATTAATTGGTAGCATGACATATTACTGTGATTCCTATCACCTTGACTAAAGCATGCACATTTTCAGCTCAAGATAAAGCACATACTGGTCAAATCTTACCTATGTTAAAGTAATTGAATTGTAAACTCTACAGAGGAAAGTGAAATGCACTCTTTTGCCAGAAATAAGGCTTGCCACCAAGAAATGTAGGTGCTTTCAGTGCTTAAACTGTTCTTCATCTGCCTTTTTTCACCACAGACTATGACCTTCCTCTCTAGCTTTAAGAGAAAACATCATAAGAGAAATCAGCTTTAAGAGGCAGTATCACAACCTAATCTGCAGTTGTAAAAAGAAAGATTTCTTATTTTGCAGATCTGCAAAATGAACTGCATACTTCATAATCTGCTTGTAAACTGTGATTATGCACATCTTCCACTTAAGTGACGAATTGTATGTCTACCAGATACCATTTCAGACCACTGAAAGGACTGTTAACCTTGTCACAACAGTCTCACGCACCTCCTAAATGTACTGATTTGGGAATAAATTATACTATACCCCAAATATATAGCCTTGCTTTTCTCAAGGGTTTTTGTTTTTTTGTTTTGTTGGGTTTTGTGGTTTGGATTTTGTTTTGTTTTGTTGTTTTGTGGGGGTTTTTTTACAATCTTTAAGAAATCAAATTCTACTAAATTTCAGTTTTATCATATCTCCTGAAACTGAGTCCTGACTTCTGAGGTGCTTTAAAAATTACAAGTTTTGCAGGTAGCAGCAGTGCCAGGTTTTGGAACACAGGCATGCACAAAAATTACATAGACAAGGGAAACTGGCACACATACAAAAAAGAGGGATTTAGAAGCTTACATTTAGAGACTTACATTCTGAAAAACGTGTATATTTATTCATAGGAAATTTTGCCTTCGCTGCTCTACATCTTGCCCAACAGTCTTAATACATTAAGCAGTAAACAAAACTATTCAAAACCATCTTTGATTTAGAATACTGCTACCCTTTAAACATTGAATAACTCTATTAAACTTCTACTTGCAGGCTGTTGCTCATGTAACATTATTCACTGTCATTTCTATAAAAATTTACTGAATTTCTGTATTCAAAGGTTATTTATACTCACTCCCAATTTTAATTTTATACTCACTCCCTTTAATTTTAATTCAAAGTTTTGAAGAGACAGGATATAGAAAACTATACACAATCTAAGTGTATTCTTCTTAACATTACAAAACATTTTGTAAAAGTGAACAGAAATTCATGCAAATTAAATCCAGAGTCACACTTGAAAAAAAAAAATTTAACCACATAAACAGATTTTTTCTAAGGTTTAAAACAAAAAGAAAATTTTTTTTTTTTTTAAAAAAAAAAGGAGTAAGGAGGGAAGAGAGGGAGAGAGAGGGAGATAATTATTTAGTTATATTTTGGGACATATTCCCAAATGATGCAGAATTCAGTCAAGCTATGTTTATTATGTAAATTCTGAAAACATCCTATTGTTTCCAAAAAACACAGTAGCCTCTTTTGCAGAGGACAGAAAGGATCTAGGTCTCTCAAGATGCTAAAACTGGAAATAATGAACACAGGATTTAGTATTTACTGAAGTACAGATGCACTTAGTACTGGTTTCAGTTACACAATCATCAGACTGAGATCACTGGATGGAAATGGACTCCCCTATGCTTCTTCCGCTTGCCTTTTTTTCACCCATCACTTCCCCTTTATCTAAAAAGATTGCTTTTTGAAGTAATCATCCAGCAATACAGGCTTTTCCTACAAAAACATTTTCTTTATTCCAGACAAATGTCAGTCCTTAACTGTCTTAAATGCAATAATCCAATGTAGAATTGGAAGAGAATTATGACAATTTACCAGCTGAGGATATATTGCTGAGAACACTTGCAAACCTCTTCCCAAAACAAACAAAAAAAATTTCCTAGACTGGTATTAAGTCACCGTTCTGGAAGAAGGCATTGGCATGTTAAAATCAAGGAAGCTGAAAATTTACAACAGTTGAAGAGAAGGACTAGCTATACCTATCATTTTAGGGTTAGATTACAGTTGTATTTCTACCACTTCCCTGAACAAGGCTTCAAGGAACTTACCCAACACTTAATTTCTACAGACTGGTCAGTGTTTAGAACTGAATAGTCCTTGAGAACCTCTAAGAAATCAACTTTAAAATATCAGCTTCAAGATCCAACTTATAAACCTAAAATTCAACTTTAAAAAAGAAAAAAATAGTAATCACATGATCATTAAGGTTGGACAGGACCTGTTGATCAGTTCACCTCACCATTGTTACCCACAAACTGGTAATAGTTTTCCTTCGCATAACAGTTTTTCCTTACATTTTGTTTTCTGAATCTCTCTTTTGCAATATAGACTAATTTTATCCCTTGCTTATATTTTACGTTTAATCTTCATTGCCTGTTAACTCCAGCTTGATCTCTTACAAGACATCAAGAGACACCTGTGCTCATGCATTCTCATTAAGTTATATTGATTGTGAATAACAGCTTGCAAAATATGTGTGTCAAACTACAAACTGGGGGTACAGGAACTATCATGAACACAGTTTTGACGGAAATTCTAATTGCTCCTTCACTGAACCTGAAATGAAGAACTGCTACATGAACACAAGTGTTTTGACTGAAAAATTTTAAAATTTATAAAGAATACAGAACAGAAACAAACTGGCTTTGATATAATGGGTTTTGACATTGCAGGGCATGAAATTTTCCTTTCACCTAACTAAAATAATGCTGGAAGTCATTTTTTGATGCTCACACACAGGGAGACAACACATACATACAGGTTTCTCAATAACCATGCTCTGGTTGCTACTAAAAGTCTCCTTTAAAAAAACCTTTAAAGAAATCAAGTGCTGTAATTGGCTATTACACTGCTGAATCAGAAATTTAAAAGATTTCCTTCACATCTTCAATACCATAATTACAGGTCCTAAAATATGCAAAAGGATTAGCATCTTGAAAATATAACACTTGGTCCCCTAAACATATCCTGAATTTTTTCCTGCCATGCAAAGGAGCACAGGTTTGCAACATCCTAGGGGACTTAATATTTCCTTTTAGGATACTCTTTTATGTCAAGTTTACAGTAGAATCATCGATCCAATCATATTCTCAGTCCTTAAACCAGTGTGGTTTGTTGGGGTTATTATTTAATAGAGGTTTTCAGATAATTTTCAATAAGACCACTCTCTATGTAAAGAAAGAGCTTAGTATGAATCCCTTCATAGACTTCCCCCCCGGCGCTGCACCCCACACTAAATATTGTACTGCACAAGAACATCCACATCACCTTTGGATAGCTGTCAAAGAAACCACAGACATTTCCATTCAGCTTTGGTTAAAAATATACATATATTTTTAAAAATTGAAGTATTTCTCTCAGTGATGCTGCACTTACATCACTGGTGAAGAAACAATATTGCCCTTCTTCCTCCAAAAGCTGTGCAAGAAGCCAAAACCAAGACTAGGACAGGAAATGAATACTACTGTTATTCAACCAGGTGGCAGGACAGCAACAAATTCTCTGAATCTTAATCATGAAAACTGTTTAGGCAGTTAAATGTGTCAATTTGATCAACACTTCATCCTTGGGATTACAAATCTAAGTAGTTCTTCCCACCCAAAAAAGATTTAACACAGGTGGGCGTGATAGGCAGAAGTTAGACACCTGATCAAACCAGACTCGTTTGTATCTCTGTATCCATTATATTATGCAATTCTGTCTGCCCAGATGCACCACAGATGTAATTCCCGTTTTATTTTGTGATTTCAGTTTAGTCGTAGGTCTTTTAAAAGCAGGACTTCGGCTTTTACACAGAGAAAATCCGTAAGGTAATTTCCAGTTCCAAATATTTTTGGCACAGAGCCCAGAGCCTTTGTTGCTCTGAGGTGAAACACTCTCCCCCGAAGAAAAGAAAAACAAACAGTGAGAGACCTTTACCAACAGCTACTGTTGGCTTTCCTTCGAAGTGATCCTGATTGTTCTAGCATGTCTCATTACTTCACCTCCTACTTTATTCATCCTAATGTTTAGGCACAGCAGCAGGATTATGTACTAACTACTGTAAGAACAGAAGTGAAGGATAAATTATATTTTCATATATTTCAACTTGCCAACCTGTGACCCTCAGCAAATTCAGGCCAGAAAAACAATGCTTGCAAGATTCCAACTACTGTGTATTACTTTTCTGCTAATGTTTGAGGACAAGGTGTGACTTCTGAATTTTGCTGACATACCCATCTTCAAGTTCACAAATGCTGGAACACCATTCCCAATGAATAATAAGTACAGTACTATAAAAAAAAAAAAAAAAGCTTAACAACTGATAAAAGAGATTAACAACTGCCCATGCCTGACTACAGATGCTAAGTCTCTGTCTTCTTGGGGGAGAGCATTAATGAATGAGGTAAACAATACTAGCTCCTCCATTTATGTATAAGCATTAGCTTTTGCTAAATATTTATCATTATATCATAATACCATACCAAGACAACTAAACTTTCAAATTATAATGGTAACATATCCTCACCTTCTTTCCAGCAAATAGAAAAAATTTCCAGTAAACACTGAGTATTGCCAAGAAATGGAACGTGACTATATTATTTTAATGATTTCTACAGATCTTGCATACCTTCTGCTTTCCCCTTCATTATGAACAGTAACTGCACAGCAATTGTTATCACTTCATGGGAAGCAAGTGTCCTATGGTGTAAAAAACTGAGCTAACGTTGCATCACTGCTTAGAAATTTACACAACTTACTCATTAAATGCTAGGACTGCAAGTTAATTGCTGTAAAGGTCTTGAATATTGCTGGAAGAGCTTGTTTTTTCCCCCTCTTGAAATAATACCCATCTCCCTCAAATCTCTAGTACAACCAGACAAGATGTTTCCATTCCTGATAGGAAATGCTCTCCAGGAATGAAACTAACAACTGGCTTGATCTGATGCAGCCCGGATCACTTAACATTCTGCAAAGAGATAGTGGCATTGGTCTGATTTTCCTCTGTTACTGATCTTAGACAGCTGTTGTTATCATGGCAGGTTTTATGAAAGCCTTTTTGACATTCTTCTACTAATTCCTGAGTATCAATTTTTAAGTTGACCAGTGTTAAGGGTACAGTATTAGCAAAATTAAACAATAATAATTGTTACATCTCCCACACCCCAAGCTCAGTGAAACTGACAGTTAAGTATGTGCACAGGACTACTGACAAATACAGCTTGTAAGCTTTAGATATCAGAGTTCAGTAACTATGAATGTTTCCATTATTTTGGAAACTACACAAATTGCACGTTATCGTGCATCAACCACCAAGCCACAAGTCACTAAAGCACCTAGTTTATCCAGGTATTAAAGCCAGATTGGTTTGTTCACCCCATGTACGAGACACAGGTAACACTTGTTTCCTTACTATTCGGCTTCTAAAATTAGAAAGGTAAGCCTACGTTGTCTGCACAAATTAAAGAGTAATTTGCTTCTTCAACACCTTCACATCCCTGAAGCCACTTGCTTGAAAAAGTTGCATGTAAATTACATAGCCACTTCAGCAATAATCTTGCTTTTATTAAATTTGGTGTAAATTTTACCACTGCATTTTCTATTCTGGAAACAAGGATCAGGTGAAAGCAAGTGGTGAGACAGCCCTAGTTTTTTTGCATTTTCAACCAGAGATTTAGACATTAATAGTTTCACAGTTGTACAGTTTCACCTTTTCATGTGACTTGATTTTTTTTCATAGCTTTCAATTCAGCTGATTAAAAACTAAGTCAGTTTTGAAATGTTTATACCAATTCTCGGCATTTATACTTTTGGTCCACAAACCGACTATGGGAGAAACTACTGCGTTTTAAGTATAAAGCTAAAGCAAACTCCCTGGTGACAGCACACAAGCCTTACCTGCATCATAGTGACCACATGGCAGGGATTCAAGAGGTAAATGACTGTCCTGGTGGCAAATTTGAAGCCCACCTCCAGCCCAAAGACGAGGCAAAGCAGCACCAGCAGCACATTCTTGCCCAAGCTCTCCTGTTTGGTCTGGGGCTGCTGCAGCAGGTGACCCTCCATCTCCCTGAAATGCAGCTGCCTGAGCTTCCCCAGGGACAGAAGGATCTCCACGATGCCCACGCTGAGGAAGACCAAACTCTCCAGAAGGCGCTGCTGCCCAGAGAGAAAGGCTGCGCACTCCGGCCCTCCATTGCCAGCAAAGCTGGGGTCCACACCCCCATACATCCAGTCCAGGAGATTATGGAGGCTGTAGCGAGACATGGTGGGACGGTGCCTCCCCTCCTCCCCGTCACTGTCCAGGAACAGGTAGGAGCAAGATGGAATCAGAGCCAAAATGCTCTCGGGCTGACGAAGCATGAAACGCAAGGACGACCCCTCTATACTCCCCTTCCCTCCCAAGCTCCAGGAGAAGCAAGCAGCTCAGCTCGGGCCAAGGCTAATTTTGGGCTTTTCCTTCCGACGCCGGGACGAACCCGCAAGCAGCAGCCTGCAAGAAGGGAGGAGCCACAGATGAATGGAGCCTGCGAGCCGCGGCGAAAGCCCCTCGGCACCCCTCCCTGACAGCCCCTGGTACTTGGGCACAGCTTCCCCCACTGTCTCTGCCCACCTGGATGCTCCAGATGCTGTCTGCTGACCTGGGACACCCCATCCTCTGGCTGTTGCCTCCACATCCTTCTCATTCCTGCCCCAACATCCCTCCCCAGTCCTGATCCTCATCCTCTGCTCCTGGCCTCCCCAAACCCCATCCCTGTGCTCCAGCTTCTCACAGGGTCTAG
>NW_020799100.1:8511439-8520861 GCF_003259725.1 Athene cunicularia | reverse complement strand
GCTGCGCTGCCATCTGAAGGGCGAAGGTACGTGGAGGTGGAGGCAGAGGCGGGGGTTAAGGGGATGTTGTCAAGGCAGCCGGAACCAGGAGCAACCCCCCGAGAGCGTGCCGGGCTGTCCGTACCCCGCCCGTGGCACATCGCGCTGCCCTTCCTGCGCGCCGCGGGGCTGCCCTGCCCTGCCCGACAGCTCTGGGACAGCACTGCCACCGGCCAAACTTTTGAGCCTGCTTAATTGAAAGTAAAAGCTCGGTTCTATGAATAAGTTTGAAAATACCAGGCAGGTATCTCTGCCGGCTGAGTGGATTTCCGTATAGAGTGAGAGGCAGCAACACCGGGTCTGCAAAGCTGGAGGCAGTATGTGCATGCCAGTCTGCTGTGAGGAAATTCCTTTTTGGGAAAGAAAAGGGACCCACCAGGCTTTTCCAAGATCTTCAATGGCTCCTTTCCACAACTGAGCTTGATTAAAAATTATACTACAAAATGCTGTTTTCTCAGTCGTTGCTGATTCATTAAAGCACCTGTTGTTGATCTGATTATGCACAAACCTGCTGCAAAAAGTGAACGTGCAGAAATCGGATGCACAAACCTCTGGCAAATGCCTCCCACAATCACTGGACAGGCACAAACGCGCTGCATCAACCTGCTTCACAGCTGGAATACTCAAAACAAGCAGCTCAGCCCTAACACCAATATTTGGCATTTCTTCCCCTGTTTCTGAAATACAGAACTACTGCTCACAAAGATAAGCACAGACTATTTTTCTCTCAAGGGCTCTACCAATTGGATTCTCTGCTGCCATGAACAACCTGCAACAGATCCGTCCCTTCCTGTTCCCTCAGTCACATCCAAGAGGAGAGCTACTGCTGCTAAAAGCAATCCCAGGCACCTTGCCTCTGCATTTCATTCAGTCTCACCTTTTGCAGTGACTGTGTGCTGTTTCTCGTACTTCTCCTCTCCTGAGCTTTTCTTTGGGGAAGTGAAAAAGACCTATAATTAGAATGGCAGTACAGTGTCAGCTACTGGTATCTCAGGTGTAGTGATTTCTTCAGACAGATATGGACTATCCAGAAGAATGTGACAGATTCATTGCAAGGTTTATTGGGGGGGTGGGGGTGGTGGTGTTTAGAGAATGCTGGTGAAGGATAGCTGGCTGAGAATGTGAAAGCAGGCAGTATTTTGCCCACAAAAAAGAGCATTTGCAAAATGAGAGTTGTCCATAGAAGAGGAAGAAAAGAGAACAGCTAAATAAAACCAGACATCATAAAAGCTAAAGACTTAAACAATTAATAGTTAAGATCTCATAGGAAGGAAGTCTAAAGAAATGAGTTTAAGCAAAGGAACAATGCTTTAGAAAAATAATTCAAAGGGTGCAGTTATCCCAATTATGAGTAGAATAGAAATAATAGTAAGGTTAGCTCAACCACATCATGAGGTCTCTGTTGAAGAAAATAAAAAGGAAGACATGTCAGATTACTAAGAATAAGAATAAAAAAAGGTGTGCAGCAAAACAATTGAACTATCAAGAGCTATCAGCTAAAAACTGCTCTGGAAGTATATTCATACTAAAAGGAAGACAGAGAAAAATATTAATCCTCTACTCAACGGAGAAGAAAATCTGTCGAAATTATAAAGAAAGCTGAAGTGGTTGGTGCCTTTGTTGTATCAGACTTCCAAAAAAGATCAAGATAGTTATGACTGGTGATGCCAAGAAAAAAATTATTTTAGCCCAGAGTAGGTAAAAAACAGATTAGGAGAACTCAGATAAACCAAATTGTTTCAAATTGTTTGAGTGTAGTAAACACAACTGCAAGACCTGACTGAATTAAGAAGGTAAATGAGATACTGAAAAAACAGAAGAGACAGCTGTAAATTGCTGTTCTCAGAGGGGGGATGGACCCAGAGAAATACAGCTTGATCAGTGTAACTAACTTAAATCCCTGGAAAAATCTGGGGACAAATAATCTCACAAACTATTATTAGCACCTAGATGATAGCCAGGGAATGACAGCAGTCAACATGGATATGTCAAAAATAAATCACACCAGATAAATTCATTTTCTTCTCCAGTAAGGAACTGTCCTTGTGGATAGGATGGAGCCTGTTGTCAGTTTGATTAGGTTTTTGACACTTACATGACATTTTCATTAAAAAGTTAGAGAAATATGGTCTGGATAAATGTATTATAAGATCTATAAAAACTGACTGGATAGCAAGCAGTAGTTCACTGTCAAAAGGAAAGAATATATTGCTGGGTTCCTAGAGCCTGTCTTCAGTCTGGGTCTTTTTGTTACTGTTATTAACAATAATGTAACAGAGAACATACCTACTAATTTTGCAGGTGACAGAAAGCTGAGGGGGACAGAACTAAATTTTAAAAGTCTTGACCATTCATAAGCATGCTTTTTCAAAAAAGTGAAGAAGGTATTCAGTAAGATTGAGTTGCATCATAATTCAGCATATTATACTGACATATAGTGTGCTGAAATCATCACTGTCTTTCCCTTCCCCTTGCTACTCATTTTCTCTCATGCTGTCTTATGCCAGCATAAGCTCTTCTGAGGCCATGTGTTTGACTGTATGAGGAAGCTGATTAACATTACAGTTCTAATTCCAGAGGTAGTTGAAGCACTTTGCTGATCTATTTGATCATACTTTGGGTCATGGCGATGGGTGAGGCGATCTGCTGATTTCTTGTTTGTGCTTTTCCACTCACTAGAAAGAAGAAACATAGTTGGTATAAAACTGGTCTTTCAGGTATGATTCATATGTATTTGCAACAGCATAGTATTGTTAATTCATATTCAGATTGTGATCCACTGTAACACCAAAAAATCTGTTTTTCTGATCTTGATCTGCTGGGTGGTTTAGGCACAGTTCCTTCATTCTCTCTGTTTAAGTTTCTTCAGCTTCTTTTAAGAGCACTCTGGAATCTGTCAATAAAAATGTAGTAGTATTGACGGAATGCTAAGCCATTGCTCTTTTCTGTTTGTTAACCATTTCTTCTCATCCTTTCACTAAGTAATTCAGGCTCTTACTAAGATCCATTGTAAATATATATACCTTCTATGTCAATAGAAATTGTTCTTCAAAAGCGAAAAATTCCTGTAACTAAAATGTTTGCACAAGAGTCTGAGGCTTTTTCTTCTATCTACATGAGATTTATTTTTCAGTCTGTGGCTTCTTGAAATATAAAAATGGTGAAATCCATGAAGAAATGCCAGGTCCCTGAGTGTGCTAGTAGTCTTTAACAATCTGGAGCAGCCTTGTGTAGGGCTCCTACTCACAGATCATCTGCCTGGGAGTTCCAGGTTCGCTCTGGCCCAGTCCCAGTCCTCACCCAAGCTGTGCAGTAGCCAGACCTCTGTCCTCAGCTCTGTCATTCGCTGTTCTTGATTTGTTGACTGGGCTTCCCAGACTGGCATTGGACCTGATTTGTCACCCCTCATTTAATGATCACTGGACTCTCAACAGAAGCTGTCACCATCTCCAGCCCTGTTCTGCTCGCCTGGCTTGGTGCTGTGGGACTGTGCCCTTGTTGGCAAGGTCACTGCTCCTGCCCGTGTGTGGTCGCCCTTGGCTCCTGGCTTGCCTGCCTGGGTGGAGCAGCCCCACTTGCTGCTCCCTGACAATGTATGAAATTCAAAGTCAGCTTATGTAACATTGCTCCCTCTGTAAAATAAAAGTCTGCATCTTGTCTCTCCCTAATGTGTCATTTGCAAATTCCATCTTAAGTAATCCTGGAAGTAAAGGCAAGGCCTGAAGTTTTGTATGTGGTAGGTATCATCAATAAGCATCAGAAATTGAACTTCAAAACAGAGGGACTAAAAGACCTTAAATCTTATTCAAAAAAGCATTTAAGCACATGCTTAGCTTAAGCCTGTCCTCAAATCCTTTGAATTTAAGTATATAAACTGAGACCTTTCCTCAACATCAAGCTATATTGCTGTACTTTAGAAATACAATTCTACGTATCAGTATATAGTTACACCTGTGGATTTACTAGAAACTGTGCATCCTTATTGTATAGGTGTTTAGGTGTTGTTAAAAATAAAAGAAAAAACCCACAAACAAAATGAACAACAAAGTAAAATAGTATTTTAAGTCTTGAAATGCCTCTTGCAAAACATATTCACATGTATAGCTGAAGACATCAGCAGAGTTACTTTAAGAGTGAAGCTGTAATTTATCATGCACTCTTATGCACAAAGTAATAAACCAGATCCTAATGATTAGGAGTTTATCAGAGTCTTCTAGCTGATGGAAAATTAGATTGTTTGAAGTGTCAGGGTGAGTGATTAATCTTTTATTTATAATTCATAATGTATTATGCAAAAACATTAGGAAAAAAATCCACTGTATTGTGGGTACTAATGTAAAATTTAAAAAAAATAAACCTAGAGGAACTGTCATTTTAATAATGGTTGGAGCTGGGTGCAATTGTCAGATCTCTGAGCACATTCCCCATGTTGTCCTCTAACACCTGTTTGTTGTTTAGGAGCTGATGCATCTCTTCAAACCATAAGGAAAAGAGGTTTTACTCCTATTTCTTGAAAGAAACCTAAAGCGTAAAGCCATTGTGTCTTGTCTAATTTCACATAGTCTGTGGCAAGCAGGCCTGAACCAAAAAAACCTTCCTACCTCATTATATCTGTAACTCTTCCATTTTATCCTCTCTTCCATGTCCTCTTTTCATCTCCCACCTTTACTAGACATTTCTTGGTCAGCCATGAGTGATAGTCTTGCAAGATTGGCCGTGAGCTAGGGACAACAGTTTGCTTTGTTCCCTCAGCTTGCAAATTAGCATTGTTATAGTTTTATGCACTTGTTCTAGATAGTGGGAAGTGAGCCTTGAATGAATTCCTACACATGCAGACATTGAACTAGAAAGGAACTAAGAACTGCCTACCTAAAACGGGAGGGAAAGAGGGCACTTGGACTGAAGGGAAAAGCAGGAATGGAGACAAGTTTTGCAAACAAAGAGTTGGGATTAGGTGGCCAGTTAAAGTACTGCTGTTTATTTACAAGGGTTTATACTAAAATAACATGAACATTACGTGCAGGATATTTGATGTGATGATCTTTGGAGATGAAAGTGTAGTCAGAGTCTGCAACAAATTCATCACTCTCATAAGTTTAAAATAGAGTTGAGACTCCTTGTTTGTCATTTCTTGTCTGAAGAACAGTACTGGGCACAGTACTGCCATCTGAAATATGCTCTGAGCAGTCAGAACAAGACTTGGAATAGCCACTGGGCAGCACTTGCAGACTATGGGCATTAATATATTCAAGTTGTGTGCTCAGAAAGCAACAACATTTGTACTGCTTAGACTTGTAAACCGGAAGGCTTGTTTCTGCACAAAATAGAAACCAGAATCTCTTTGGCTTTCTACTAACATCCTACCCCTTTCCATTTTTCATGTGGCCTTCTTGCTACATTCCTTCTAGCCAAGGAATTAAATTAAATGTACTTTCCCTTCATGAACTAGGACAATTGCTTCCCTACCCTGACTAAATCTTCAGAAGTATATGCATGTACATGCTTCCTCTCTCCTCTTATTTTCAGTGTGTTTTTTTGTTGTTAGGATGGCTGCAATACCTGGGGCTGAATTCAACTAAGTCCTGGAATATTTTTTATAGTCTTAAGAAAATTCTTCTCCTTTTATCCACCTTTTGAAAAGTAATCAAAACCAGGATCATTTGCAAAAGCAGTGGGACTGCAAGCAGTGCTATACTGACTATGCTAAATGCTGATTACTTGCTTTGTTTCATTGAGCATGAACATGGGAAATAGACTGCAATAATCAGGTGGCAGTCAAACACTACTATTTACTACACTTCTCATAATTAAGCTATAGCTGGGTATATATCAATATTGCTAACATACAATATGCTTTTAGGTCTAATATAAAATGTTGCTTCCCTCGCTGTAGATATCAGATGCTGGGGAAAGGGTCTCTCAGCCTTGAGGGTTCACCTTGAGAGGTGTCGCTGTTCAGGGGGAAGATCACTGCCATGCAGCCTGCTGCCACACAGGAGAGCTCTGGGGGCTCAGCGGGGCTACAGATATTTATAGCATGAAGTGATTGACCCATAGACAAACTTTGGTGAATGTGCAGGTGTGCAGCTGTAGCAGCTTTCGTTTGGTCTAGTCCCTGCTCAAGCTGGTACTGTTAGCTCCTAGCAAGACATGGCCTAGGCTCCTTAGCTCCTGAGAAGGTAGGACCTAGCACAATTCTCATGGTTTGCCCATCAGGGCTGACCTCAGTCAGGACTACTTGTTGGCAGTGCCTGAACTGAAGCACTGTTCACTCCCTCAGAGTGGGTACATCCATCACATCATCCCACCACGAAAAGGGATGATGAGTTACATGATATGCCATCACTACACAATTTACAGTGCTGCAAGCAAGAGCTCTTCCAGGACACCTGCAGAATTAACAGCACTAACTCAAGCATGTAATGTAGCAGAAAATCAAACCACTAGCATCCACATAAACTCCAAATGTGCTCTGGGAGTAGTGTTTGCAACAGGACTGATCTGGAATGAAAGATGGTTTCTAACATCAGCAGGACAGAAAATAGCGCATCAAGAAAAAAATCTGGATCTTCTAGATGCTCTAGAAAAAACAAAACAAGTAGCAATGTTATACCATAAAGCCATACCAGTGAGATACTTCTGATATGACTGAAGGAAACAATCTTGCTGACAGCTTGGCTAAGGCTTCAGCCTTACAACCCTTACAAGTCCAACGAAAAATACAAGAACTAATGCTGTTGACCATAACTGAAGAAGACTTAAAAAGAGAACAGGGAATTTTGCCCAGAGAATAAATTGAAAAATAGAAACATTTAGGAGCAAAATGAGTAAATAGAATCTGGACATTAGAAGAAAAACCTTTTCTCCCCAGGACTATGTTGATACCTTTGCTTAGAGAACTTCAGCATTGGACACATGGAGAACCATCTTACCTAGAAAATCAAGTCTGTCAATCATGGGTGGCACCTGGACTGATCCAAACAATATTATGTCACAAAGGAACCACCAGGCAACCACCTGGAAAAATTCTATCAAGCCATTCAGTACAGGGTGGCTTTTTCTTGTTGGCTTTTTTGCTGTTTGGGTTTTTTTTCTTGTTAGAAATCTAGGTTCATAGAGATTCTTCCATCAGTTATTCTGACTTCCTTCTGTTCACATGTATTTTTTATGAATTTAAAGAAAGGCTTGTGATAGTGTAATTGCTGATTTCCCCTAAAGGAATTTTCTTGAGGGAAAGATGAAAGGTTGTTGCATTTAGCATATCTCCTCTCTCTGTCAGCTAACTTAGCTAGAACATATGCTAGACAATACTGAAAAAAAAGTAAATGACAACTTGAAACATTCAAAACAGAAGCTTAAAAAGCATATCACATTTTCATGTTTTTTTTAATCTGATGGACTGAAAATAATTATATAAAGCACCAACAGAAACTTGTTAGTTGACAACTGTGTGAACCAGCTTTTCATTGAATCACATTTCTGTCATGTTTGCAATATTTGGCTTATTTTTTCCCTTACATAAAAAGCTGCAATATTAATAGACACAAAAACAGTTGGATGTAAAAGAAGGGAGAAATAAAGAAGTATCATGAATGTGCGTGGTTTGCTTTGAGATAAAGAAAATCATAGTTAACAGTTAATCTGCATATTAATTACTCTACCCATGTTGAGTTAAGAGGTCAAACAATACTGCCAGTCACTTCTGCAAACACATACTATAATATTATAAACACAGTCATTTCTTTTTCTGTTCAAAAGATCTTCCAAATGTTTTCCAAGTACTCCTTTTGTATTTTTAATTAGCATTTGTCAATATTTCAGTCAACTCACCATTTTTCCCCCAAGTTTTAATAATAATTGTAGAGAGCATAGGTGCACTAGTGATCAAACTGAGATAATTGTTCTATGTAATGAATGCAACATAGGTTTCAACAGATTTTTTATTAATCTGCATTATTTTCAGCAATTTCTGTCTCACTCCACCTCAAGACAGTACTTAACTTCAGTATATTGCACCTATCTAGAATAATGCTCATGAGGAATTAAAACAGCTTTTCAAAGTGATACAAATCTAATATTCCTTTTATTCATCAGATATCTTTGTATTTCAGTAACAGATGGGTGCAAAAGTTCTGAGAGAGACAAACCTTTTTTTTTTTTTTTCATAGTGGGCTACCTATCTAGTAGCTGAAGAAGGTCTGCTGGGAAGCCTTATACATCTGATGTGAAAATTTCTTAGCTGAGACAACTTACCAGTTCCATGAATAAGGAAAACCCACAAATCTTCTGCTCTTCTTTAAAAAAAAAAAAAAAAGGAAAAAAAACCCTCAATCAAGCAGAAGAGTACAATTCAGTATGATTAACAGCCAAAACTTTGTATTATCTGCAGTGTTAAATATAGTTCTTATCCATTCATTCACATACTTTGTAAACCAGTTTAAATGTCACCAGTAGTTGGTATTTTGAGACTATTTATTTTGTAGAGATTGAAGTATATTGGGTTATAAACATGTAGATAGCACACACATAAACTAATGTCACAGAGCAGATGTGTGCAGCCTTCTCAGCTGAGACACCTGTTTGATTTTGCATCAAGACACTATGAGTGTACACCAGTAAACAGACCTATGCTTCAAGACACATTTTTCTCCATTCCCATATGTTTCTAACTCTTTCCCTCTAGAGGATTTTTATGAGAGAAATCAGACTAGACATCTGCATTCTGCAATATAATCTTTGTTGCAAAATTGCTTGCATTTTCAATTGATAACAAAAAATAAAATTGCACAGCAGGTGGCAGCACGGGTCCTGCTGGATTTTAGCTTGGTTTGCACCTCTGAGAAAAAAAAAAAGTCAGGCTTCCAGTCTTCTGGTGGTTACTGCTGTTAAACAGATGTCCTTTCCTTTCTTCGAAGCAGGTGATTTTTATCAAAGAAGAAATGGAAATGACCTAGTCACTGTCATACTACAAAGGCAGAGTTGTTTGGGGGAAGATCATTTGAGGAAAAAAAAAAAATCAAAAGGATGCAAGCAGCACAACTCACTAGCAATTTGGGATAGAGCTTGCTGCATAGATACAAGTTGTGTTAAGAGAATGTCAAAGTAGACAGTAAATCTAACTCTTGATAATCCTGCATGAGTACTGTTACACAGACACCTAGATACATGTGCCTATTCTTAGCAGAAGCAAGAGGCTTCCTCAATGTGTTTTTGGATGTTGAATGGCCTGATTAATCTCAAATATTTTGCCATAACTATAAAGAGTAGAGCATAGTAGTCTAAACCTTGTAGAACCAAGGATTTTAAAATTCTTAATAAGATTCTGAAATTTAATTCCCAGGTGCTTCTTCTCTCTCCTGTCTTCTCTGATCCTTAAAAGGGGG
>NW_020799100.1:8498217-8511389 GCF_003259725.1 Athene cunicularia | reverse complement strand
GGGCTGGTGTTCAGGAAAGGATAAGGGTTCATATCTTCTTTGCCAATGGGGTAGTTTACTTTGAAAGATCTTGAAGAATAATTCTCAGGAAGTCCACTCATCAGATCCAGCATTTGCACCCATTCTGTCTCCAGAGAGGACTACAAAAATTGATGTTATCATTAATATTACTCATCCTTGTTCAATTTCCTCACCTAGCCTGTGGGGAAAAAAGCAGGAATCCTGGGAGTAAGTTGATCATTAGATAAAAACTTGATAGCATTTATTCATGATTACTTTAGGTTAATGGCAGGCATTTTAATCTTGCTTTGCTAAAACTCTCTATTTGTTTATTTGCCTGAATCGCACATTTCAGTATTTGGCTAAAATACCACCTAATACTCAAGGGAATGTCTTAGAGCTACAGATTTATGAGATTATTAGGCTTAATTGGTATTAATACTGCAGACTTCCCATGGTATTGAAAATGGCTTGCTTATTTTAAACTTTTTAATCCAGTATTAAGAGGAATTGCCATTAAGTTACACCATAGAAAAATAATTAGTCCAAAGTTAAACCTTGGGTGGTTGGTTTAAAACTGTTTAAGCCTTCTGTTCATCACAAATCCTCTACCATTTTTCCTGAGCTCCTTTACATTTGTGCCAGCACTTTCTATAGCATGTGGGCCAGACTTGTGCTCAGTGTAGCACCAGAGGAGTCAGTGCTCATAGTGGAGATTAATTTGATAATATTTGATAATATTTCAGTCATCTAAGGTGCTGGTCTCTTAGTAAGGACAGAGCCCTATGCTGCAGAAGTCAATGGAAGCTCACTAAGTGCCTGATGCAGTTCTCACAATGTCTCGTTTTAACGGAAATATCTGTCCTTATTCCTTTGCTTTGGGTGTTAATTATGGTTTAATGATGTCTATTTGCAAGATAAATTCTGAAAGGTCCTAAATTTTTTGCATGGGGTGTAAAGTAATAGGAATTGTATTAAGGTAGCATTTGCTGGTTTTACTGCATAAAAAAAAAGAGAAAATTTGATAGAAGTCTCAGAAATTAAGTGATAGGTTTACCATTAAATGAGTAGCAGAAGTAAAAGGAGATGTTTAAAAATTAGCGTGTCATTTCTGTTTGTAGTGCTTCCCCTATACTGCAAGTACTCAATGCACTTCAAGTACTGTTGTATCGTATAGGACAGGAGTATAAAAATATTTAACATTTTAGATTCTTAATACAGGGAAAAAGAGGATACTGTAGCATTGATTATAAATCTAATTTGGTGAGTAAATTTGAACAAGGAGAGTGGTGCTTTAGTTTTTCCTCATCTAAAATTCCTAGCTGAGGCACTGGACAAAGCTTCTTTCACAACATAACTGGGACTGACCCAAGTCTTCACTGTAAAAGCTCTGTGAGAAAAAGGTATCCCACCTTATAAGCTTTTTATTGTTTTTAACCCTGTGTGTGGGCTGAAGTTCATCACGTAACTTCTGTATAACAGTGTAAACAGCTACATATGACTTAGCTAATTAAAGGCCTGAGAGTGTTTTTAAAGTTGAGATCAATTTGCTTTTTGAAAAGAATTTGATATTGAGTCAAAATTGCAGATAAACAGGAATTGCATGTGCAGAGTCACATAACCTGGTTTATCATAGAAATGATATTTTATATACGAACAGCACAAGTTGTGCAAGAGAAGTCAGGCCTTATTAAACAAGGAATCCATGGAAGAAAAAGAGCTAGGGATTCAAATCTCTTAAAAAAAAATAAAAATCCCAGGTGTGCTCTGCTGTTCATAGGAGTAATTGTTTTATTCTGCATAGCAATATTTCAGTCTATAGGCTTTCCTGTGGTCAGGCATTTCTGGGAAAGGAAGTGAGCATTGGTGTAACATTGAATAAGGTTGTAGCTTTTAATTCTCTACTCTTCAGCAGCATTGTGTCAGTGCTTGACTTGACTTGGTTGCCTGAGAAGCATGAAGTCAGCGAAAACCAGCAGTAACTGGGGGAAAGGTAAAGGTGACAGGGGGAGATCCTGACCACTGACTCAACTGGATGAAAGGGTTAATGCGCCCCATCCCCCCTCAACACATGTGCAGAACCCATGCTCCACCTTTCCTCATCTCTCATGCTCCTCATCTAGTATGCAAATCAGCCAATAAGACAAACTTAAAAGGTGACAGAAAACATTGCTGTGTGTGCACGCACCACCATTACTGGACCTGAGACAATGCTGGAACCTGGGGTGGTGATCCAGATTGATTGATGCTTTTTCTCTTCCTTCCTTCCTTTTCATTTAAGTGCCCGTCTTTTCTTTCTTATAGATTATCAATAAGAGGCCACATTGCTTACTATCTTTTCCAAGTTCAAGTTGCTTCTGCTGCCAGTAAAACATTTTAATTAGTCATTTGGTGTCACTTCACCTTAATTTAACCCAAGGGGATCACGAATGCTTTACAACTCCTTGGGCTCCCAGTCTGGGTTGTAGCAACTTCATGGCCTACATTTCATTTCAATAAAAGATGGTACCTGGAATTACAAAGGATTGCGGGCACTGTTGTGAAAACATAGATGTTTGGCTGCCATCAGTGCTACTGTGGACAGACTGAACGAAGACATTAAGAGCAAAACTCAGTCGCAGTAGTTTATGCTAGTATAATTTGGACTGGTGCTGGAATGACACATAACTACAATCAAATCAAACAATATAAAAATGAATTGAAAAGAGAATAGATAGCTACTGCATCTCTGTAGTGTTCAGCCATGTCAGCAATGTCACTCCATTTTCAGTCATCAAAATTATTTCAAATTTACCCTTCAAAATATTAGAAGTAAAATACAATGGGAGGATTTTGGCAATCAAATTTATCTCATTCTTTTTTGTTGGTTTGTTTCTACATCAACACTGGGGATGATGACATTTGAGTACTTGTCTTCCCGAGTGTCTAAGTAGAAAGGCTACTTGATCAGTTGTGTGAGAAATTCATAACAGTGGGTCTTCTCCCTAGTCCATGTCCTAATAACCACTTTATGAATCTTTAAATTGTATTATTAACATTAGTTACTTAATTTTAACAACATCTTTGAGCTACCAGTACCCCTAAATTGAAAGGTTAAGCAGTTTATTTTAGTGGCAGAGGTTGGAGGTTACTGATGCCAATCCCTACACTCTCAGCTCATTAAAGCGTGGTGATGTTGCTGCCCAATTTCTTGTTCTCCCCCTTAACAGGTAACATAACAGGGACCAAAATCTGAAAACCACCTAGATTTGCAGTCTGTGAGGGGAGGAAGTTGAATCAGGAAGTTCTCTGCACTTTCCAGGGGAATATGAATTACATGATTTAATTTCAGGGAACAACCCTCCACTTGGCTAGGTTAAGAGGTGATTTTGAAAGTAAACCAGCCTATCCAGAACAAAGGTTCTGTATCCCAAAGAATGAATTGAGTGAAAGTTTCTTAGGAGTCAAACATAACAATAAAATTGCAGGTGAATAAAGATTAGTTTAGACTAGGGAAATATAAATGAAACGTAGGTTGCAAAGTCTATCCAACATGCATACATACTACCTAAAAACCATGTTTGCCTCTTACAGAACTTCCAGGTACTGTTTTCTAAAATATTTCCCATTAACATCTCTGAAATGGACTCTAGTGATTTGACATTCACATTTACTCTCTGATGGGAGTCCAAATGCAAGCTCCTTCAGAGTATGGATGTGCGGTGTGTGGCCGTGGGCTCAGACTTGTTTCCAGTGGTGCTTTCATAGGATGGGAGCCTAAAACACCAGCTCTGTTCCTTTCTTTATATCTGAAGGTTACTAATCTGAAAAGACATTGATGGACTTCCTTTTCTTTTTCCCCTTTACTCATGATCTCTAGCTAATGCTTGCCTTTTCTGGAGTCCATTGAAAAACAAACAAACAAAAAACCCCAGGGATGCTGGAGTTGTGTCAGGATAAACAAGTAGTTTCTTCTGCCATTGGACAATGTGACGTATTTTCCTGCACAGAAAGAGCCCTGGCCTGGAGCTGACTTCTGAATCCTGAGCTTTCCTTGACAAGCTTTCTGCTTAAGATGCTTTAACAATTCTGTAACATTTCATAGAATCATGGAGTGGTTTGGGTTGGAAGGGACCTTACAGATCACCCAGTTCCACCCCCCTGCCATGGGCAGGGACACCTTCCACTGGCCCAGGTTGCTCCAAGCCCCGTCCAACCTGGCCTTGAACCCTGCCAGGGAGGGGGCAGCCACAGATTCTCTGGACTAAAATCAACTGTTTGCACTCCAGCTGCTCAAAAAGCATTGCAAAGCTTGTGGGATGTCTGGGGGAATAGTCTGCCCTCTCCTCCCATCCAGCCAGGTCTGCTTCGGTGAACATGGACACCAAACATCCTTGTGATGGTACTGGAAGTTTGCAGTTAAATTCAGTGGAAGCAGATTGCAGGCTGGATTAATGAACAAAAAGAAATAAATTACTTTATAAGAGAGTGTGTTCAGATATAAAATGAACTTTGATAGACAGCAGAGATAAAAAAAGGGGAAAGTGTGAAATTATTTTCTATTATGTGCTTTTTAAGTCTTCAAGTTACAGAATTTACTTTTTAATATGAGAAATTTGCTCCTAAGAAGGAATGAATTTACTACACCACCCCAAGACAGAGGCAGCTGGTATTTTGGGAGTTCAGAGCTTACCATAACATACATAAATCCAGTGTGAAAACATGTCTTAGAAATATATCCACTTTATTTTAAGCAACCCTTTAAATTCTGAGAACAAGCACATAATCCTCCACTACATGCTCTGCACTTGTGATTCTCAGAGCTTGCTGAACAACCTCTGTGGGAAGAACTAACTGATATTTAAACTGTGAAGAGAGGAGAAGTGCTACCACTGCTGTGTTCCACTGTCCTAAACTAAGATTTATGCTACTCTTGACTTTTCTCCTGAAGGGTGTTACTGTAAATACTGATCAATAAAGCTTAAAGAAAAAATAGCTATAGTGCTGTTTGTAGCCTTGATAATCAGGAGATAAGAAAGGCAAAGTTTGTGAAGAGTAACATTTCTTGTTAGCCCCAGTGATACAGTTGGAAGAAGCCATGAAAATAATATTCTAAAACTTTGTAAGAGATGGAACTGCTCAGGGCGTTCCTCTAGTGAATATAATGCACCTTTTGTTACCCTGCCTATTTTTGCACTCACTTCTAATTTTCTCAAGCTGCTACAAGTCTTTTTTTATTTGAAGATGCTTCTATTGTATATTAATGAAGCAGTTAAATTATCTAGGCAACATGGGCTAAAGCTGAAACTCCCCAGCATCATCTTTCTTAACTATCATTGTCCAGTAAGAAAACAGGTCTGTAAGTGATACTATTCATCTGAACAAAAATAAACTGTTATCATGGTATTTGTCAGCTGTGTGCAATACTGATACCTGAGCTGGCCTTTGGAGACAGATATCATTACAGATAATGTGATGGTGTCTACTTTCAGGCAGTTTTGAATTCTGAGTACAAGACCAGTGGGAGCAGAGCACACATCCGAATGCAGCCATTCCCCACCCCAGCTCTGGTGTCTGCAAATATTCGGAACTAGGTTTCATTCACAAGCATTTACCTCTTGTGTAACTACAACAAAACCAACATTTTTGCAAACAATCTGCATATATAGTGTTATGTGAATAAATTAAATAATTGGCTCCAGAAATCAACTTGTAGTGGACCTACTGACAGAAATTAAAGCATAGGCATTAGAAGTGTTGTGTGAATTAAGCATATTCTATTAATATTTCTTGTATATATGACATTAATTGGAATCCTGAGGAACAACATGTACAAGTAGGTAGCAGCTACTGATATGACAAACTGATTGTGTAAGTAGAATTCTCTTCTGTTTTAATGGCAAAAGAGAAGCCAAGTGGAAGCATTCAAAACAATCAGAGTTTTGTTACTTTACCGGAGTGTTAAAGATTGATGTTCACCCGGAGTCTTCATAAAAAGTGCTTTTACTTTATAGATCTGAGTGCCAAGCCAAATCCTTGATCGCATGGGAAGTACTTTTTAAGGTAAGAATTCAAATATCTTTTTGGAAGACACTGTGTTAAAGTGTACTTCTCATCTTTGTATTAATTCCTGTTTTTTTTCATGGATATTTTCCAAACCACAAATATTTATGAATGGAAACAGATCAATTTAGACCCAAAGATTTTGACAGTGAGGCTACTATGCAAAGGAAATATTGACTTGTTGAACGAAAAATGCTAAGAATGTAGGAACTTGTTACTCTGGCATATTTGTTGATGTAAGCAAGAGCCTATATAGACACGTGTGGATGGGAGACATAGAAGTGTATGTGGGGAATGTTTTGTGGGTGACTTCAAAAGGTTCTGAAAAAGGTGACCAAGAAAAAAAAAAATTCATACAGTTATTGCACTGTTCAGTGCAATATGTGAAATTTCTGAGGGAGTTAGTACCACTACTGCAAACTGTCCATAAATATAATTTTAAAAGGCTCTTCTGGAATTTCTGTTCTTTTTTCAATGGTCCACAGTGCTATGGAGGCAATTCTATTGGACTGATGGGAAACAATGTAGTGATCAATCAGCCTCTGAAGAAAGAAGCAGTGTTAGAAAAAACAAGATATGACAGAAAGTTTTGCGGCAAAGACAGAATGAAAATAATATAATTTGAATTCCAGGAAAATCCTGACTTTTTGAAAAGCTGGATAAATTAGATTCTTATAGGTACTGCATCTTGTAAATCACGACAGAAAGGATAGAAGCTGGAAGACTGTTTTGTAAGAACTTCCTTACAAGTTCAGGAACAAGCTGAAGCAGAACTTCTGGAGCATGTCATGGCAGACTGGCAGCTTGCTGTAATTTAGATTGTGAAGAATATTTTAAGACTGGAAGGCTATCTACTTGCTTTAAAGGTGATTCTCCCCCTCTGCTCTGCTCTTGTGAGACCCCCCCTGCAGTTCTGTGTCCAGCTCTGGGGCACCCAACACCAGGACACGGACCTGCTTGAACGGGTGTGAGGAGACCTTATAGTAGCCTTCCAGTATTTAAAGGGGCTACAGGAAAGCTGAGGAGGACTCTTCATCAGGAAGTGTAGTGACAGGATGAGGGATGATGGTTTTAAACTGAAAGAGGGGAGATTCAGATTAGGTACAAGGAAGAAATCCTTCCCTGTGAGGGTGCTGAGGCCCTGGCACAGGTTGCCCAGAGAAGCTGTGGCTGCCCCCTCCCTGGCAGGGTTCAAGGCCAGGTTGGACGGGGCTTGGAGCAACCTGGGCTGGTGGAAGGTGTCCCTGCCCAGGGCAGGGGGGTGGGACTGGATGATCTGTAAGGTCCCTTCCAACACAAACCATTCTATCATTCCATATATAATAGTTCTGTCCTTGGGCTGGAGTTTTGTGTTGTGACACCATAATCTTACCTTCTGGGCACAGTGATCTGATGAAAGCAGGATCAGTTTGTACTGATTCTTGCAGGGATATGTAATCATAGAAACAGATGTTCCAAGAGTCATTTACAGTTGCTTTAAAAAAATCACACAAGGAAGTTCACAATTAACAAGACTTTATAAGACTTGCGTAAGTAGATTGCCTATTTATCACCAAATAATTTTCAGAAATTTCTCTTAGATGTGATTTTACATGAATAAGTATAGAAAAGAGCTCACAGTCTGTCAGTGTTAAGGACCATGAGTTGATTTATGTTTTTTGCTTTAAGAAATGAAACAGCAGTAAACAATGAAACACACCATTTAATCTTTGTGTAATAGTTAAATTGTTACTTAGGAAGCCAGTTATTCTAAAATGAGTAAGTATTCCTACATGCACCAAAACATCTTTTGTACACAAGATTATGTCTGTCCTTCATGCAAATCTACTGATGCATATTTGCCCCCAAAATTTACAGGAATGACTACAAGATAAGCAGTAAATTGAATCATTATAATCTTACCAACATAACTTCTCACATTATAAATTTGGAGGAATACGTGCACATGCAACCGCTCCCATTTGTATGGGAGTACAACAGAGGATATTGTTTGTACTTGCCTGTTACATACTCATCTGAGGTGTACTTGAAGTGGCGGCCAGCCTACAGGCATACATGATTAGGACTTTTTTTTTTTTTTTAATCAAGTATCATATTTTTATAAAAAATGAGCTCAGAAGACAAATTGTAACAAAGTTATGGTGAGTAAATATTTTTTTTTTTTTGCTATCTAGGTTCTAAATAAAAAAATCTAATTGTGGAAAAAAGTATTGATTAGAAGATTGGCTTCGCTGTTTCTGTTACGACAAACTTCTGCCATAGTGTATGTAAATAGAAAAACTGTTGAGGTCAAGGTCCTCACTGAATTACAGTCTTTGCTCTAATGAATTCCCAAAATTATTTCATGCTAAATTAGGGCACCGTAGTGTTTAAAATGCTATGATTCCCTTAGAGGAAATTGTAAGACTCAAGAGATCCTGATGACAAGAGTGTGGAATAGACTGGAAGAACACAATTATTTAGCCATATTTTTAGCCCTATCTATCCTCATCTAACAGGCTCTTTATAGTAAGCTTGTGCCTATTGCTAACTGTGGTTGGGCACTTTAGACTAGATCTTCTGAAAAAATTAAGAAAACATTTAATTTTTATAGCACTTTATTTTCTTTCATTTGAACTTCTCCAGGCAGCACTAAAACATATTTCATTATGTGAGAACTACTCAAAGTCCTCCTTTCTTAAAATGTGTATTCTTCAGTCAGGAATTCCATGTCCACATAGCATCCTATTTAGGATCTAATACTAATAAGTTTTGCTCCTGATGGGGCTTTTCAGTTTTGTCAGAAACTGTACAGTAAGACAACATTGAAACTGCATTCTCCTTTGACTTTATGTGGTATACAGACCTACTGATCTCGATGCTACTGTCCATGAAGTGCTGATTTGACCCAAGAACATTAAATAACTAGGTGCCCACTCGGATGAAAGAATCAAAATCCAAGCACAAAAACGTGAATATCTGTGCATTCATAGCTATGTGATCTCGAAGCCTACTGGGCTGTACGTATTGTTTGATAAATTAACTGAGTATATAACAGTCTCTGAAATGCTGCAGATATTTAAGTGTTGTGGGGCATCATAGGTATCTGGGTAATCTAGGTACCTCTCTTGCTGCCTAAGCAGGCATAAAGTTACTGCCAGGCATTACCTCTGGAAAAGAAAGTATCTCTAAACTCTGCAGGGATATGAGCAGGTAATGAATGTTATGTTTTTACAGAATACAAATGTTATGTCTGCAAGCAGGTACATGTTTCTGTTTCATGCATGGAATATGGCTTAAAACATTTAATTGCATAATGCAAGTATATGTTCAATGCTTGCAAGCTGCTGTACATTTTTCTACATAATGACTGAGAATAAGAGGTCATATTTGTGTAGATCAGGTTGGCAAAATAGAGTAAAGTTTTTTAGTTCAGAAGACCTATCAAACTCTGTCTCAACTTTCCCCCTGTTCCTTCCCAAAAGGCCCAGTATATTGGCTGCAGATACTAGATGTGATAAAGATTTATTCTTTACATAAAATATAGAAATTAGCTATTTTGTGGACACTGTTACAAACAGATTTGCAGCTAATTTTCCAATCTGGTTTCATATATAAGAAGGGAATGGAACCAGTTTGAACAAAAAGCATCAAAGAACAAAACAATTCATACATTTGGAAGTAGGCCCCTTCTCTTAAAACACTGCCTTTTATTCAATATGCCATCCCCCAATTCCCCCCTACTTGAAATTCCTCCTTGAAGTGCACTTCTTTGGAGAGATCAATAATCCTTTGTGTCACCAAATGTGTATGACGGACCACTATGTTGGTTTTGTTGTTTTCTTTTAAAACCAGCAAAAGGTCTAGAGTGAACAAAAGTATGTTACTCCTGATGAGTGGAGGTCTAACATGCTTCAGCTTTTCTTTAATGATGTGCTCTAAGTTTAAGAAGTAACAGAAATATAATTAAAAAAAAAGAAAAAGCAACACAGTAAAAGTTTACTAGCCTGAGACAAAACTGAGGCAACTTTTTTTATGGACAGTATTTGCTACAAAAATTCAAAGTTTGTGTAGAAGAATTTTCTGTTGTTTTGATTCTAGCTGTACACTCTCTGAAGAAAGAGGATTGCATCAAAGAAATAGTTGATTTCACCAGTCACTGCTCCTAATATAAATAAACAACCCACAGGGCTCCAAATATTGATCTACTACTTGGATTAAAAGTGCTAACATTATGCAATCCCATTGCTGATTATCAGGAACGAGGTGAGAAGCTGTTGACTATTTCCAAGCTTGCCCTGGACCATGGGTGAAAAACAGAGACCTTTTAGATTGGCTTTAGTTTCTCCTCAACATACCTTTCTCTTGCTTCTTTTTGACCTCTGTGATAAGGATGAAAATTAGTGTTTGGTATAGAACAACTGCACTGCCTGGGAAGTTGTCTTATACTGATCACATTCCACAGAGATCATTGCTGGGTTTTTCTTACTGGAAAGAAGCAGTTGCAATACGAGAGAAAATTCAGATTTGGTTTTAAAGATAATGTGACATTCTGTTACAGAAAGGCAGTTTTACTTTTTGTTTTGTGGACTCCTAAAATGCCTGCAAAGGCATTTCTGAGGTCTTGTACTGAATGTAAGCTTCCTCACAATAAGGTTGCTTTTATTAGCTACCTGTTTTGAAGCCTTTGTTAGTATTCCACTTACGTACCCGCAGGATATTACTAGTTGACCATAGGTTTATTTATAGACAGCAAATAAATCTGTTTCTACTTTGCTTTCAAAAAAGAATGTTTGAAAGCTTTCAAAGAACTACTTTAAACATAACTATTTCTTATGACAAATAAAAGATCAACTGTGACATCAGTAGATCCTACGTAATTCAGTTAGGCCTTTGCATACCTGTAGCTACGGGAAAGGTTTCCCATAGTGCTGTTTCTAAAGCCTTCACAGAACAAGGTATATTTGACTCTTCACTTGGATACCCCCTCTGAAGTGAGTTTAATTTTAGGACTCATTATTGTAAGTATAACCTGACAGGTTCTGTTTCTTCCTTATATTATAATTAACCAAATTATAACCAAATATATAACCAAATTTTGTTGAGCATCCACGACAACACCACTGAACCTGGATGCCATGCAGTAGTGTCTGGCTTGGGGACATGAGTGGACAAGCACCGAAGGCACCAGGATTCCCCACTGAGCTTCTTGCTATGGCACACAAGGCCAGCTTGTCCAGGGCCAAGAAGAGGTTGATGAGGAGGTCTCCATGGCTTGGTGAGGTCTCCAATAGGCAGGGCATAAGAAAGGTACCATAAGAAGAAGAGGTGAGGGAAGAGTTGTATTCAACAGAAATGCACAACTTGGAGCACTTGAAATCCATGTGGGAGCAAGAACAAGCGGTCTGAGGTAGAGAGATGGAAGCTCCAACTTAAATCTGTCAGAGGTACTATGAAACTGTGCTTGGAAAACATCAGACTTGTCAGCCTAGAAGAGATGAATGAGGCAGTAGTGCAAGGAATCTGTGATACAAGTCTATAAAACAAGGAGTGGCATGGAGACAGTTAAGAGAGAATGATAATTGAAGGTTAATTAATGCAAAAGGGACATCAAATGGAAATACCAGACAGAAGGCTCAAAACATACAGAAGTGATTTTCACACAGCATGAAGTCAAAACTGTGGACCTACATCAAGCTGTAGATGTCAGAATCTTATATGGATTAAGAAAGCAATTGGATTTTTCTTCCATTGATTTGTCTATCAAGAGCAGAAAAAAGCAGAATTCGTTATCTTTCCAGGAGATGACCAGCCACCGTTGGAAACAGCATGCAGTGCTTGCTCACCCAGTCCCTGGTCTGGCCCACTGTGGCCATTCCAGTGCTCTAGCTGGCTTATGCACAACACATGCTTCCTTACCCACTAGCAGGATACATCACCATAAACCCAAACTCAGTTAATTCAAAATTTAAGACTATAGGAAGTAAAAAATAGTCGAAAAAAAATACAAATATATTCTCTGTTTATTTCTCATTTACTGTTTATGAGAAAGAATTAGAAAATAGGCTAATCCATCAGTGGTTTAGTTGGAAAAAAAAAAGTAGCAAGTTTGTTTGCCTAACCTTTCCTAAATACAGGAAGATTAGGTCAAAAATATTTAATCTGCATAAAACAGATGTGCCTTTGGGCATCTTGTACAATCCAGGCCCTGTGATGATTTGACATTAAGCAAAACAATGGGGTTTGAAACAATTAAAACAAAGTGAGAGTAATAAAGGACTGTGCTGAAATTCAAAGAGGCCAAGCAAAGCGAAAACTTTAGTGATTCAGTTCAGCCTCCATCCAAGGAAGTGATGTGCTTTTTGCCTCTCCGAGAATGTGAACTTAATTAAATATAACATCAGCTTTGCATACGCAGTTGTCACCAGAAAATTTTAGCTGCCTGCAAGGTGTCATCTTTTCTAGGAGCAAGCTCTTGTTATCAAATAGAGATATGGCTTGTTTTGTAATTTTGCTTTTTTCACACTCCGTCCCACTCCATATGGAGTGGGGGAGGATTGTGCTGGACTTCTGCTCGGCATAGATGGAGCACGAAATGTTTCCTCTTCCTTTACCCGTCATTAAGAAGTGGCTATGTGTCTTGTCAAAGTTATTTATTTAGTGCTACTTCTCTTCTGAAGATGCCTCAGACTCCAAAACACGTAAAACCATCTGGCAAACTCATGCATGAATCATAAGAGATATTTGTGGCCTCTGGCTCTTTGAACGGCAGTGTAATCCCAGCTGCTCTCCCCAGTGCTGCGGCTGAACCCCGTTTCTTGTGTTGCGGGTGCAGACCATGGGGTCTCCGCCCCAGCCTGGTGGTCTCTGGGCTGTATCCGAGATAAAACCGGCTCACAGACCTCCGTGCAGCCTAGTCCCGCCTGACAGATCCCGACTAGCGGCCTTACTGCTTCCAGTGGGAGCAGCCGACGGGAGCAGGAGGCCGGCTGCGCTGAGGGAGGCTGGGCTGGGGCCTGGAGCGGGTTTTGCCGTGTGCCCGTCGGCCTCCCTGTCTGGGAAAGTACCGAGTGGCCAGCGGCGCGGCGCGGCCGGCAGCAGCATCCCCTGCTCCGGGGCCTGCCCAGCACAGCGACAGTGCCACCTCCTCC
>NW_020799100.1:8472842-8498167 GCF_003259725.1 Athene cunicularia | reverse complement strand
ATCAGTCCTCCTCCCGCCGAGCCCCCCCGCCGCCTCCCGCTCGATGCAGAAAGGAGGTTGGGCTCAGGATATGGGCTGATGCTGATGTAGCACACGCAGAAACCCAGGGAAGTCTGATTCATTGCTCATCGTTACGCGCAGGGCATATTTTTCTGTTTCACGTCGTAAGAGCACCTGTTAAAGCACAGCAAGAAACTGGTTGAATGTTTCTTGTTTTCTTCTTCGACCTGTGCTTCTGAGATAAGGCTTGTTTTGTGGTGCTCTAATATATCCTTGTATGCTTTGTGGATTTTTGAAGCCTATTTGCAAAGCAAGTGTGTGTGCTGCATGTCTCCCCTGCCCCGGCAGGAGTGGGGATGCTCAGTGGGCCAGTACAGACCCCCCCTTACCTAGTGCTGCTGTTGCACCTAATGCTTCAATGAAATAATTATAGCAACTTTTGAATTGTTTTGAACTATAACACTTTTTTTCTAACATAATTGATTTTTGGGTTTTTTCAAAGAGGATGCTCAATAAATATAGATGGAAGCTATGGCGAAATTTGATGTAAAGAGTGTTTCACGTAAAGTAAATGGTCAGCTGTAGTCCCTGACGGTTGTAAAAGATAATTGTCACGTTAAAGATAATATCTGTCCTTACTTGGTTCCTCTTTTCATCTTGGACTGTGGTAGCATAAAAATACAAATACAACATGCTTTTTCACTTACTATTACAGACAGACTTGCATTGATAGCCTTGCCAGTTTGAAGTGCAATAGTTGGCAAACAAAGCTACAAATAATAGGAATTAGAAGCATATGATTTTTTTCCCTATTAAGTTCTACTTTATTGAATCTTTGGGATTTGTCATCTCATGCTAACTGCAATGATTAAAGACATGGATTCTTTTTCCTTAAGAGGTGAAAATCTTGCATTTTAAACAAATAAATCCCCAAACCAATCTTATCTCCCAAACAAGATAGAATTAGCAATGTTCCGTGTTTCAGAAAGATCGTTTAGTTTGGGGTTTTTTGTCTGCCCTTCATCCATGGATACAAGGTTTATGTTTTAATACATTTCTACAGAGGTCTTAAATATTTCCATATAGTTATTTTAGAAAATATTTTTTTAACTTACCTTTCATTTCTTTGTATTTTCCAGTCTTAAACTACAGAACTGTATAATCTTGAAACAGATAAGACACTTTCCCTCCCAGGAACCCACTGTGGTGAGGTTTTCATGTTGTGTTAATTATTAGGGTGTTTGCATCTCATGCAAACTTTACTCACATTCTACCTTTGACTATCTGTAACATACACTGCACAAGCAAGCTACAGTGTTACCCGTTGTTTGCTGATTGAATAATCAAAGGTTTATCAGCAGATATAAATTTTCAGCATGATAAATTACCAGTGTTATGGTATGACACCAGTGGATGACACCACCTAACATGAGGATGACACCACCTAACATGAGGATTATGCTTCAGCCCTTTTATAAAACTAGAGAAACCACTCTTGAACAAATCACTAAGGCAAGGCATTAGACACAAGTATATTCCAAGTGCTGTTAAGACATGTATCTAGCAAAATAGATGCAGTCTATTACACCGTTCTAAGTGAAGTTAATACCCAAATGAAATATTAAACAGTAGCCTGAGCCAAGCAAACATGCAAAAGCTATTGAAGTTAATGATTAATAAATAGATAGGTAGTTAACATGACAAATGAATGATTGTTTATAAGCAAACTGTTCTGAATAAGGAATTACTTAAGCTAAAAATGAGTTGGAATTAATTATTAAGGAAAATCTTCATTGTATATGCAACTAAACATGTGGTCACTATGCTTCAGGACGTCTGTTTTCTCAGGAAAGATGGAAGCTTCATGGAAGGAGGGGCATAATTTCCTGAGAAACAAAATTCACAGTTTTGTTTCATTTGTTCATATATTGGGTTGTTATTTAGATGGTACAATGTCTCCACCCTTTTTGGAGAAGACACATCTCAAAAATTGGCCATGCTGTTAATTTTTTCTGCATTCTACAGCAGCTGGAGGGTGACTGCTTTGGTGTTCCTCTTCATTTCAAAGTTACCTCCTCTTCTCCCTGTAACTGGGATTTTCTGTCACATTCCCATTTGGAAGGTGCTTAGTGGAGTAGGCTAGCTGTATGGAAGGGTCCAAAGGAAAGCTTAAGAGAGTATTCTCTGCTAGCAGAGCTATGCTTTACAGTGGATAGGAATTATTAATACCGTGCTGTTGCTTTTCTTTTGTTTCCTTGCTTTTCTGGTTGGGAGTGAGGGAGGGAAATTAGGATTGCCTATGATCTGCTGACACTCTCGGTAACTGTTTCCTCAGAATCTTGAACCCTGTACATAGGCACATAAAAATGAAAACTGAACTCAGCGCTGGTTATTTCTTCTGTGGCCACTCAGAGTAACCTGTGTCGCACTGAAAGTAAAACACGCTGCAAGTGGTGTTACAGGTTTCTGTAATGATCTATGGTGGACACGAAGCCTGCCAGCGCCAAGGCCCTGTGATCTCACAGATCACTGTTTGTGGTCTGAGTGGTGGACAGGGAGAGCCTTGCCTTAACCCTGGATATGCTGGAGCTGTGAGAAGTTTTCACTTGTTTTATATGGACATGAACTCAAAGACACTGTATGGAAAGAGACTTGTGCTTGCAGAGAGGCAGACTTCTGGCCAGTTGCCAGAATTACTTGGGAGATGTGCTTTCAGTTTTCTTTTCTGCAGCAGGTACCTAGTGTGATCTGCATTGAGCCACTTGGCCCAGATCAACAAAAATAATTGGACAGAACTTAAATAAACTATAGCAGATCTGCTTTCCCTGCTCCACCACTTTTTTGGGTTATCAGTTCCTACCTAATACTCCATATAAAGTGTGCTTGTAATCAAGAGATGGCTTTAATCGTGTGCCAGGTGTGCATAACATTATTTACCTGACCACATGCGTGATACAGAGGTTAGGAATGAGTGGTGGGAGTGGAAATTCCTTATGCTGCTGCTGTTGTTGCCCTAGATAGGCAGCCTTTCTACTTACTGTTCAGGCTACCTTGTTGCTTTTGACCTGTACTGCCATAGCTCATAGTAGCTTTTGAGGCAGGACTAAACTTGGTGCTGGTTTGATCTTCTGCAGAGGTTAGATATGAGGAGCGTGTGTGAGCGAGCCATGTTGGTACAATTGGCTGGAGAATTATTTTACATTTTAAGATGATCCCAAATATAGCAGAAAACTCAGAAGGCACATTGAACCATTTCTCAGTAAGGAAATAAATAGCCCAAGCAGTCTTGGGAAATGGAGGAGCAGCACAAGTAAGGAAGGGTGATTGTGCACATGGGCCTGGGAGGGGTGGGAAATGTTTCCCTTTCATCAGTGTGTTGCCAGAATGTCAATTTGTATAATTGATTATTTTTAAAACTTGTGTATGTGAGTTGTTTTTATGGTGGAAGTAAGGTTGAAGCTAATGCTACCGCATCAGAAAGTCAGCATGTGTTTTATTTGCTTTGCTTCTGGGTTAATAGCTATGTAATGTGTAGGAAGTGAGGAACTGTTTTCCTCTTTCTTTCCTTCCTATAGAGTTAAGTGCTTGGACTTTCCATTGAAATCAAACACTAGTTTAAGTGTTTTTTAAGGAATTCTAGATAGTGACAAAATATCTTGTTTTTTTTTCTGTATTTAAATATTTTGCATGTTTTTTTGTAGTAGAGTTAATGCCAGATCGATGGATATTGTCCAGTTGGGAGTTCACTGTGCTTCAAGTTGAGATATCTTTATCTCCAAGGTGGAGATAATGTGATCCACCAATTATCACAGATTTAAAGTGATCCAAGGTGAATCTTTGGTTATAGTTTTAAATCTGAGCCTCTTAGATCTGTGGTACTTGAATACCACTGTTGTTCAGTGAGGACAAAACTGATGAACTAGGACTTCTTTCAGTGTATATTGATGTGACTAGAGTATGTTTCTGCTTCATCATTTGAGCATCTTTTTCTAAAAGCACACTTGTAACCTGCCTGTTAGACAATAGATTTATATTACTTTTCTAATTCTTATTATAAATTCATTGATCTGTTAATAGCAGATGTTAAGTGTCAAACCAGAGCAGAATACCTGTATGCACATCTGTTTTACTTTGTGTGATGACACTGCAACTCATCTTGTGAATTTTGCTCATCACTCTTGTTAGTGGGCAGGGGAAATGCCCATATTTACATGCACTGAAAATTGGGAATGTTTTATAGCACAGGTGGCAGTTAGAATATTAATGTATTTATCAGTTCACTGGCTTTCAACCTAGATATATTTTTAAATTAGAAACAAGCTGACATGACAAGGACAGACTTAAAATAGCACATTACATTCCAGTACTTCACTCTTAATACTTGTACTGATTAGAGAGACTTTAAAATTATTATTTCAATAACTTTGAAGTGGTATTCTGTTTTAAATCTCCTTACTATAGAAAATAAGATTGTGAGTAATACCAGGGCAGTTACAGAAATGCTTGTGTTCAGAAGATTTTAAAAAAATTATTAAAATTTATAATAAATATATATTTTCTTAAAAAGATCTGTTAATGACATGTTTAGCCCACCCCATTGTGCTTTTTTTGTAGTATAAGCATGGACAACATATAAACAATTTTTCTTAACATCTAGCTGATGGTTGTTTTGCAAAATTATTTGTTCGATCTGTACAGCAGATCTGTTTTTTCTTAGCTGTTTTATGATACCATGCAACCTATTTTAAAGTGAAAATAGTACATTGTACTCTGATCCTTGTTGTAGTTAGCTTGGTGCTTTACCTAACTGTGTAGTATTTTAAATTGAAATAGCAATTAATAAATGTGACTTGTATTCTAGGAGACACAACAGTAGATTCAAGTAACATGGAAGGATGGTTATGATCTTTTTTTCTAAACCACTGTTCTACACATAGAAGACAGCAGATGTGTGTTCTGAACCGCATCTTAACTGAGGTTTTCCTCTGTGCACTTACTCAGTTTCAACTGCAGTTAGATGTCTAGTTTATAAAACTGCTTGTGTCTTTGCTGTGTAACTTTAAAAAAGTAACTTGAGTAGTAATAGTCCCTTTAGCTAAGGTTCTTACTGAATATTGTTCTTCCGTGGCAGTCCACAAGCAGGCCGTGTGTGCAAGGCTGACTCTTGATGACCAGTAACTCCCATTTGCGCACCAGTGTGTGGTTTGACATTTCTTGGGCTACTGTGGTTGGGGTTATCAGAGACTAAGCACCAGGGTCAAACACCTTAATTTCCATGCTGAAATTTTTGACCCTTACACAATGCAACTCAAAGCAAATGTCAGCATGCAAGAGCTGGTGCTTATTTCTTAACAGATTTCCTCCCAATCCTTGATAGATGTGTTTTTAGACATGCCTTTGCCTGTCAGACCCTTTGCACTTCTGTAACTTTACATCCCTTATACACCATCTACTTGGCTCCATTGTCAGAAATGGAGAGTAGCCCATAAAATAATTGAGTAACTGTCTTGCGTGGTGAGTTGACCCTTAAGCCTTTTTTTAGAGCCTTGTTTGCACAGACACTGCTCATAGCAGTAGGAAAATATTATCAGAGAGGAACTGAATAAATTATATTAAGTATGTGATACTGCAAAGAGAAATTCTGCTCAGTGTTGGTAGTTATAAGCGTGGGTGTTTTTGTGTTTCCCAATTCAGTTTCTTGGAAGAGAAATATAAAACAAATAAATGGTTTCTGCAGAGCACGTGTGTGCCCTAAGGCTCTTCTTTCATGGCTGCCAGAAAAATCTTTGTTAGGTATCACAGTAAGAAAAGATTCAACACCTGTGTTTGTTTTTAACCAGTCTGCTAGTGCAAGTGAGTTTTTCTTACTGTCCCTCTGTTGCACACGTGCTCTGAAGGATGGAAACCCTGCCATAGGGATCAGTCTGAGAGCTTTTCCTGTCATTATTTTCGAACTGGTTGGTTTCTTGCTGTGGAACCCAAAGGCCCCCAGCTACAGCTGGAGGGGCTGATTGCAGAGTGCAGGCAGCTCCTAGCAGGAACCTGCCCTAGGCGCTGGAGAGAGCGAGCCACTGGTCTTCACCTCATCAAACCTCTACCCCCTACAGTATCAAGTCCTCGAATTCCTGTCCTTGAATTTTTATATATTAGGCACTCTGCTGTAACATATGAACTGCGCTCCTTGGTTCAGGATAGCATGTGCTAATGAGCCTGAAACAAAAGCCTATCTCTTACTGATGTTTAAGGAGAAAGCTAGAGGTATGCTGTGTTTCTGGAACTGCACAACCGAGTTGCTCATTCTACACCTGTCTTGCTTGGGTCAATAGCAAGCTTCATATACAGCAGTATAAAATAAGAACTTTCCCAAAATAAAAACAAGTTAATTTTGTGTTCATGTAATGATTGCTCATCTGGCTACAAATCTGATTTAATATTCTAAATAAGTTAATATTTTAAAAATTGTTATGTGTGTTTCTGTATATTAGGAGCTACCTGTACAACAGCCCAATACGTTTAGTCTGCCTAAAGTAGATGACAAATATAATACACTGTGACTCATTCTCAACAAATATTTTGTCTTGGAATCTAGAGGAGTTGAGCAGCCTATGAAATGTCACTACTTCAGATATGCTAGTTAAGTTTGAGGAGCTGGCAACTGCATATCACTGCATGCTGAATGTTGGCTCGTAGCAAAAACCCAAAAATTTATGAATGAGGGCATTCATTTCATGTCAACTCTAGTCAGCTGCTGTTTCCTGGACCAGAAAGCCACTTTGGATCAGGACAATTACTAACTCCTGATCTAAAATAAATAAATGATGCATATTAAAGTATTTTGGAATATGTATAATTAATCTGTAATAAAATGTTAATAAGAAATTTCATTGTTTGGGAATGCAGTTTTGTTTTTTACTTTCAATAAAGATAAATTTTTTTTTTTTTTTTTTTTTTTTCCCCTCCCTCCCTCTAATACTTCACTTCCATGAACACAGTAAGCTTGTAAAAGTTGCAGCCAGTGCTCGCTCACTCTGGCCTCTGGCAGATGGGGGACAGCAGTAAACAGTTGAAGGCTACTTCTTCCAGCAGTAGCTCTGTTTTGTGCTTGTTTAAAGTTCTAACAAAGCTACAGAGTAAAGGTGCAAGTAATTTCATGTCAGCTGAACTAAAGCAAGGTTACCGCTTCCTCCCTTGACTGAATAGGGAACTACATCAGACAACTGGCTCAACTTAAAAGTGATGTATAATTGGCTGCCTGCAAAATTTGCAGCCCAAGGGAGCAGTCAAAGGAGGATCACTGCAGTCCAGATTTGGACCGAGTTAGCTGCCATGAACCTAAACTTGAAGACTGATCGCAGGCTTGTTGCACTGTTCTCACTTCTCTGTTGGAGTCTGTTACACTGAGGTCACATTTATGTGAATACAATGAAGAATTTTGCTCAAGTTGTGTTATATCTTAAAATTTGTTTTAAGTACTAACTTCCCTAACCTCTTTTCTGTTCTTAGTGTGTCAGTTTTGGGGGTTTTGTTTGTTTGTTTGGGTTTTTTTTCACGATGAAAAAGTACATACTAAAAGAATCACAATACTTTATAGGAAAGGTGTAGTTTTACAGCTTTCCATAGCTGTGAATGCTACATAGAAGAGTTAAGATAGTAAATCTGCCACTAGTGGAAATGTCAAATAACACCAAAGTGATACAGCAACAGAAAAGAAAAATGAAAAAGGTGAGAGATCCTGGTTTGTGGTGCCTGTGGTCTTTGTGCACCGGATGCAGAAGTAGGAAGTGAGGATGGAGTAGTGTCTGTCTGTCCATAGTAGTCCATTAGTTTGTCACTTTCCACATTACTTCCCACGAAAACAGCAGTATGTACAGGTGATTCATACTGTATATTTACACCATATAATTTAATATTGAATTTAAGATAGCCTTGGGTTTGTGCCTTTGTTAGATAGATATGTTTAATTTTCATTATGAAAATGGGTTCTCTTTGTATTTCATAAGCATGCAAATAGTTTTGCATGTTTATGAGCTCCTCTGTTCAAACAACTTGGTCAGAAGTGCTTTCATTATGAAATGTATCACCACAGGGAAGAGAAACAACTGGGGGGTGAAACTGAGCACACTGTTCTTCAATGAAAAGCAGGGTGGGAAGGTGGGAGTTGGAACAGGGGTTGTTGCAAGATTATGCCCCAGAAAACCATGGAGAGCATCCTGCTTGTATGAGGGTGCTACTTTTTGCCATTATGGGGTTGTTGGTACTCAGTCTGCCTTGTCTGAGGATTATACATTATCCTTGCTGCTCAGTTTCATATGAGAGAAGCTGTATAGGTATTTCAGTATTTCACTGAAGCTTGGTCTTTCAGGCATGTTTTTCTTGCATGCCTTTAAATCACAATACCTATGCAGTGTACATTACAGTTCCATAAAACTTGACTGCAAAAGAGCATGCTAAACAGTCTGGCAATTTTAATCTAACATAACTGAAGATAAAAACTTGTTCTAGTCTTAAGCTGAGTTCAGGTTATTTGAATGCTCAAAGATGGTTTGATGTATGATAATGTCATACACAGAACAGTCAGAAATAAGTGTAAACTCTTTCCAGATCACATTACCTAATGAGAAAGATCAGGTGGGGACCAGCCTTGTAGTCTTTCTCCCCCCCATTCCCCAATGTAAAATTCTTGCAGTTATTCAGGTATAACCTGCACCCACTGTAAAAGTTAGTGTTTGGAAACCAATCCTCATTTAACCTGGACCAAATCAGTCTGAACTGCAGTGGGGAGAGAGAGCTGAGCAAGCAGGGGCTGTCAGCAGAGGCAGAAGGGTTAATGGAAAGAGGAGCAGGGCTTTAGGGAAACCTTCCCTGTGTTACCTGAATATGCAGGTCACTTTCACTGAGGTTGGATCATAATTTCTGGAATACATACATGAAAATAAGATACAAATATAGCTTCTCTGTGTGCTAGTACTACTTTATACCTAAAGTGTGAGATTTTAGGACCATACCAACTGTTTTAAGACTTGTTTCCCTTTCTGAATTGTGGTCTGTGCACAGACATTGGATGCAAATGTAAAGGGTGGGGGGGTGATTTTATCCTCTGAAAGGCCATAGTGGATAAGTTTTCTGTTGGCTGTTTCTCTAAGGTAGTTCATTGGTGTCCCTCAGACACAAAACAGTTTCATAAATTTGTTATGTATTACTTCTTAGTTTATACGTTTACCATTCCTTAAGAAGCTGAAAATGAAAAATATTTCCATAACTTGCATAGTATTCTGTAGGTTTGTCTTTAAGAGAGGTAAGCTTTGAATACCAGGTTGCTGAAGCTTTAAAGTTGAGGCTATTAAAAATAGTCTAATGTCGTAATGCTGATTTCAACCAAGAGTAGATTTTAAAACTTTTTGTTAGGCACAGTGTTTGGCAGCATGTTACATTCAAATATCTGAAGGCACTCAGAATTTAGGTGAAAATTGAGAATGATAATGTCATGAATTTCTCGTGGTATCCCCTGACCTAAAGTAATGTACATGACCAGCCTGTTCTGTGTTTACAAGTAGCAGGTAGTATTGTGTTGACAGCAAATGGCTGACAAAGCTCGTATAACTGATCCAGGAAAATGTTGGATTGAATAGTCTGTTTAGATATGTTTATAACCTAAGAAGTGCCTAGAATTTTCACTATTTTTTTTTTTTTCATGAATTTATCAACCTACTTACCTAGAAACATTTGAATTGCAGTTGCATTAAATGTAGAGAGTGATTTGGGTTTTTGTGTGCTAGTGAGCAGTAAGATCGAGAATAACCAGGGAGTGGGCACTTAAGTAACCCTTACAAAAATGTTCCAACCGGGAACTTTGTCCTACGGTCACTGTCATCATCAGTCCAAATACTGATAGACTTGAAGTGGGAACAGTGTATTTTTAAGTTGAAAATGGAAACATTTTCTGACAATGTTATGTTTTTGAGTATTCCTGCATTTGTTAACAAATTAAATTGTATCTTTTTTTATTACTAGCCATAAATTGCTGTTGTGATACAGTGTCACACTATGGATTTTTCTGTCCCTTTTTCAGAGAAAAAAGTTCCTAAAAATAAGCAGAAAGAATGGTCAACAGAATCGGTTTCCTCTTCTTGCTTCCTTCAAAATTTGTTAAGTCTAAGACTGCTTTACTGTCTTGTTTAGTCTAGTGCTGTACAAACAGTTTCTTTCCTCTGCAGTTGCTTCTGTGACTCCTGCTTTATTCATATTAAAGGTGATCTAGTTACCAAAATATCGAGTTGCACCATCAAGGCACTTGAGTTTTAGTTGTGCTTGAGTTTTGCTGCAAATAGTCACACATGCTTTTTTTTTTTTTTTTTTACATCTTCTGAACTGGCAGGGCTGGAACCAATTCCTTCCAGGAAGCTCTGTGGCTGTGTTAGTACGTTTTGCTGAGGGGTAGGACATGGCAGCACAGGCACCATCATGTGATAGTACAGTTCCACACCTCCTTGGCCAGAGCTGGCTTGCTCTGCGCTGGCTCTGCTGCCAGCCTGCTCTGAAAGCATGTGGCACCGGGACCCCGGTGGGTAGGGATGTCCTCTGCTCTTCTGCAAAACCTACTTGGTTTGGACTAAGAGCATCTAAAGCTGCTTGCCTCTCAAATTGTACACCTTAAACAAGCGTGTTGGTGTCTGTAAAGAAGTGTGATGAATGTGTGTGCATGTGTGTTAGGGGGTGGTAAAGTTCAAAACCTCGCTGTTTAAAACTGTCTCGGAGGTCTTTTTTTCCTCACTTTTTTTTTAACTTCTCTAAGAATTGTGCTAGTTTCTACCCTGTTCTTCTGTCTTAGTATGAATATTTATGTTCAGACTACTTTTGCATTGTTTTTTTGTTTTGGTGGTGTTACACTGCTCAGGAGATTGAACAAAATAGTGTTTAGAGGTATTAAATCTAAAAACTTGAATGTGCACTTTGCTTTGTGGGATAAAATGCACTGAAATTTCCTTGGTCATCTCACTTCCTCTGTGAAGTACAGATAGAAATCAAAGAACTGTTGTGATATAGTACAGTAAAATTGCCTTCCCTGGCAGAAAATGCCTTCACCAGTGTTATCTCCCTTGCTGATAGGTAAAATACCCAACTTCTCTGACTAAATTGGTATACACTGCATTGTTTTATTATCCATGTAGAACTCATCCCCAATCTATACCTCCACATCTTCCTTATAATAATTAATACTTGAGTTGCCAAATAATGTTTCACAAGAAATTTACCCTAAAGATATCTCAGTCTCTCATAAAGCACATGAAAGTAGCGAAAGCAAGTTCGCTCACAAAAAGTTTAGAATAAAGTGAGTAAAAAGTTGCAGTATGAAATCTTAAGTAAATCTTTATCTGGGATTTTCAGGTGTGGATCTAGAGATGATAGATATGTAGAGGTAATAGATATCTAGAGATGAATCTAGGTGTATTTGGCTGGAAAGGGGTAGGATAGGTTCACCATGAACCAAGCAGTAGACTGTGCTAGAATTTTGCAATAAGATCACAATAAAATTCAGTTCCTTAAACACACACAAGACATACACTTTTTCACTGGAAAATACTGTGATTGTGCAAAAGATTAAAATATGCTTCCTCTCAATGGTCCTAATTTTTGACTCAAAACTATTTTCTTCTGCAGCTTAACTAGTTACACAATGAAAATTAAAAATAGAGATGACTCATGCTTGAAATCTCAGGGACTGCCATCTCAAATGACCATGGGTGGGAACAGTTCTCTTAAACTTGTATTTTTTAATTGCATACCCAGTGATCTGTATATCAGAACATCTGCAAGGAGAGAATTTCAAATGGCACAATTGCCTAACTTTTTTGCTTAGTCACAAAAGAAGGGAGGAATTTGCATTTGGATGTGAGCTCCTAAGAGAAAAAAAAAGTGTATTTTCCAGCTGTGGTGCTCTTCTTGCTGACTGTCCCCACGGAATTTTGAAAAACGCATAAAAACTTGAGAAAAATTCCTCCCCAGCCCCCAGTACACTTTTTGGTAGGCAAAAGACTGACATAAGGAGGAACATTTACTTATCTTCCCCCACCCCCCTTTTTTTGAAGTATGTAATTAATTTCACTACCTAAATTATGACCAATGTCTGACAAGACAGCAACCTAATGCCTTTGATGAAAGACGGTGGAGTTTTTGAAAAGCCATAAAGGTAATATAAAATTGGTGGCAGAATTTCTCGTTAAAACAAAAGCTGAAGAGAGAGGTTTTCTAAAGTAATAGAGAATTATATTTAGAACTTTAGTCTGTTAAATTACACAACAGTCGCTGTTGGCAAGACATTTAAAAAGAATATGATCTGTCAGGGTAACTACAGGAAAAGGGAGAAGCTGTTGTGGTCTATTATTGTGTCTGGATTTCAATAAAACACGGGGTTAATATTCCTGGACTTTCTCAATAGAGCATTAAGAGGGATTATGATGATCTCTGTCATTACATTGCATGTTTGCCTGCCAGACTGGACTTGTGTTCATGCACTTCAACATTTTGCTGTTTTGCTGTTTGAGTTGCTCCTTTCACAAAAAAGGTTACTACAGAGCAATGCTACTAGACTTCAGGAAATTTATAAATAAAGGAAATAGCTTTTAATGACTGGCTCTGCTGTGTTCATGTTTCTAAGCCTTAGTCAGATGAATCTACTAGCTGTATTCTATTTAAAAAACAATGATTCTGTGTTTACTTTCTCTGAACTTTTGTTCTTATGTAGTAATAGATTAATGTTATTATTTTATTTTGCATTGGGCAATACCATTTTAAGTATTTGTAATGCGTCATCACAAGAGTACATACAATTCCTCCTAGGTCATGCTGTACAGCTGTTTGGGAACATACCACATTTGAGGCCAGGTAGTAAGTGTTAATATGTAAACTATACAGCTAGGGTAATGTCATGAATTACTTTTTTGCCTTGTTGAGTAAAACGTCATTAACATTTGTCCAACCCTAATACCATGACTTGATCGGAGTCTGAACTTGAATGCATGTACTCCAGGAACAGGTGAAGCAGATGTATCCAACAAGACATTGTCTCTGTGTTTATTTTGAAAAGCATTTACTCGGGGAGATTATTTCATGCACTCCTTCATCTTTACTTGCAAAACAAAAAGCACCTGATGTCCTAATTTTCTTATGTTATGAAAGGATGTTGTTGAAAAGTTTATCATAAGCATAGGATAATAATGTAAGAGGGGAGATGAGCACCCTAATTCCTAAACAACCTGCTGCTCATGCATATGTTCCTAATACTGACAGTAAGTTGAAAACAGAAGTGAACGCTCAATAGATGCAGGGAAGCCTTAGCAATTAGAAGCAAAACATTAGTTAGAAAGTAAGAATGTAATGTAACTTGTGTATCTGCAGTACCACCACCCCCCCCACCACCACCCCCCGATTCATTAATGTTACGGAAACAGGAACATTACATTGTGTTTTGAAGACTGTAAAACACTGTACATCAGTTACTTTTACTGTGTCCTGAAAATGCAGGGACAATCGAGTTCTTAACTTTTCTGTTAAGAACTCAGCTTTGAGTGAATTCCTGCTCTGTCAGCTGTGTTCCAGTTAGGACCCAAGCAAAATCTAACCATTCATTGCAGAGTGAGATAAAATGGTGGCACAATTTAAGAAGTTACCTGAAAGAAGTAACTTGTGTGTGTGTGTTACTAGTCCCTTTCAATGCAAAGTAAAACTGCTTGACTTAAAACACCACAGAACATTATGCCAGTTTTCAGATGCGAGTATTCCACACAGAAAAAAAATGGAGGGAATGTCTTCAGGTTCCATGTGAAGTCTCACTTGTGGTTTTGCATTTTTTTACTTCTCCTGTTTCTAGATAAACAGCCTTTTTTTCTGACCTATAATTTGTACTTTCAATCCCATTTTCAAGTTAGAATCACCCTTAAAAATGAAAATTTTAAACATAATCTGGTTATAAAAATTAGGTTTAAATGCTTTGTAGTTACATGTTATGCTAGAGACTACACAAACAGTCCATGATGCACACCTGTACAGAATAGTCTGCATATTCAGGACTTTAAAAAAAAAAATTATTTAACCTGTTTCATTTGTAACGCTTAAAAATAAAACAAATATGAAGAGAGCAATTGACCTCCAGTCTGTAGTTTCAAACTGATATAGTTTAGGTTAACACAAAGATATTCTGTTGTAATATGCTCCAATACAATAGGTGCAATAATGGGCTTTGGAATTTATCTGAAGTTGCCAAGGATAAGAGAATGCTTTCAAAAAGCTTGAACTTACCAAGTCTGTACTGAAAGGAGACCAAATTTTCATGAGGGGAAGCAAACAAGAAGCCTTGTATGAAATGAATGAAATGTATGTAAGTGGTTTTAGTATAAATTGTATGTATTAGGGGATTATTTGACTTGAGGTATCAGATGTCTCAAGGACACTGTTTGTAGGCAAGAAAAACATTATGGAAGATGCAGCAAATATATTGGTAGGTCTTAGACGGATTTGATCTTGTAGACTGTATAATTCAACAGTTGTAGAAGGGGCCACTATTATATTTTCCAAAGCAGTTTACTACTGAGAAAGAAGCAGAAAATTAAAAGGTGATGATAACTTAAATATCACTAGTTGGATTGTCAGTGCCATGTAAGTCACAACCTTTCCACTGCAGAATGGTTGTGTAGCTCAGCACAGAACTAGTCAGTCTGTCCATTTCGTATTCCGTATGGGAAGAAAGAGATTATCAATTCTTATTTGACTGTTTACATAGCTTTTGCTGGAGAACTTCCATGGTCACATATCCTCTGAAGCTTGCCCTTGATGGTGCTGCTTGCCTTTTCATGTGCTTGTTTTAAAAAGTTGGTTGGAAACAGTGCGTGGCTCTGCTATTGAAACATCAGAGTAGGAGTAACATTTGCCATAATGCCTCATGAGATTGGAGTATGTGTTGAGGGGACCAGGCTGAAGGAAATAAATGCTTCTTTATTAGTATAGAACATGCATTTTCCTGTTTAATTTTTGTGCCCTTTAGTCCAAGCGTATTTTGTAGGTGCTGGAGGAGTTTTGAGGTAATATCAGTATTTTTCAGTTGCAGATTTTCTCTTTTTCCATCCTCTTCTGAAATACTGTCTGTCCAAGATACCAGTCCTTACCATGTTCATTAACTGAAATGCTAATGAATCAAAAGGATGTCTCTCACTCACTTCCTTTACCATAAAAAATGTTCCAACAGCTGAGTTTGCTATTATAGTTACTGCTATCATTCACAGACCTGTAGTGTAAATTGGATTGACTGCAAACCTTGTGCCCCAGGCTTTTGATCAGATCTCAGCATAACCAGCACAGATTGAGAACAGGCTTGTGAGAGAGGGAGTGTTGGAGTGGAGGAGCCTCAGGTATTTACCGTGCAGATTCTGGATGGAATTTAATGAGGCAAAAGGAACAGAAGTGAGTCTAGAGGAAATACTTTTCGGTGTATTCTCAATGGACAGTTTTCAGTTGTGGAATCCTGCCTTGGCCTTTTATGTTCTCTGCCTTTGGGGCACACAAACAGCTCTTACCCTTTCACCAAATATTTGCTTGCCCTTGCGTTAGGAACAGGGAGTTTCACACCAGTCTGTTAGATAATTGAGAAATACATTGTAAGTGTGGCTGGTCTAGTTTCCATTACAATAGTTGTTGCAGCAATAGATGTATGACACTTGATGCTTTCAAATTGATTTTTTTTCTTTTCTGATTAAGTGCATATATGTCAATATAGGTAGTAAAACAGAAGGAGTGAATATAAAGAGCAACAATATTTTTCTTGAAACCAAAAATAAACCTGATCTTTGTTTAGTAGCGAAGTAGAACATAGTATTTACTTTTTATTTTTAAGAAGCAATAAGAGAAATAAGATTTCCTAATACTACCTGTGGGTTTGCTATTTCAGACAGAATGGATATATTTAAGCAGGGACCCTTGACTTACATCAGGATCCACTATATCTGACTTTCCCCTCTCCCTGTTTGTAGGGATGTAGGTACTAGTATTTGTGCTGTACAGGCGTAGTAAGAGCCCTCAAACTCAGGCTTTGAGCTACTACTGCATTGATAGAGCACAGAAATATTTCTGAAACCTGGCGTTTGATTAGATTATTTCTGAAGATTTTGTTGCCCTTTGGCATAATTGTGTAAGAGGAGAATATGTAGAAATCTGCCTGTGAGAAAGGAACAAAAATTGGACCTCATGTACTTTCTTTTCCTACCATGAGTAACTTGCATTAATATTGGCAGAGTTTGTTTTTATAAAAACACATGATGTAAAAACTGAATCATTTCCTCTAGTTTTTCTTCTTTCATTCTTTCTGACACCAAAAGAGTTGTAATTAGCCACAAGATTTTTTTAACTCTTACTGCTATTTAATCAGTCTTCTCATCTGTAGGAATGTTCTCTCATTCTTGTGTGTGATGGGTATAAATCTGGAAAATCAAAATTAGTAGAGAGCCTGGTATGCACAAATTCATTTGTTTATTGAGTTTAAGCTTGCTACGTGTTCCTGGCAATGTGATATGTCTCAGTCTTTCTGTAATTTCCTTTTGAAATCCCAGGCTCTTTCAGTTCTAGTACTGGAATAAATTCAGGACTACTAGATATTGATTAAATTCCCTTCCAAAAACTGACTGATTAATAACCAATGTACTTAATCAGGTCAACTCACTTTTTTTTTTTTCCACTGTGTAGAACTACCTTTCCACTTACAAATTATGAATGCTTGCTGTGGTTTCCAAAATGTTTAGATCTGCCTGAATGCTAGAGAAATTCCGGAAATAGTTGTTACTTATTCATACTGGGTTGTTTTGGAAGATTTCAGAACTTCCTGAAAGGAGTCAACGCTGAGTACTTACTCTAAAGCCAGAATGATGTCTCCATTTGAAGTTGGCAAGAGCTCAGTTTGCAGGGGAACCAGGACTTCCTCCGGTGTTGTTTTTAAACTAAACAACTTCTTGCTTTTCAGATTCCAGATTTTCTTCACAAACTGGAATACTACGCTTTTCCTGCCTAATGTCATCTTTCTTACTAGAAGACTTGCCAAACAAAAACACTTAAAGTTGCATGTAGATGGAAAAAGTATGTTTTCTTCTAATCATGCATTAGTAACTTGGGTCCTTGGCAAGCTTTTTACCGCAAGAGGAAGGACAATCAACACTATTATTCATATACTTTCAATATTAAACCTTTACAGTGTTTTGGGCTTGGGCTAATTAAAGTCTCTCCTAGCAAAGATAATTTGCTTCCTTATTAAAATGAAAGTGCCTAGGATAAAATTTCTAGCTACAGGTAATTCTTTAGGTTTTGAGTTACACTTAGAAATTCCAACAGTGTGTGCAAATGCTGGATAAGTTGATTCTGTTTGAATAGTTAAATGCAGAGAAGATCAGGGCATTTTCTCCTCTGTGAATAGTTATTTCCAGAGGTATAAACCTTCTCCCTGTTCCCCATGAACGCTTTTGCTCTTACTTAGTCCCATAAGCCTTTGAGGCTATTTAAAAGCTATTTTTCTATACTAAAAAAAAAAAAAAAAAAAAAAAATTAGATTTTCACTTAAATTCATGAAAAATTATGAAGAGAGGGGTATATCTTCTGTTCTAGAACCTGTGCTCCAATTTCAAACTTTTTTCTGTGGCCCTGGCTGCAGGACATGAATAGAGCATAACGTATGATCTGTCTCCAAAGCTTTTAATTGAGGGTATCAGTGTCAGATTATACTCAAAGAATATCTCTTCCATCTGTGCTGGTCCATAAATACAGTGTCAGTGCTTGTATGAGCATTTGCATCAGTTATTTATTTTCTGCAGTAATCTTGGACTATAGAATTTTTGTAAACACCCAGCATATAATAGGAATAAGGAAAATATTACCTCATGAGTGAGGTTTCTAACACAAATACTATAATATAGAATTGCAAGTGATAAATGAAGTCTAGTCCGGAGAGTTACCATTTAAAAATTGCTAGAAGCTTATTCACCTGAGGAAAATCCTTTGGAGGTGCTGGAAACACAGCTTGCTGGGAGAGAAACTACATCTATTTTTGTTTGACTTTTGTTTGACTGTAGTCAGGCCTGACACACGCTGATTGCTGTTGCTGGGAACATACATTTCCTACATCAAGAACTAGAAGCTCTGCTGTTTCCAAAATAGATAAATGTCTTGAGTAGGCTTGTTACATTGCACAATTAAGAGAAATAATTAACTTTGTAAGTCAATATAAAATATTACATATTCTAGTATTACATAACAGTTTTATTTTGATGCAATGAACGTTTTAATATGAGTGCCACTTTTTCTTATGAGGAAAGAGGAAGTTTACTGAGAACAGAACTGTTGTACTTTAGCAATATGTACTTGGCTTGCCTTGAAGGTGTCCTTGATGGTGCATCAGTGTGAACACCGCACCTCATCCTTTCTCTTAAAAGTCTAATTAAGTAAGAGATTGAAGGCATAAGATGTAATTTGAATAGCTAGGTTTGGCTTCTAACCAAATAGAATTGGTATGGAGGTACTTTTGCAAGTTCAGCATGTCAGTCTGTTATGCATTATATTTAAAATATGATAAATATTTATTTGGCATGAGTTTGGGATGGTTCGGTTACGGATCAGAACAGCCACATGCAAGTGTCACTAACACTAATAACATTATTGCACCTCTTATTTATTTTGTATTTCGAGAGAAAATGTTTGTAGGAGAATTTTGTAAGGGATGTTTAACAGTTTCAGTCCATAAAAACTGGTACCTTGATTGAAGTTTTAGACATATAGGGATGGTTAATAAAATATGACTAGGTTAAACATCAATTTAAAGCTTTCTGTATGTAAAACCAAGTAGTCCAAGAGAACAATTATGCAGTAGACTTTTTGAAGTGACATCTGCATAGTTACATATAGGCATTTTTTTTTTCCGCTAGTCATTGGACCAGTGAAACCTCACTGCCTACACAACCATGCTTTTGTTCTGTAAGCTCTCCTCTTACCTCAGTACCCAAACTCAGCTTCATGTTCCTTATGACTCTTTTGGGCAGTATATACTCTGGGTAGTCCTGAGTTAAGGTTTCTACTGACACTCATCCATCAAGAATAACAACGGTGTTGTTTCTGACTCGAAACAGAACCATATGGATTCTGAAACTCACTTTCTTGCCTTTTGTTTTGTTTTTTAATTAAATTAAGCTTCTGATCATAGCTTTATTCAGAACATGTTTAAAAGGGGGCAAGGTATTTGTGTTCCATAAAAATTAAACTCCTTTTGGGTAGCTTCATCTTCATCTGTACACTGCAATTTTCAGGCTTACTCGTTTCCAATAACATCATTGCTCTCCTCTTGTATGGGTACTGTGTGCCACCTTTGTCTTAAGTTCATAGGCTGTTCTTCTTCAGGGACATTAAGGTAGAAGTTCTAAAGACTCCTCCTTTCTGCAAGGAAAAAAAAAATCCAGCCTCTAATCCTTTCTTTTTTTCTGTTTTAATATAGATTTAATTGATACCGAAGAAAACCTCAGTCATTGCTGTCAGATAACCTTGTAAGTATACCTCTCTGTGTGACTTTTTGTATGAATACGTTCAGAGAAAAAGGCTGAGTTTTTCTTGATGGGACTGAATTGCCAACAGATGTCTATGAAGAATTACAACTGATTTTTGTCAAGATAGAAACATTTTAAATTACCACAAATGTGTACATATTAGCTAAATTATCTGTTTCTATGAACACTTTACAGTATTTCAAACAAATATGAAATTTCAAAATGAGAAATGCAACCTTTAACTTTTGCTAATGTGAACAATAGGATAACTGGTTGCAAGTGTTTGAAGTGTACACATACACTTTAAAAGTCAAATGGGTGCCAGTTTTAGGACAAAACAAACATTCTTTCCCATTAAGACCTTTTTATCATTATTATTTCAGGCAGTATTTTGAACATTCTGATGAGATTTGTTAGCATGTTCAAAAATTGTTCCAGTAGACTTTATAAGTTAGTGTTCAACACTGAATTGAGTTTTGTTGCTTAGTCAGCTTGAAGATCATCTCACGTATAAAACACACATTTCATACATGTAGAAAGGATTATTAGATGACATCAGTAGGATGCAATTTTTCAAACAGTCCTCTTTTCACACATAGCCTTACAATCCATTCTGCAACCTAGTTCAGTTTTAAAGACTTAGTATTGATGAATCAATAAAAAATGTGAATTGAATATTGTGAAATACCTGTTTAAATCATGACAGTACTGTTATAATTCACTGTGGCATTCACATCTCATCAGTGCTTAGATGACAAAAGGAGCAGGTCCCCATCATTTTAGATATGGTACAAAAAGGGACAGCTCTTGCCCCAGAGACTTCAATTCAATTCACTATTGCCCAGATGCAATAAGAAAGTGGAAAATAACAGTGGAAAGATGATATAATTGCAATAAGTATATTGACTAATGGTATCTATTAATATATAGAGTTAATTAGAAAGTAGTAAGCAAATCAGTGTGTGAAAATGAAATCTGATCTTCAGTTCTTTGTATCTGTTGTAGTAACATGTCCACAGAAAATACTCTGAACATTTTGTGGGTGTTCAGTGTTATACAAGATGCTAAATAACTTAAGTATAATTTATAAAAGTTAATGGTTTTTTTTATAGTAGTGGTCAGTCCAGAACATTGGCTAAAGAATTTAAGTAAACGAGAGCCCAACCCTCTCCTTGCTTTCTAAATTAGTCAGTTCTTGATTATGAGCAAGTACTTTTTTACTGGTAGGACTACTTCTGAAAAAGCTACTACTCAGCCTGAATAAAAGCTATAGTACTGTCTTATTAAATTGTTTGCATTAGTCCAACAAGTCTGCTTTTTATCCAAGTCATTGTTGGAAGGTGAAGAGCAGTGAGAGCTTTCCATGGGGTCTGTTTTAGCATGTAGCACTGTGTCTAATCGTGGGCATGCACTGGAGTTTGCTTACTGTAGTCTTAGCACTGTGGCTGGCTTCTGTTTCAAATGCAAGCTCAACTGCTGCTTTTGGAGCACTGAATTAATTTGAATGAAAAGATACAAGATTTGTAGTATAAACCAGTAAACCTTCATTTTAGAGAACTGGAGCTTTGGGAAGTAAAATTATATCTCTTCTGCTGAGGTTTGATGATGAGGTTAACTAGTTCTGAAAAGAATGTAGCATTCCCTTTTATAAAAAAATATGCAGAATACTCCTTTTTCTGAACAAGTCATTCAATAGTAATTAAAAAAAAAGTTATTTTAAGTATCTGCAGATCTCTTAATTACATTAAATGCTGTTGATATTGGCTACAACGCAACTGCAGATGTTGAAATACTTACTAAAACCCCCAACAGTCTATTAACAGATTTCTGTTCTGCTGTTAGCAGCAGTTGTCTTGTTTAACCTGGAATGTTCATTGTAGCCTCCCTTATCACCTGAGGGTGGCAAATATGTTAATAAAGGTACATTTTGAGGTGTGCCCATGTTCTTTTAATTCTTGATGGAGCCCTGAAAATTTCCCTATTGTCATCCATTCTGTTTATCAGATTCTGTCCATGAAAGACTGGGCTTTGCAGTGAGCTAGTCAGTGTTACTCGCTCCCCTGTGTCTCTGAGGTACTGCTCTTTTTTGTTAGTGCACCTTTGCCTTTATTTTTCCTGCTGTGTGCATCGCTCATGATGTGTTTGCATGCTGTGTTTGCATGTCACGCAGATGAAGATAAGAACCTGTATCTTTTATGTGCCAGTGCAGACTGGTTACAGATCAGTGGGCTAGCCACAACTGTGGTTTGCTATGATGCTTTTGTTTTTCTCTCACTCACCTTTGGTCTTTATTCAGGCCCAGTTCTCCTTAATGAGGCAAGATTTGACACGCAGACAAAATTTTGCCAAATTGGGTTTTATTTTAAATTGGATTAAATTGGTCAAATTGGGTTCCATTTTCCATACCTGGAGTTCTGAAATGTATATATTGAAGTAGGTTTTAGAGGGGGAAAAACAGATTTGTGTAATCCCTTTCCAAGGGTCTGATATTCATAGTTTAAAAATAATAGATTAAAAGTTCAGTTGCTGAGGTGAAGTTAATAGAGTAGTTTTGGAATATTATGTAGTTTTTAGAGTACAACATGTAGACTTTTGAGGACTCAGTATCAAGATATATTTTAATCTAAATGTAAGTTGATAAATTCTGAAAAGCAGTAAAAAAAATCTGTAACTTTTCTCTGTAGTACAAATATTTAGGGGGAAAACAACTGTTGACCTTTCTCATAATTACACAATTGTAGCATTACTCAAGTAGCTTAAAGACAATATTATGATGTGAAGGACAGACTTCATCTCAACAGCCCTGAACTATTCAAACAGAGATAGTGGGGAAAAGTCTTTGAAAAGTAAATATTTGTGGATGCAACAAACAACTATGGAAAAGACCCATCCTCTTTCATCTTGAGAGCAGTACGCTGCTGTATCATGCAGTGTACGTACCTCTTTACTGTTATTTCAGTCTCCTTTGTCTTAATGCATTTGAAGTGAATTCTTAGAAGGACTAAAACTAATGGACTGACTGTAATATTACTGATTTAATTCTTTTTTCTTTTTTTTTTCCTGCTCTCTGCTTGGCTCTGGTCTTCACCCACAGGTGTCCACTGTTGGCTCTCAAAGGTTACTATAATTTTAGCAGCAGCTCTGAAACAGAACTACCTAAGCTTCACTTACTGTTGCTTCTTCCTACGCAAAACTGCACTGCTGCTTTGCTCTTGCCTGCTTCAGAACACAATAAGAGATTTTTTATTTTTAAATACCTGCAATGAAACTTAGGCTAGAAGTATGTGCCATTCTCTTGCTGCCTGTGTACTTGTTAATATCTGTGTACAGTATGCTTGTATTTATTCCATGGTATTTTCTTACCAATGCTAAGAAGAAAAAGGCTATGGCAAAACGTTTAAAAGCTAAACCCATCTCGGACAAACCTGGAAGCCCCTACCGTTCTGTCACTCATCTTGACTCACTAGCAAACATAAACATTCCTGGAGCAGACACATTGGACAAGCTGTTTGAACATGCTTTAACAAAGTTTGGGAAGAAGGACTGTCTTGGGACCAGAGAAATACTGAGTGAGGAAAATGAAATGCAACCAAATGGAAAAGTGTTCAAAAAGGTAAAACTTACAATTTTGTACTTAATTCTGATTTGGTTTTGAGCTGCTTTGAGGCAAGATGCAATAATGGAGGTCTCCTTAATCATCATCTTATTATATAAAACATCCATTTTATAGTAGCTAAAGCATAACAGCATACAGGATGCTCTATTTATTCTACCTCAAGAAAAGTGAAAACAGATTTTTTTTTTTTTTTTTTTTTTTAAATTGTAATGAATGGCAGTGTGTGTGCTTATGGTTATATGCAGCAACTCACATAAGCTTGTAGAGCTGTACCAGCAGCTTCTTGTCATTGTAATTTTTTTTTTTTTTCTCCTCACCAGTTAATTTTAGGAACTTACAGATGGTTATCCTATGAAGAAGTAAATGAGAAAATGAATCGCTTGGGGAATGGACTGACTGCCCTGGGACTAACCCCAAAGAGTACTGTTGTTATATTCTGTGAGACCCGAGCAGAATGGATGATTGTAGCTCTAACCTGCTTCAAGTACAACTTTCCTCGTAAGTGCTGAACTTGTGTACTTCTAATGTATTTCAGAACCATTTCTCAGCCCTGATTTAGCTGTTAAGTATTGTGAATCTGCCAATCCTGTAATTGATGGTGTAAGAATTTCATAAACTTACTCTGCCAATGGTCTGATTCCTAGAAGTTTCCAGTCTATTCTGTGCATTGCACAGATCCCTAAAATTAACTTGATTGTACTTATGAGACTTTCTTCTGATTTTATTGTAGTAATGTTCTAGATATATAGTTACTCTTCTGGTTTTGGTTTTTTTAATACTCTGAAGAAGTCAGTAGTTGTGTTTCCCCAAAATGTGGAATGTTTTTGTAGTATTTCTGTCTGTATCATGATTTATGCATCTGAAACATGAAATGATTACTAGAAGAGAGAAGAATGTTAATCAAAATCATATGCTAGTCTGAGGGGTTCTTGGTGACATTTTTAAGCTGCTCAGGTTCATTACAATTAAGTACATGGGTTTGTTCTTACTTTAAGCTGTCAAAAATCTCTCATCTCTCAACACATACAAACTTCTTGGTGAAGTGGCAAAGGTTACTATGCACTCACATGCCCAGTCTGCATACAACACACTATGACCCGTAGCTTATTTTTGTTGCTGCCTTATGTTTTTGCTTGCACTAGGCTGCTTCTTTTTCTTCCAGTATTAGTAGTAGCTGACTGTGAGGAGAAGGTCATGCAGCAGAGTATACAGAGGGGCTGCTAAACGTCAATTAGGGAAGAACTGACATTGCTACTGAAGTAGGAGAGGATAGTTAATTGGGTCTTGATCCTCATGCTTTAAGAGGCAGGAAGAATCAGCTATATAACATGACTCTCTTTTTATCTCATATTTCGCAGGAATATTAAATTCCTTTAGTGGTCTTTGGAGGTTAGAGTCTGAGGTAACAGACAATACTATTAACAGATGATGGGAAGAGGTGAACTCCTTGGTGTCTGAGGCACCTAATGGCATTACTGTAGCCAGTTAGGGTTAAAAATAATCTAGCAACATAAAACCAGTCTGATTCCTTAGTCTGATATTCTGCCTTGCCCGCATCAATAATTTCATGGGAACAAGCAAAGTAGCTGATGCTGCTGGAAGAGCTGCTTGTAGAAGTGCATAGCTTTAAGCCATGACTGGCGCCCTGCGACACTGAGCGCATCACCTCTCCCCTGAGTTCTGGGTGCAAAGAGCTTGGGGGCAGAACACATGTTCTCAGCTGCTTACTCTGCAATTGCTTCCTGCATTATTGTTGGGTTTTGGTGGATCTATGTTTTGATGATTTTTCTTCTATAGAATAAAATAGCCTCAGTTGGAAGGGTCCTACACTCTAGTCCAACTACCTGACCAACTCAAGGCTAACCAAGAGTTAAAGCATGTTAAGGGCATTGTCCAAATGCCTCTTAAACAGTGACAGGCTTGGGGCATTGACCACCCCTCTAGGAAGCCTGTTCCAGTGTTTGACCACCCTCTCAGTAAAGAAATTCTTCCTATACAACTGTCCTCCTCGTTCCAGAGGTTTCTTGCGGCATAAAATTCAGATGTGGAAAAATCAAAAGCTGTTTTGTTTCTGAATTAGAAAATTCCCCATTGAGCTAATTTTATTCCCCTCCCTCCCCTTCCTTTCCCTCCCCTTCACACCACCC
>NW_020799100.1:8454699-8472792 GCF_003259725.1 Athene cunicularia | reverse complement strand
CCCACCCCCCCCAGCTCCTCCCGCAATTCTTTCCGGTGAGCTAAAGCAAGAGCTTTTGCGTTTAGTATTACTTTAACATTTCTTTCGTGTTCTCCCTCTCCTTACTGTAACAGTTGTTACGTTGTATGCCACCTTGGGTGAAGAGGCAGTAACATATGGTCTCAATGAGTGTGGAGCATCGTATCTGGTCACTAGTGTAGAACTTCTTGAGAGCAAACTTAAGGTAACTTGGTACGAACTTTGTGTGCTTACAAGCAAGCCTGTAATAATTTCACAGTGCAGTGCTAAAAATTTCACTTCTCTTTTATAGACTGCACTGCCACAGGTCTCCTGTCTTAAACATATAATTTATGTGGACAAGAAGACTATAAATAAATCGGAATACCCTGAAAACATGGAGATTCATAGTATGCAGTCAGTAGAAGAGTTGGGAGCCAAACCAGAAAACTGTAAGTGAATCACTTCACAAAGAACTAATCAAGCAATGTTAACAGTAAAATCAGACCTAGGTTGAGAGGGATGCATAGCAGAAAAAAAACCACCCATGCAGGTCTCTAACACAAAGGCCGTGGCAGATTGCCAGTTCATCTTCTGGCTTCCTTTAAATAAATGGAAAATTTGTTTGATCTCTATTTCTTGGCTTGCACCTTTGTTGAAACATCAGGTATTTCAGGATAAAACTTTATTTTTAACGTCTAAACTATAACCAGAATAATTTAATTCTGAGACTCCACCTTTTGTTTTTGGAAGTGAAATAGAATCTGGTGCAGTGTTCCATTTTCTGCTACTCTTACCTTTTATTCATCATATTTTCACTATTTTTCCTAAGAAAAGAGGAGAAAGCACTTGAGTTTTTTTTTTTTTTTTTTTGCTTGTTGGCTTGGAAATGTCTTTTTTTTTTTTAACCAATCTGTAGCTAAAAAGCACCTTGGGTTAGAGAAATAACCATTATGTCCCTTGCTACATTGGACAGCTAGGAGTGACAGTGAACATCCACTTTAAAGAAAGGAAAAAACAACCTTGATCATATCTTTTCCTTAAATCAACAGTCAGTGCTTAGGCAGATCTCCTCTGTCTTGAATAAAAGTGGAGATAAACTTGCAAAGGAGCTTTTCCCAGTGAAGCAGATATTCGTTACATCTGCTTATCTTTGATCAGTTTAAGGTATGGATACAAACCAGCAGTTACCTTGAGGGGTGTTGTTTTCTTTTTTTTTTTTTTTCCCCCCTAAAAACGCTGCTTCCCTTGCAGACACTTCTGCTGTCTCTCTAGCTGTGAAAGCCACAGAAGCTAATAATTTTCATCCTAAGAATAAATGCCAAGGGATTAAAACAAAAATCAAAAGTCAAGTTTTATAACCTTTTCCACTAACTAGCAACTTACCTGAGGAAGGTTTATTTAAAAAAAAAAAAAAGTCTTAGCTTTACAGCCTTGGCTTTGGAAGAAGTGTTTGACAGAAAAGCTAACTTGCAGCTTTTTGGGAAGTTGTTTTCTTTTTGTTTTTCTTTTTCTCAACCTGTTGTTTCTCTCCAGTACTGTATTTCTCTCCTTCACTGCCCTTGACATGTTTACTTAGTCTTCAGAAGGCTTCTTCTACGGAACTGTCAGTCAGCTATAAAACATAATGGCAAAAGTGTCACCTAGATTGAGTAGATGCCCAAGTACTTGTCATTCCTTTCTAAACCTGCCTTCTCTCACTTCCTCTTAAAAACAGATCGCCGCTCTCTTCATCTGCATCCACCACTGACCCCTTAGCAGCACACTGTGCTTTACCTTTGCTGAAGCACCTGCTTCACACTGGTTAATTACAGAAATAACAATTTAGAAATAGATAAGAATTAATAACAGTTTTTCTCCTGCATTTTGTAGCAAGCATTCTGCCAAGCAGACCTGTTCCTGCAGACTTGGCTTTAGTAATGTACACCAGTGGCTCTACTGGGAGACCTAAAGGAGTGATGATGATGCATAAAAACTTAATAGCTGGAATGACAGGACAGTGTGAGAGAATACCTGGACTGGGGTAAGAAACACTTGTCATGTGTACAGAGAGATAAAACAGTACGCAAGTTTATAGAAAGTCTGTTGCTGGCATCAGGTGTTGCCAAATGTCTTCCTTTGATTGTGAGCCCACTAATCTTTAAGAAATCTATCTTGTGTTTGTGAATTTACCCTGTTGTTTGAAAAGGGTTCCCTTCTAGCTCTTGCCTTGCATACTGTTTCCACACTTTGCTTTAGGTCTGTGATAGTGCAAAATCTATCTTATGCATCAGAAGATGCTACCAGATAAAGAGATTCCTCATCTAGTCAAACTTGGGAAATTTTTTTATGTTTTCAGGCAGCTAGAATCACTTTAGGAAGTAGGTCAGAACCTACCATGTCCATTGATCTAGGGACACCATGGATGGATAATGCACAAGCTACAGAACCTGATTAATTATACTTCACTAAAATGAGCAGAAAAGTAATAAATGTTGTGCTGACAATAGTAAAACCAACTGCGAACTCCCTCACACTAATATTTTGAGGAAATTTTTCACGAATGCTTGTTTGTCACCGCATTCAGGAAGGGTTTAATAGCTGAAATAAGCTACGTTGCTAAACTCCTTTTGTGATAGGATATAAAACCAGTTCTGACTGATGCTGAAAGCTTCTGTTAAGTCACAGCTCTAAATTTCTTGCTGAGAAATCTCCAAGAAATTATTTCCTAAAATAAGCCTCAGTACTTCAGTGACCAGTTCCTTCTACTAATATATTTCAGAAGGAGATACTGTGATGCCTATTAAGGATTTGTAAGTCATTGGTGATTATTTTAAAATATAGTGATTTCCTCCTTAATTTCATATCTGGGATGAAATCTCCAACAAGAAGAGAAAATAGTGGAGCTCTAAGGAATCTTTGAGTTACCTAGAGAACAAGGAAAATCCTGTAATTCATACTGATTTCAGTAAGGTGGGATTTTCCCCACTTTGTTTATAAACTGTGGTTTGAAATTGCTCCCTTCTTGCATGCAGAAGAATAAGCCTCACTTGTGATCCAAGTCTTTCAAAAAGTAAGAACTAAGCACACAATAAAACTGTTAAAAGGTATTTTCAGTCCACTTGTTCATCATTGTTAATTAGATAATCCTTTCCTTTCCTAGACCCAAGGATACTTACATTGGTTATTTGCCTCTGGCCCATGTATTGGAATTGACAGCAGAAATTTCTTGCATCACTTACGGCTGCAGGATTGGCTATTCCTCTCCACTCACACTATCAGATCAGGTGAGGGGGGAGAGGGAAACTTAAATTTGCTTTTCCAGTCTGCATTCTTTTTGCTCAGCTATCCTCTTTCATTAAAGAAATGTTGATGTATATGGCACACTTCAGGAATGTAATTATTTTTCAGAAAATGATGCAAAGTAACGTGCCTGGTGAACTGTAGCAGTGGATCATATATAAATATTATTAAAACTTTTACTTCTATGATACTTAGGAAATTAAAACAAAACCTGATAAATGCATATAGCACTGGACATCAGGATAAGAACAGCTATTAACAGATTAACTGAATGTAAGACTGTTTAAAGTGGTTTTAAGTTTTTGGTCTCACTTTATCAGTTCTTTATCCAGTTAGTGTAGATCTTCTATTTAGCCCTTTGCCTTTTTCCATTTAACAGTTAAGATAAATAAGAGCAAATTAAGCTGGAGAAGAATGTTTCTGTAGATTTTGCTGGCATAGAGATTTCATCACGCAAAAACAACTCCCAGAGGAACATGGAGGAGAAAGCAAGTACTAGAGGGAGGAAGTAAAAGATACACAAAGTGGATTCAACCAGGTTGGGATTGTAAAACATCTAGCATTTTGGTTGAAATTACTGATAATCATTATTTTTTTCCATCACAATTGAGGAAAAAAAATTACACAGGACATGTTTTTTGAGGGACAGGGAAAGAGATATAAGCAAATTACATGCTAATATATCTTCAGTTTTTAGTCCTTTTCTAAAGAGCTTCTTGGTTTTCAGCTTCATAAATTGATGTTTTTTCCTTATTACAGTCAAGTAAAATTAAGAAGGGAAGCAAAGGAGACTGTTCTGTACTTAAGCCTACACTGATGGCAGCTGTACCTGTAAGTATGCAGAAGCAGATTTATTTAGCAAAAAATGATGCTTTCTATCTTGTTCATGCTAGAAAAATCTACTTACTGACATTTTTTTTTCTCTACATCTCTAAGTAACTGTCACTAGTAGGAAAAAGGCAGAATATAGAAATTCCAGTTGTTATGGCTTGAACGGAATACTGAAGCTGCAGCTGAGCACAAGAATACATGCTAAAGCCAAGACCCTTTCTGATCCAAAACTGTAAATTTGTCTTAATAGTTACAAGTGATGTTTTGCTGGGCTACTGACGAGAATAGGATACAGAAAGTCTTTGATATTCACAGTCTGAAACTCCTTTTTGCGTAGGGAGAAAGCAGGGTGGCTTTGGCTAAGATGGACACTGTAAGGATATGGGCGTTAGAGGAGTTACAGAACTTACCAAATTAAGCTGTGCTGCCATGTCGTTGGGCTGCTTGTCCCCAAGGTGACACTGAGGTTAAGTCTGTCTTGCTGTTTCTAGGGTAAGCAAGCCATGCTTGTAAGAAAAATTCTTGTAAGAAAAAATGATCAGGAGACTGTAACTCCTGTTGGTGAAATGAAATCTCTCAGTTCATTCCCTTGTGCTTGCCAATTGCTGTGGATAAAGTACAGCATCAGGGCTCCTAAGCACAATAAATCTTGCATGGCGTATACCAACCTTTAACAAAGACATTTAGCTAAACCTGAATTCAAAATATTCTAAATCAGTTTGTCACATTTTAAGTACAGGTTAAGGTATAATGTAATGATGTAAGCAATATACTGTAGCAAGTTTTATTACAGTATGGTGTGTTACCCAAGATTTGTAGCTGTGGTTGATAGAGAAGATATCTTCAGAATGAGGCTAGAAAGTATTTTAAAAGCAGATGTGAGGTTTAGAAAGCCATTTGTAGAAGCGCAAGGGGCACTATGAATTACTGCAGTATGCCTGAAGACCCGCAGTGGGTACTCAATTGCTTGCCCCTTGACATACCTGTCTGCCTAATCCAAGGAAAGTTTTCTAATATAAGGTATATACTACAGCATGAGGGTTCTTTCCCTCTAGTGATACTGGTGTGAGGAGGAAAAAGTGAATGGAGAAAAGTAAAGGCTGTCATTTTCTCCTGCATTTTCAATGCTTCATTCCAAGCTGTGATGGTCTATAAATTGACTAATTGATCACATATTAAAAGCAGTACAGTTAAGCATCGCCTAACCAGTGATGCAGACATTTTTATTCTTATTTTATCCATTTCAAAGGAAGAATAATAGGGGATTTTATTTTATTACTAACGTGGAATTTAATTTACACATGCTAGTCTATTCTCTGTGGTAATTTTCCTTGCTTTTTTTAACACTCTGTAGGAAATAATGGACAGAATTTATAAAAATGTCATGAGTAAAGTTCAAGAGATGAACTATATTCAGAGAACTTTGTTCAAGATAGGCTATGACTACAAATTGGAACAAATCAAGAGGGGATATGATGCACCTCTGTGTAATGTGTAAGTATAATTCACAGTCCAAGTGTGCCTTTTTCCTTGTGATTTGTTAAGACAGTCTAAAAGAATAACCATCTAAGCTATCTCACATCAGACAATTCTTATCCAATATGCAAATATCATCTAATGACTAACTGAAATAATCCAAGTTCTTACTGGAAGTGGATAAGGTGTTTAATGGTAGGAATGACTAACCTTCAAAACAGATGACTACTTAGTTTTCATTGGATTGCTTTTTTTTTAAGTAATAAAATTGGAATGTTTGTTTAGTTAAGTTACAGGAATTCTGCCATCTTCCAATGTTACACAAGAAATAACTTTTTGATTCTCCCTTCTGTCCACTAAAATCTGTGCATGATTGAGTTAATTTTAAAGATGTTCCAGATAGGGAGGAAGAAGGTGGTTTGTGTCTTTTTCTTTTTATAAAAGTGAGCTGAGCAAATTATTTTTAATGCTTTTTTCCTTCTTTCAAGACTACTGTTTAAAAAAGTAAAGGCGCTACTGGGAGGGAATGTCCGTATGATGCTTTCTGGAGGAGCACCACTCTCGCCTCAAACACAAAGATTTATGAACATCTGTTTTTGCTGTCCTGTTGGTCAAGGCTATGGGCTAACAGAAACATGTGGAGCTGGAACAATTACAGAAGGTAGTTAAAATGCTTCTGGAAATATGTAATTTAAGATATGTATAGATAGATATATATGAGGGTTTGGTGGGTTTTTTGTAAAGTCAAAATAGCTGTGGTTCTTAACTGCCACAAATTAACTAGAGATAAGCTACTACTTATTTATGGTTTGAGTTTGTATTTCAAATGACAAAAGTCTTTGTATTCTTCCTTGTTCTTTCCCTAAGTTGCTGATTACAGCACTGGCAGAGTTGGAGCTCCTCTTATTTGTTGTGAAATAAAATTGAGAGACTGGCAAGAAGGTGAGAGTGTTAAATGCTTTGATTTCCAAGTAACTAATTTAACCACTTTGTAGCTGGTTTCTTTGCCTATCTGCTTAGCTAGATGTAGCACATGAAGTAATTGTTCTTGATCTTTTGTGGTAGTCATCAGTTTGTGTGGATTAACTTCAAGCTGAAGTTTCAAAATATTTTCTTGGCAGCAGAATGTAGAAGTTAAAAATAATTGTGTGGGGATTTTTTTTTTTTCAGGGGGCTATACTAATAAAGACAAGCCTAATCCTAGAGGAGAAATTATAATCGGTGGACCTAATGTCTCAATGGGATATTTTAAAAATGAAGAGAAAACAACAGAAGAGTTCTCCATTGATGAGAATGGTCAGAGATGGTTCTGTACAGGAGATATAGGGGAATTTCATCCAGATGGATGTCTGCAGATCATAGGTTGGCCTCAGTTTTGATATCTTAATATATTTTAAAATCTTGTCTAAACATAATAAGCATGCTGTTAATCCTGTTGGCTTTGCCAGGGCTAATCTATTTAAGATTTCCTGCCTGCAGAATCACCATGTAAAACACATTTCCAAAAGTCCTCACAGCTGTGTAGGAAAGCTTTGGAAGTGATGCAGTTTCCTGTGATGTTATCACTATCTAAACTTTGCACATGGACTTTAAAAATAAACGTAAGATTAATTTTTGTTATTAATTACAAAGCTTTAAAATCAGAGTCCTCATCACCATCACACAAGTTGTGTGACAAGAAGTGTAGTGCTATATAAAGTTTTTTGCAGAAGTCTTTATAAAGTTGGCAAAATATGTACATGCTATTAGTGGCTTTAAAATACTAATAAGATGCTTTCATTCATGTTTATTAAGAATCTTGCATAGCATTGCACAAAATACATATATAGTGGCTTTGCAAATGAGTCTGTGGAAATGCAAAAGTTTAAATGGAACAAGGTGTTTTTTTTCCTTCCCCCTCAACTCCTAGATCGTAAGAAAGACTTGGTAAAGCTACAAGCAGGAGAATACGTATCTCTGGGCAAAGTAGAGGCCGCACTGAAGAACTGTCCATTGATTGACAATATCTGTGCTTATGCCAAAAGGTAAGAGTGGTATTAATTTAGAAACTCCATTTAGAGTAAACATAAAATATGGTCTCTGACCAACTTCTCTGATGATACACTGTAGTTTTCCATGGCTCCCGTTGAACAAACCCCCCTACCAGAGTGCAAGTTACAAACAACTTCTCTGAAGTAGCGCAGGTGCCCAAATTCCCTAAAACCTCAAGTAATTACCTACATCTTTCTGTTTGCATTTCTCCTATCCTAATACACTCCGGTTCCATCCCATCCCTTTCCCAAAGGGGTATCATTATATTTAGCTTGTGTTTTGTCAGAATACCAGAGAAAAGTTAATCTGGACACTTTGCACCTGATCCAAAGCTCTCCAGTGAGTTTTGGAAATAATCCAGGTCCCTCCCCTCAACTTAAACACACAACATGAAGGGAAACTGAAGAGAAGTAGCTAAACTTTGGATGTAGCTGGGAAGCTAAACTGAGATGTGCACTAGTGAAATTACAGCAAAGCATGATACCAATCAAACCCAACGTTGTAAAACAACTTGGAATACCTTTGGTAAGTTGTCAGTTGTGAAGAGCTAATGCACAAGAAGGGTTCTGTAGGGAGGAATAAGTACAGTTCAGAAAGCACCGTGGAACTGTGTATCTAACATCAAATAAGCGGTTTATGCTCTGGAATTGAAATCTCAACTGGATCTTTTTTCCTTCTTTTGCCATCCTGTGGTAGTGACCAGTCTTACGTGATCAGTTTTGTGGTTCCTAATCAGAAGAAGCTGACGGCATTAGCTGAGCAGAAAGGCATCAGTGGAACCTGGGTAGATATTTGTAATAATCCTACAATGGAAGCTGAAATACTGCGAGAGATTAAAGAAGTGGCAAACAAGAGTAAGTAAAGCAGCATATTTTACTAGCCAATCTCATGGTGCTTATCCGGCAAAAATTTTCAGTTATTCCCACAAACTGCATTTCCTTCTTCCTGTTGCCTCTGTGTCTGCCTAAACTTAATAGTCCAGTCAGGGGCAAAGACGACATCAAATTGTTGCCTATTATCCCAGGAATCAATGTATTTTTGGCCATATTAGCTACTTAATCTTTTTTCATTTTCTAAAAAAAATCCGAGATTTTTTTTCAACTAAATTCTGGAGACAGATTACTTGTCTAATACAGGTCAAATAAGGTCCAAAAGAGCTGTCAGTTTGGGAGGAAAGTTCTATGATACTTGCTGGTAAGAAAACCAGTTAAGAGATTTCAAAGCTTTTTTTTCCCATGCAACTTTGTCCCCTACAGCTTTGAACCACCACAATCCCTGTGTTTGTAATGGCTTAAAGGCCTGTTATTCCTTGTTGTGGAACCGAATGATCAAAAGCTTCATCAATCCTTGATGGGGCCAAAAAGTTCAAAAACTAACTGGGGAAAAAAGTCTATAAAGCACTTGGTAGCTCATACGAGGATGTAGTAAATCTGGACTTAAGCGCACACTACGCACCACCACTCCAACTTTAGAGGTGTGAATCTGCCTTCCAAAAACAAGAAAAGAAGAATGAAAGCCACTATTAAGTCTTGCCTTTAAAAACAAAACCAAAAATCAAACAAAACAAAAACCAACACATCAATCTGTAGTTCTCAGACTTGGGTTTAAACATTTTAATTCATGTTTTTCTATCATGAACTAGGCTATCTGTATAGCTTTGTTTATTCAAAGTCTTCAATTATACATTCTTTCTACCTTCTGGATAGTAATCTACCATTGAGATACAACTAATTTATTTAAAACTTTTTTCCAAAACTGTTTTAAAGAGATCATTCTTATTTTCAGTGAAACATAATGCACCTTCATCATGAGCAGGCATGTATCTAAATAAGATGAAACAGTACATTCTAACTTCAAACTGGTATTGTAGAGCCAGAAGAGCTCCTGGACACAGAGGCAGAGATCCCAACTGTCCTACGCTGGCTGCTGCCTAGAGGCTGTGCTGCCACAAGTTGTCCTAGATCTTCTGCTACAAGTCTCTGTGTGGGGGATCCTTTTACAGGAGCTATATGCAGGAGCTGCTAGCAAAGTCCATCAAGTATCACACACACACAGAGAACAGCTCCCTGCCCTGTTCCTGATGTCCCTGCCCTTCTCCCTGAAGCAGTTACCTGCCTCCTTCCTTGCTTACCCCTCTTTGGCCTATTGCCTGGGCAGCAATAGAAGCAGCTTTGCTTGCAATGAGGCTGTGAATGTGCCAAGGCACTGCTTCCAGATGAAGGGGAAATAAGTGACTACTGTAACAAAAAAACCAGAGAAGTCCCTTTATTTTGAGCTCTAAAACTCTGAGGAAGAATTTTTGAAAGAATCATTCAACTATGAAAGTGTAGAAGTACTCCATTATAATTTAAATCTGAAGCACATCCAGCTAGTCTGAGTTAATCTCATTACTACCACATTCCTGTAATAAACAAACAACTAGATTTCAGTGTATCCTCTTGTGACAGTAGTCTCAGATCTTCAGGCTAAACACTCATTTGTTGCAAGCTTTAGATTTATACTGTCACATCCAGTACAAGCTGTAAACACACTAACCAGCATCCAGCATTGGTACAAGATTAAATTTGCTTGTGGCCCTTCTATAAGGTTACTTCGGTGAGTAGGACACCATATTATACAAGGTACAGGGCGCTCACCCTGTTTTAGTAGCATGAATTAGGACCTGTAATTATAGTCATGCTTTTGTTTCTTTTTGTCTCTGCAGTGAAATTAGAAAGGTTTGAAATACCCATCAAAGTACGGTTAAGCCCTGAACCATGGACCCCAGAGACTGGGTTAGTCACAGATGCTTTCAAGCTGAAAAGGAAAGAACTGAAAAACCATTACCTTAATGACATCGAAAGAATGTATGGAGGCAAATAAGTTATGTTGACCAGACAGTTGTGCAGATGGTTCCTTCTCATGCCTCAGTTTTGGATGTCTGTGTGCACTGTAGATATCACACGTTCAGAAAAATATACCAAATGGATGAATGTTTCTATAATCTCTATCGAGTACAACAGAGAATATCTTAAACTTCAAATTCTTAATTATTAGAAGATTAGACACTGATGGTCTTCATAGAGTTTCATGTGATCATCTCCAGTTTTGAGACAGACATTATGTGAAGCAGTATGACTAGGTTATTTTGTTATTATTGTTTCTCTAGCATATTCAGACTGCTTGTAACTTCTCTTTAATTCATTCTGAAGTCTGACCTGTATCTCAGAGAGGAAAAATTAATGTAATTGTGATGATTCTTCTGTCATACTTAGCGAGGGGAGGGAAGAAAAAAAAAAGTTTTAATTTCTACCCTTGTCCATTTAAAATCAAAACCAAGTTGAAAACATTAGTCAAGAATTTGCTAGAGATCGCTAATAATGCACTGCTTGAGAATGGATGGATTCTTCTGCACATCAGTTAGTATCTTGAATATTTACAGTGCCTAAAAAAAAAAAATACAAAGTACACTTACTGAAATAAAGGTGAACTGAAAAGCTTTCTAAAAATAAGTTATTTGAAATTTCATTTAAGAGAGTTGAATTAACCATTTCAACTTCTAAAGACCAAATACGTTTTTACTTGCCACTGTATTTTAATTCAAGCAGAGCTTTCCACTAGGGCAGACAGCATAAAAGAAAACAAAGACTTGCACTGCTACAGGAGGTACTGATGAGAAATCACCTGGATGCAGAATGCAAAACTTGCACTTTAACTGGCAGACAACAGTGAAATTGATGGGCAGTTGTCTCTAAGCAGATTTGAAATTCAAAGGAGTTTTTTTCCAGAGTTTGGGGTTTTTTTGAGGGGTGGTTGTGGTTTTGTTTTTAAGGCACTGGTCCTCTAGACTTTCACATACATGTGAGTAATGGTACAAGTTACCCGTATGTAACTTAGAGGATCAGGGTCTAAATTTCTGTATTGACTTTATGGAAAGGTATTTCCGTTCACCTTTTTAAATATGGTAAGCATAACAAGGCAGCCAGAAACCAATAGTAGTTTCCCCATGTAGTCTTGTTTTACTTACAGAAGAGTAGTTTGTGACCAGGGAATCTTTGTTTTACAGAACTTGTGAAAAAGGGACAAATCACTCTTTACAGAAATTCATTATAAAAATGTTCTCTTATTAACTGGAAATCATAGATGTGAAGAAGTGGGAAGATATAATTTAGTAATAGTTCATCATTTTGTGTGCAGAATCCTGTACTGTGTCTTCTTTTGAATTGTAACTGAGTTCCTGCATCCCTACTGGCTCTTCACTTGAACCATAAATGCTGTAAAAAGTGGAGGCTCTTGATACTGTTCTACTTTGCACTTTCTTAATCGTTTTATATATGTTGCTTACATTTTGTACAGCTGTGGCCCTCAACTGCTATATATTACAAATTCATTTTAAAGTATTTATAGATTTCTATTCATAATATTTGTGTTGTGTATATGATGGTTAAAAAGAAAAATTATTTGGTATTGTCACTGTACAGAAAGTAAAAGATTTTGTACAATGCTTCTCTTGAATATGCTAGCTTACAATTTCAGGGCAATTTTTTCCATTATTGCATGTATGTGTATTTTTCTTTTTTCCAGTTCAAACAGATTTTGGCTAAAATAAATTATGGTTCTATACTAACTAAACTGTCCCCTCTCCTTGGGACCAACTTTAAACTTCCCCATGCATAACTTTCTCTGGCCAGTCCAGAACACTGCCAGCTCATCTTCCAAGAAGGAGAAAGAGAAGAAGAAAATCTATCATATAAAGCTGACTGTATCTAGTTGTGCATGGAACTACAACAGTCACTAAAAGGAGCAAGGAAATAGCTTTTCTAAAAAAAAATATTTTTTTTTAAGACACATACAGTTGGTTTATGACAACAGGAAATACTTCCCATATCAGTAGCAACTTTTTCAGTGACTCAGTCCTGGAGCCATGTTACCAATTTTTCCATGTTTAAAATTGGTCACTATTAAATAGCCTTGAGTCAGCCTGTTAGCATCACAACAGTTAAATACATGTAAGAAAAAAATTACTCGCACTTGAGTCAGTCAGCAGGTTGGATGATTATTTTTTTTTAAAGCCATGAATGTATTTATATGAAATGTTTTTTATCTAGACTGCAGGTATCTTCTGTGTTGTGGTTGACTGAGGATTGTTATTTTCAATATATATACACACACAATGTTAACATTTCAAAAGTGGAATACAGTTTAAATGGTTCAACAAGTTTGTGTTCTGAAAGATCTTTATATATTGCACAAGTTGTCTCTAGTTACTGTTTAGCACCTCACATTCTCTCTGAAACTGAGCATACCCCTTAGAAGAACTTCTTCAAAGCAGCAGTAAGTACATGCTACAGATGTTGAAAACAAAGACAAGAGTGGCCCTAGTTTTTCTTTTAAGAAATAAAGTAAATGTGGATGTGCTGCAAAAAACAACTGAATACACATGAGCTTTTCAAGCATCTTTGGGAAAGGGGAAGGATTATCTCAGGCTGCCTTCAAATATGGGCATTACTTGCAAATATGCAGTTTGGTAAGAACTTTATCCTCATTTTTAATGAATTCTGAATCCTTTTGTAACAGAGCTTGTCAAGAAGTAAGAAACAGTATGAGCAAGGATGTCATTCTCTCCATTAAAAATGAGGAGCTAGGATGCAGAAAGCAATTCAGAATTTAAAACTATCCTCCTAAGTCTGAGAAACAGAATCCAGTTTGTGCATGTCTGATACAAGATCATATTTAGGCCCTCTACTTCAAAAGACAATGGGATATCTAGAGAAAGCCAGAGTATAACTACACTAACAGTGGGACTAGAAACTTGATTTATGAAGGAAAATTATGGTGGAGTTCAGGTGGCCTGGAGAGGAATGGCCCATGGAGAGTGCCAACTACGTATAATGTTACCCTAACAAAGGCACAAAAGAGCTGCTGCCAGTGGAAGAGGAGGAACAGAAAGTAAGTTTACACCACATGACATTTGTGATTAAACATTTTAAAAGAAACACAGAACTTTAAAACATTTCTTTACTAAATACTGAATCAGTCACTAAAGACTTCTGCCACCAAAAGCCTCTAGAGCCCCAGCGAAGGTTAAACACTGGAGCAGCTCCTGCACAGAGCTTGGGCGGGGGCTGGAACAAGAGACCTGGTTCCTGCACACAATGCAACAGTGATGCTGTATGTGACCGTAAGATGTCATTAAATGGCTTGCAATTCAATTCCGATTCAATTTTAATGCCCATTACAATATCAGAGAACTCTGAGCATAACATGATGTAGAGAGCTGCCTGCCAGGTAAGCCAAGATGTTGAACTGCAGTTCCCATCAAACACTTTCTGGCTATATAAGGAACAGGACATGAGTTGGGAACATGGGTCACTAATTTTCAGTCTAAAAAAAAAAAAACATCTACCACATCCCAGAATAATAATTTTCAAATAACCACATTGTATTATAATGATAAATTAGTGATATTCTGCAATTACACGCAACGCAAGAAACAAATTCTCATTATGTATTTGGGTTTTTTATTGGTTTTGGTTTTTTTACTGAGCCTGTCTGATGACTAAGCTCTATTTACATAAGAGTAAATCAACTTCCCTTTTGAAGGCTAAAATTTAAACATTAGAAGCTTCAGAATAACAAATCTTGTGCTTCTTTTGCACAAGATGCCACAACCATGATTAACAAAATACAATCAGTAAAACTCGCTGTTACTGCTTACATGGAATTCTGAATGATGCATGTAGAATAAAACTCAGGTATTGTGCAGTGGTGTGAACTTACACGGATTTATAAACAAAACACATTTCCAGTTAACTCCGCAATACTGCGAAGTAGATTACTGACTGCCTTTTTTATTTTTTAACATAAGTTTACATCAGCCATGGAGGAAGAGGGCTGAATATACTATGTTGGCCTGTCATTTTCACATAATTTAATATGAATGAGTTCTGTCAGAAATAGGGTGGAATTTGCACTATTACTAGGAGATGCAGTATCTAGAATCTTGCTAAAACTTTATTGGGGGGAGACACATTTGAAACACCAATAACCTGGTTAACGACAAACATTAACAGAGATGCTGGAAGTCACTTGGTGTTTGTTACACAAGCTTATTTCTGCATTTACCCTCACCTGTCTTCTATTACAGACATGTGACCACCACATATATGCTATCCCCATTATTTCTGAAAATCCAGACCCTGAACATGAATACCTGTCACTCTAAAACATGATTTCATATCATTAAAATGCTACAGCAAGATGTCATGTAAGTCCTACTTTTTAAAAACACGGATAAGGAAGTGTAGGGGGAAGTAATTTAGCACTTCTTGATTTGAAATGGCATTGGACTACTTCTAACAGGTCTACTGCATTGTTGAGCCTATTTAAGAATAAAGATAGTCCAACTACAACTTTGAGTAGTGAGGCCACATATTATTCCAGCACTGGGAGGCGTTGCCAGGTTTGTATTTGTTTTAACAACATGGTATCTAACCTAAACCTTCCCTGCTGGATATAGATCAGTTTACTACTTATAGTGCTCCCCCAGGGAGTGAGCATGAAGAATGGGTCACTGTTCTCTTTACTTACTTTCTTTCAAGTCTAAGCAAACACAATCTCTCCTGATGAGCCTGTTATGAAATTTAATCAGGGTCATTTAACCAGGGCCACTATCTCCCTATGTTCAAAATGCGATACCCACCCCATCTGCCCTATACAGCTTAGGGTAACTACCTCCCATAGCCTCTAACTTCATTCCAGAACATATTTGCCTCTTATGCAACAGTGTAACTGTCACCTTGTGACTTCTTTCCCTCGTTATTTTTAAAACCTGGATCTCTGCTCTGAACACTTGCACAATAAGGATACTGCTGTGAGGAGTGGAAATGCACAGGTGGTGAGTGACTTCTTAAGGAGCTCTGCAAACAAATGCTACACCACAACTCAAGCTGAATTTCTAAGTCAGTCTGACTCTGTTTTAACCTACATACAGCCCACTCTAAGCATTTACTGGCAAGTAGAGTCCTTACTTTCAGGGGAAAGATACCAAGAAAATTTTTCACTCGAACAAAAAAACATACTGTAGAAAAGCAAATTAAAACCTGGCACTGTGTGAAGAAAAATCTATCAGGCTGTTTTTTGGCTCTTTTGAGATTTTAAATGGATGTTCAGCCCTTCTAACTGCAGTAAGAACCACAATATTTTATTTTCTATTTTATTTCCATTGTCTAGTCACCAATACAGTTTTAGTAGGTCACCCATAGATAGTGAAAAAGCAAGATACCTGCAACACACCTAAGCTTAAGAGACATGATTTTGTTAAAGGTATCATAAGAGGAAAAAAAAAAAAAAAACCAACAAAAAACAAACCACACCACCATATGCACAACAGAAATGTGTCTTATTGACTAGGCAGCAATCTCTTACTTGTACCCTATAGCTTGTAAATTCCACTGATGCTGGGGAGGAGTGAGATCGTAACTATCCTTAAACGAGAGGGTTTCTCAGTTATATTTTACTGATGGAGAAACAGGAAATAATGAATTGCAACTCCTAGAAGAAAAAAAAAAAACAACAACAAAAACCCCCCAAAAAACAGGAGGGAAGATATATTGTTTCAGAAACATCCCATTTTTACTAGTGTTTCTTCTGGAGCAACTTAAAGACTAAAAGGGAAGCATTACAGAAAACCAGCTGCTGTTCTTTCAAAACTTAGCCCAGCAAGACCACACTCTTGCCTAATGCTGTTTACATAGAAAAACCCAAGTTTACATAGAAAAACCCAATACTGCACCAACTTGCCTTTCCAGATACCCTTACAGATGGGCATTCATTCTGGTCTGCTGTTAAAACATCCTTTTCCCTGAAAGCAATGAGAGGAAAATGGGACAGAACATAATGATCAGCCCTAGACACCTCCTGGAAACAGGCAAAAAACCTGCATAATGTCAGACTTACTCTAAATGCTGGAGAGATGGGAATCTACAACATGTGCAACTGCCACATTCACCTATAACCATGATGACAACTGAACTTTAAAAGTTACCAGATAAACAGCCTGGGAGCAGGGAAAATTTGAGGCCCTCAGGACATTCATAGGATTTAAGAAAACCCGTAACTATGAGAACTCAGGAGGGGAGAAAGTAGAGATGAAAACTTGTCTGTCTGCTGTAGCCTCAAGACCCTCTCCAGCACAGACACACTGAGAAGAGCCCATAACCCAGCCTGGCAAGATTCAGTCCTCTCCAGCCCCTTATGCTCAGGGAACAGACCCTCTTCAGTTAATTACCAATTGTTTCAATTACTCCAGTTAATTCTGCTTCTGGACATTTGACCACCACAGCTGCTGCTGCTCCAGCTCTTGTGCCCCACCAGTTTTCCTTGCAACACTCCCTTGCTTTTCTCTGTTACATGCCACTCAGGAGCAAACATGCTCTGTGAACCTGCCCGGGGCCTTCTGTACGGATCTGCCGTAGTTTTGTCAGCTGGGCGCTGGGACAGAGCTCTTGTGCAGGGCAGCTTCTGGGACAGGCAGGGCTTAGATGCCCATGGGCTCTGCCACAAAGAGCCCTGCAGCAGGACTGGTAAACTGCCAGAGCTCAGATGACTAGAACCAGCTCCATCCTGGCTTTGTTTTAGTGGGCCTGCGTTTTATCATGCATTTACTGTCATGAAATAGCTTGGTTCTGCAACTCAGGGAGCCTGTAAAGGGATCTCAGTTTGCACTGTTCACTGAGTGAAATGGAGATTTTTTCTGTTTTCTCACTGATCCCCCCCAGAGGGAGCCCAGCTGGGGCTCAGCAGTCCCACCCACACAGGACCTGCTCCCAGAGGCACAGGGGTGAGGACTGCTCAGCTGCTTTCTACATGACTGCCTTTTTCCAGCTGCACCTTTCAAACAGAATTAGGTTATTTATCCCTTCTAGTGTGGGAGTGTGCATCTGAATGAAATTGGGCACTGCGAGAAAGTGGAATTAGCCTTTTCAGACACCAGGCTCTTGCCTCCCTATCTGGGAGGTGGCAGCAACACAGGCTGGATTTCATACAGTCAGCAGTACCTTGGCAGTAGGAAGGCACAGCCTTAGGTCATGAGGCGGTAAGGCTGTGGCTGACACCTCTCAAGTACTGGGCTCAGTCATAGGATCACAGGACAGTTTGGGTTGGAAGGGACCTTAAAGACCATCCAGTCCCACCCCCCTGCCCCGGGCAGGGACACCTTCCACCAGCCCAGGTTGCTCCAAGCCCCGTCCAACCTGGCCTTGAACACTGCCGGGGGGCTTCTCTGGGAAACCTGTGCCAGTGCCTCATCACCCTCACAGTAAAGAATTTCTTCCTTACATCTTACCTAAATCTACTCTCTGTCAGTTTAAAACCATTACCCCTCATCCTATCACTACCTGCCCTTGTAAAAAGTACGCTACTCCTCACCTTCCCTGTAGCCCCCTTTAAGTACTGGAAGGCCACTATAAGGTGTCCCCAGAGCCTTCTCTTCTCTGG
>NW_020799100.1:8442595-8454649 GCF_003259725.1 Athene cunicularia | reverse complement strand
AAAAAAAAAAAAAAAAAAAAAAAAAAAGATAGGCAGGCAAAGGTTGTTTCAGTTCTAGCTATGTTAATAGTCTTATAATTTCTTCGTTTGGGTTTGAGGTGGTTTTTTTTTTTCAGATAAAGATTAATGAACAATTCAAGGAACAAGTACCTTCGCTAGGAATGCTGCGCTACACAATCCAAACTACTGTTCGGATTTTATCCAAACCACACTGCAGGAAAAAGCAGCTTTGACATTAACTTAAAAGGAGGAAAGATTTCAATGTTGTAGACTCACATTTCCTCACACTCATGCATGTTCTTTCCAACAACAAAACGGTCGTCTTACATTTGGCAAGTACTGCCTCTTGCTACCTCTGCTATAACTTTGTGGGGGCTTCGCTGTAAGCTGAATAGCTGAAGTGATGAGTTTAAAGAAAATCCTTGAGAGGAATGGCAGTTATCAAGTCAATTTTGTCACTGTAGAAAAGTACCTTTTATTTAACCTGTCTCGGTGATCAGCTTCTCTTTTTCTGCTGGACCACTGCCCATCAGCAGGACTCTGGCCTCTAAGAGGCATTACAAATAGCTTAGGAAGCACTCGGGAAGGGCAGTGTTAACTGCTACCGCTGACCACAGCTAGACCGGGGAATAGGGGAAGGACTGCTCAGAGTTTTCTGAGTGTGAGAAATATGAGCACATTAAGGCTTCAATGCACTGGACATTAAAATGTGTGTTTAACATGTTTTATTTAATATCAGCTGGTTACTAACTGCTTTCCACTGCTTCATCCTACACACCAACCTGAAAGATGGCTGTAGCAGTCCCTCTGAGTCAGTGTCCAGCATGTATCACTGATTACATATCTTTATAATCCAGCTGTTTCTCTTCCCCACCCCACCCCCCCAAAATGCAAAGTCTGTGCAACATACTGTGTTTGGGTCCTACCTAAAAAGAAGGGCTGCCCTTGTGAAAAAGTTTACCCCTCATTACACAGCTCACAAATGAGGAAAGCACAAGACCTCCTGCCAAGTAACTTACAAAACATCTAATTCTAATTATCTGCTGTTCTATCTGTACCTTTCAATACATGAAAGAATCGAAAGGTCTCGGTGAACTGTGGCAATTTGTGATTTACATCAGTCCATCTATTCTTACAGTTCAACGAGGTGTTTAAATAACACCACCATGCATTAACTGTAGCTGAGCGGGTCCAGAGAAGGCCACAAAGATGGCCCCCAACATCAGAAGGACATGGACCTGCTCGAGCAGGTCCAGAGGAGGCCACAAAGATGATCAGGGGCTGGAGCACCTCCCCTGTGAGGACAGGCTGAGAGAGTTGGGGGTGTTCAGCTGGAGAAGAGAAGGCTCCGGGGAGACTTTAGAGCGGCCTCCCAGTGCTTAAAGGGGCTACAGGAAAGGTGGGGAGGGACTCTGCATCAGGGGGTGTAGGGATGGGACAAGGGGTAACAGTTTTAAACTGAAAGAGGGCAGATTTAGATTAGATGTAAGGAAGGAATTCTTCCCTGTGAGGGTGGTGAGGCCCTGGCACGGGTTGCCCAGAGAAGCTGTGGCTGCCCCCTCCCTGGCAGGGTTCAAGGCCAGGTTGGACGGGGCTTGGAGCAACCTGGGCTGGTGGAAGGTGTCCCTGCCCATGGCAGGGGGGTGGGACTGGGTGATCTGTAAGGTCCCTTCCAACCCAAACCAGTCTGTGATTCTGTGAATATAAGCTTCAAAGTATGCATACATACCTCCTGGCTTAGTGAAAGCGTGGAGTACAAAGTTAAGTGATAATATTCCTAGATTTAGGATAGATTTATCCAATCTGCCTTCCTGCCTATATGAGGTCACAAACCTCTGTTATGTTCTAAATATAGTGCCAATTTATTATTGCCTATATTTGCACCTCATTGTAATTTTTGGGTGCAGTAAGTCTGCAATAAAATTTGTTTTTATTCCCTATGCCTGTCTCAGATCTGACCAATCATGAGGGAATAATAACCAGTAGAAGACCATCACACAAACTGTAATTCTATTTAGAATCATAAACTTCTTGTTTATTTGTGTTATTACTATCAAGAGGATGTAGAGCCTGTAACTGTAAAGATATAAAAAATATTTCAGTGCAGTTCTTTTACAGTTATCTTTTTCCTATAAACACACAGCACCATTTTTTGTTATAGTCCACATACTGTCTTAAATTCTGTTAAATCACAAATTAAAAGAGGAAAGTGTACCATGTGATAGTTATCAAGGGGAGTTAAGAGTTTTGTGGGACTCTGACAACAGAACTGTCCATTTGAATGAAGACCTCACTTTCTTTAAGACTTGAATGAAAGCAACACCCATAGAGTTCATCTGGAAACATGAACCCTATGAAACCAGGTTACTGCCCTACCAAGCAGCACTGCCCCAGGACTGAGAGAAATAGAACAAAATGAAGCCTTTCAAAGTAACAAAACTTCAGTCCATTAGAAATTAAAACCTCCTAAATCAATTCAGTTACACATAAGAACTCACAGTGACCCTATAGATCGTTCCATCCAGATGAGCCTAAGGATTCAGCATGGATGTGTTGAGTTTTGAAGAAAAATGTGCTTTAAATGCTCAGATCCTAGGAATGTGCTGTAGCTGACAGAAGGCTACCTTGCAGAGTCCATAATGTAAGTTCACATCGAGTTCATTCTTACTCTGTTGGCATGAATACACACACCAAAGTCCTTCAACACCCAAGAGGACCTTGTATTGTGGCATAGAGACTTTGATAAGTATTAAGCCCAGCAGCAACATTAATTTATTTTTGTTTCTTTTAAGAAGTCCAACACATTGCATACCGGTTGGAAGCCTTAAACCACCATGAAGCTGCAAACCCACTGGGACTGAACTGAATCAGACTGTAAGAAAACAAAAATTAGCCACTGAAACTCAACACACTTTTCCAACAGTATATTCTAAGGCACCCATCTTACTGATGCAGGGCAAAATGCCCATTTAGTCTCTGTAGTCCATTCGATCACCAGACACAAAAGATAACTAGATAGATTTATTTACATTATTAAACTCAGCCTTCTGAAGGCATAAGATCAGCTATCAATGATGTACTACTTCTCAGTTAGGATCAGAAGCCAAAAGCTTGTTTAGAAAGACTTAACTCTTCTTCAGCCCAGGGCAAATATTGGAAGAGCAATTTCTGGATTCACTTTCAACATACATACAATAATATCTTCTTGGCCCTAAGTTTTGGCCCTAAATGATTTATTTTTCCCAGCACTCTTAAACCTTTACTCTGCATCAGCTGTCAGAGGCTTGCTCAGGATAATTACAAAAAGTGACTGCTTGCAAAGCCTCACTGAAACCTACACCTTCAAACACAAGAACTTTACAATATATCTGGCACTGTTTAGAGAACATGTTTCTAGAACAATGCCTGTTCCCACGCGAACACTGACCTTGCATTAGCATCATTTTTTCATTGCCAGCAACCAAAAGCTGCTATCTACACTAAGTGTTCACTAGTAATTTGATCTTAATTTTAAACAGCAAAATGAAGTGAATAAATCACCAATTATCACACGAACCGTTGCTTGAGTGTTTAATTTCTTCTTAGCAGAGAAACAGCAGAGGCACAACAGTATGTTCTCAGTAAAAATATTCACAATCCACAGATCTGGCTCAAGTTTTGTTTGACTTCATTCAGGTATTTGTTGGACAGCAGTCTAAATTCCAGTAAATTTTAAAGGGAAATGTCGATTTGAGATTGTTACTCTAGCTAGTTCAACACTGTTTACTTCTTGACAGTGCTCCTGGTGAAGCATTTGCTATAGGGTTATTATTCCAGACAGATTTTTTTTTTTGCTGCAGCACTGACAAAGAGCTCATAGCCAGCCTGTACTGCAGTGCCCCAGCACCATGCTGCAACAAACAGAACACCTTAAGTCGTACCTAGAACATAAGCAGTAAAGATAAGGAAGCCACAAATTATTTCCTGTGCTTTTAATATCATAAAAACAAACTATGAAAACAACAATAATAAAAAAACCCAAGCATCAGGTAGGTTTTTGTTTTTTAAAAATTAATCTTACAAGAGGTCTTAATTTCAAAAACTTAGAAAATATATTCAAGTGTGGAAAGTTACTTTACTGATAAAACAGCATTTCTTTATAATGTGCTTTTTCACCAATCAGGATCAGGAAGCGTACACATATCAAAACCATCAGAACAAATCATTCATACCATCAGAACAGGTCACTTTTCTATATTCCAAGAACAGCACGAGTATTTTAAGTCAATTTAACTGTAGTATGCCAAAAGAACAAAGCAACATAAAACCGATGAGTGATAAAGACAATACAGGGAATATACACAAAAGAGAAGATCTATCAAGTCTTCAGAAGCCACAACTTAGTGTGAGGAAGTGCTTAGCTCTTCAGCTGGCTTTGTTTCACTGACCACTTGTACTGAGTAACTTGGTATCAAACAGCAAAATACGGTAGTATTGACTCCTGTTTACAGTTTAGAGGAAAACCATGTCCACTTTACAGATGCCCATTGTAAATTTTGGATATTACAGCAGTCAGCAATGGGGAACACAAAACCAGCCAGATGGTTTTGTACTGAATAGAATAAAAAGCATTCGTATGTTCTCTTCTGCTAATTTCAGCCCAGAGTTTTAACAAGCAGCACAGAGCTGCAGCATCCCTAACTTCTCCAGCTAGTTTGGAAGAGATTTTTAGTTTGTGTCATTAATTACCCAGTTGTACAATCACTGATTTAATCTAACAGCTACATTATCACTTAGTATGCTCCATGAAAATATTTTGTAACACCATTTTCAGTTATAAAGAGCAACAGCTAATCATGGTAGCTCACCCTAAGCTATCCTCATTAAAGATGATGGAAACAGGCAGTATGTCACTGGCACTTCTCCCTAGGCTGAAGCAATTGTGTTCTAATAAAGTTCTCTTCAAAAACTCCTGCATGCATACCAAGTCCAATTCCAACTACATACCCTCTATGTAAGAGTTTACACTGGGTTTGTCCAGCTAGGCGTAAGCTTCCTAAGTAATGTTCCAGGTAGTGGTGGCTTTTTCTGTTTGGTTGGGTTTTTTCAATGTTAATTACAGAAGTCAGATTTAAAAGGAGCCTGCATTTGAATAGCATGAAAGTAAGCACTTGATTGAAACACTGCCTCATATATTCTAAATCTCCTAATCTGCCCAGAAGAAGCTTAAACTACTATACAAATTAAACACTGAATAAAAATATCCAATAAATATTTATTCCCCGGATAAGCTTATCAGGTACAGATGTAAGTGTGTGTTCTGGCAACTGCCTTCAAAGTTCCACAAGCAAATGCTACAGTTGCACCCATCACTACATTTCAAAAGTCAAAACCTGGTTTGTGCATGCAAAGCAGATCTTTAACACTACTTATACAATCAACAGCAAATTATAAAACCAGAAAAGCACACCATGCCAGTGTCACACTTAAACAACACTGTATCAGTAACAGGCAAATTTAGGGTTAAGTCTTTTTTTCAAAGTTGTAGAAGAAATACAAATATATGAACCCCGCATATCCTGTTAAGAACAAACAGTAATTAAATAGTGATCCTTTCTTCACCACATACAGAAATAACAATGTATTTACAGTATTTACATTTTCAAAAATTCTGGACTTCTTGCATTGTTTTGCAGGATTTCATATTCTTCAGGCTGAAAAATAGTCACACAATAGTTCAGAACATAAACAGCTTCTGATTAGAGATAGGTTACCAATTTAACTTACTGATGTAAGGACTAGAGTGCCTTAAAAGGAAATAAACCCACCGATTTCACCTAAACATCCCATTATTTGTGGAATTACATCACAAACTACAGATGTTTTAACATGTTCTACACCAGTTAAATATTGCTCATTTTCACAGTTTTCCTAATTTAAATCTTAAAAACAAGTGAGCTGCAGTCATAACTGCTTTTGTATTCAGGTTGCTGCTGTCACTGCAACATGTTAAGATCAGAATTACAAGTTCCCCTCATTATTTTCAGTTACAAAGAAGTATATTCTCACGTATGTAGCTACATTTGATTTTAACTCAGCTTAAAATAGAAACGTACCAGTCTGAAACAAATCTGCTGATACTCAGATCTACTCCTAAATTCCCAAGTTAAGATGGACAGTCTTAACCTGCAGTCTTGAAAACTACTTTAAAGCAGTTGAAAGCTTTAAACTACAAATTTAAAGCAAGACACACACAAAATCCCAGAATCAAAGGTAGTATTTAAAAAGAAAATGAAAACATTAAAAATCTGCATGAGGAAGATGGTATTTGTGTTCAGAGCTGTTCTAAGTTGAAAATAATCAAAGCACCTGTTCTGACTAACAGTACTGAAGATAAAAAGTGAAGGCTTCACAGTAATACACACTTTCAGTGTCACTTTTTTACATTTTTTCCTGAAAACACGGTAGGGATTCAAAACTTGCAGACTAGATATGGGAAAAATAGTCCAAACTTCATAGCAACAGAATTAACAGTTAAAGCAAACAGAAATGATGTAACTGACCTATTTCTTACACTATAAGACTTCAAAAGAAAAATAATCAGTTTGAAGCCCTTCACATGCATGTGACAAGAGTTGTTGGCAAAAGAGCTCTGAATCATTCAGCATGCCCTACATACTAATCAATGTAAATTAATTACAACCAAAGTCTAAGAAGGTAAAATCAAAAGGAAACCTGATGAGATTATTTAGTCCTTTTGTATCAGAGAAGGCAACATTAGCTTTCCAATGCATTATTTGAGAGATTACACAATCAGGAGCTGTATTTGCTGCTTTCATAAACAACAGAAATCACTGTCAATCTTTTCTAGCCTCTTACAACCAAGAGTAAGAAGATTTATGAATTCTCTCGACATGCCACAAGCATCTTCTTCAAAAGAGGGAAGATGCTACTGTGAAAACAGAACTTTTCAAGTTGAAAAAATGTCACGTTTGGTCAGAATTGTAAGATCCTGTGTTCAAAATCAGTTTGAACTGCTGAGTTTCAGCATTCAGCATTACACAGAAGTCTGGAATTGGCAGCATAGCTGCACGTAAGGCATTTTAGGAATGATTCCAACACAGCTCGCTGCCTCCAGCATTTTATTAGGTTCAACAATCACAAGCAACCTCTCAAATTTTAAGACCGTTTACTACTAAACCCATAGTCATTGGGATCAACGCTGAAACATCTGCAGCCCTTCCATAATAACAGACGCAGCCCGAAGAGCGAGCGTTTCCCGTGCGTGGAGAACAGCTGTCCGCACAGCTAACTTCACCCTGTCGACTAAGAGAGGTCACTTCCCGGAGCCAAACCTCACTAACTGGCCCAGTCCTGAAAGCGGAAGCAGTCACTGGCGATTTTCCACACTGTGTTGGTAGGTGTGGCTTGTGCTGTCAGCAAGAAGTTCTGATTGAAGTAGCGCTGCTTGTCACCATCAAATTTTACTGTCCCACTTGTCACCACGAGGACTGTCGTCTGGCCTTGAGTAGCTTGCTCTTCACATGGACAAAAAGTATAAAGAAAACAACTCAAAGACTAACAGGTAAAGTAGGAAGTATACACAAAAGTTTCATTCGGTTCTGGTTATACTAGTTATAGGCAACAACTGCTTACACATTCACAAAAAGTAGTTTTGCCGCATCATTTCTATACAGACAACGGTGTTTCTGCTTGCCAGCACTGCTTTTTAATGGCTTTTCTATTCTCATCTCATGTTGTTCATTTTAAAGCACTATAACAAACACCTGAGTTTTTGAGATGTACATATATATATATGTACGTGTCCTTACGAGGACAGGCTGAGAGAGTTGGGGGTGTTCAGCTGGAGAAGAGAAGGCTCCGGGGAGACCTTAGAGCGGCCTCCCAGTGCTTAAAGGGGCTACAGGAAAGGTGGGGAGGGACTCTGCATCAGGGGGTCCAGGGATAGGATGAGGGGTGTTGGTTTTAAACTGAAAGAGGGGAGAGTTAGATTAGATATAAGCACAAAATCCTTCCCTGTGAGGGTGGTGAGGCCCTGGCACAGGTTGCCCAGAGAAGCTGTGGCTGCCCCCTCCCTGGCAGGGTTCAAGGCCAGGTTGGACGGGGCTTGGAGCAACCTGGGCTGGTGGAAGGTGTCCCTGCCCATGGCAGGGGGGTGGAACTGGGTGATCTTTTAAAGGTCCCTTCCAACCCAAACCGTTCTGTGATTCTGTGAATATATATATATTTAGCAAGTTGCATACAATCTCTAATATCAGGGAAAAGAAGTGTATCTTTTTTACAGCAGAGCAAAATAAACACACTTGACCACAGGCTTTTTCCTTACTTATATTCCCAAAATATCCATTAGAAGTCATTCATTAATTTCTCAACCATGTAAGGCTTTCTTTAGCAGTTGTTAATCAGAAATCTAAAGAACTTAACATCTATTCTACATGTAAAGCAAACAAAGTACATGCAGGTTAATGATCTGTTCCCCATTATACTGCAGGTCAGTATCAGGATACAGTAGAGGTCTCCTGACTCTTACACACTGTCAAGGACAACCTAACCTGGTAAACCAGACTTTTTAGATACATGAAAAGACATCGCATCTGAATATGATCTCAACAAACAGTCCTTAAAATATTTTCTCAGACATGAGAAAAAAATGTGAAGTTGCTTGATCTCTTATTTTGTGCTTTATTTATGCATAACTTGACATTCCAACCCTCAGTATTTTCTCTAAGCTTGTTCCAAAACAAATATTAAGCACTATTATAACTGCACTTCACACTTTCAACAGTTATAAAAAGACTGAAAAATAAATAAGTAGACTGTAATACAACCTTACCGTGAACAGGCTGGCAGTCCAACATATTAACCTGGAATTCACTAGATGGTAACATTTCAAAAAATTTATTCAGTTCTTCTTGCCCAGACACTGCATTACCATTCCAAATTAATGTTGCCTTGTCCAAATAAAGTCTTGTTAAAGCCTGAGTGAAAATATGTATTTGGGGAAAATGTGTAAACACATACAATGGACAACATACAAAACAGTTACTGCTCCTGACCAAGAATTAGAAATTAAACATATTCTGCTTTAATATTGCATAGTGACTCATATGCCTCCAAATTTAAATGCTGATGAGATTCTTTAACAAAGCTAATGGCAGAACTGTACGTACTAGTTGCTAACTAGTCCCACCTTTCCAGAATAATTACCACTTTTTTTTTGACGGAGAGGGGTGTGACCAACACACGTTATGTCAGGAAAGTATAATTTCAGGTGGTGGTGGCAGGGAAAAAGTAAACAAGAACAGGAACAGTGAAAACTTTCAAAGGCCAGTTATCTGCAGCAGTAGACCAGAACTTCCCAAATGTTTCATAAGCTGTAAAAATAGAGTAACTGCCCAACTCACCTTCAAGCTGTTGATACATCTCTGCCTAACCTACTTATGCTCAAGGTAACTATGAAGTAACATGCAACTGCTGATATTTTCACACAATCTAAAAGTTATTAAGTTAAAATTATAATACATTATAAAGAACAGTCTCCACAGCTCTCTTTTGGTGCAAACATCAGTGTGGTCCATGAAGACTTTCAGAGCCAGATATAGCTGTTTCCACTTTATCCTCAGGCAGTCCTGAAGACTCCCAGAAACAGAAGTGATAACTGCTAATAAAAGAAGTTTGGAAGAAAAATAAGCTAAATCCTGATCTCAGAGACAAATAAAGCAAGTTTTATCTGCCCTTACTGATCAAATCCTTTACCTGTAAAACATAAGTTGGACACGAACTGAACTATTATCATGAAGGAGTCTAAGGCACTTTCTGAAAAGGCCCCTTCTACAGTGCTGCACAGTAACATAAAATCCTCTACAAGGCAGTCTAAGAGGAACAGACATCTCAGCCTGGCCAAAAGAACACATGGTAACCAACTTTCAGGTGTAAAGCTAGTTAAACAAGCAAAAAAATGCACAATCCAGTTCTAACTACTGTCGAAATACCTACATACCCTTCTTCTTTTATCCATTGTCTCATAATAAATGTTGACAAATTCATCTGCAGCTCTACAAGCTTGATCCACATAGGTTTTGAAATCCTGGAGAGAAGAAATAATACCAAATCACTTAAAGTTAGGCAATTTTATATAACCTGGTCATCTGTGCAACTTCTCCAGCAAGTCACTTCTGCTGGTCTTTTCCATCCTCACTGGAAGATGATGTCAAATAATGTTGAAATTGATTCCAAACTCCTTTTCTACTTGCAGAAGGTACCAGCTTTTAGCCAGGTTACAGTTTCAGGATTCATTTTGAATGCCAATATATTTATTGTATTTAAATTGTAAATATTTACATTGAAAAATGGGCTAAGTTTGTTGCAAGTGGTCTGAATGTGCACATGTTCAGTACAAACATTTGGTGCTGTGATGGCTGTTCTGTAATAAAGGTAATGATCAAGACTTATTCAATATATTTCTGAAAATTAGCAAGAACCCCATCACACTGCCACCAGAGTCTCATTTTTTAAAACACCTTTATATATACATATATAAATGCAATAATATATATAATTGGATATATAGATATAAAAATGGGAGAAAACACACACACCCTGGATATATTCCAGTATCAATCACTCCAGTGCTATATGCACGGGTAAAACACCTCTCACATCTCACTAACTTCCTTACATCTCTCTATTTTTATTCATCCAAAGGTAACTGCCTTTGTTGTCACATCACTGCTCTGTGATCTCATCTGGTTATTTGTTCAGTTTGTTTTGCTGTTTGACCCTTGATCTCTTACAGACCCTGACCTGTGACATCCTGGGCAGTAGTGATTCTGAACTTTCTGTCCATACATCTATAAAACTGCATTTGGTTTTGTTACAATATTTTGTTTAAAAAAAATCATTTAGCATTATTCTATTTCAGCATTATATTCTCAGTATTTGCAACTCAATCAGTACTTCACAATTTAACTACTTACATTTCCTTGGCATCCCTGCTTATTCCACAAACAAAATACTCTCATGTTGCTACCTACTATTCTTTTAATCTCCCCCTCTAAGCACACCAGCCTGTTCTTCACCTTCCTATCTTCTCCAGAAATTTCTGAACCTGCAGGCCAATTCCAGACAAATATGACAAAGTAGCCTTAAAGATGCTGTATTCCAGCAAGTGCCAAGAGAAACTCTTTGGCACTGGGAGACAAAGAGTATTAGACCTCCCGCTAAGGGAACAGTGATCGTAATTCTGCCTGTTACATTATTCAGGGTAGATGGCTGTTACCTCTCAATCAGCACACACTTGGACACATACACTTTCTAGCCAGCAGCCAAACACGTTGCCATTTAACTGCCAAACAGAGAACGGGTGTGAGGGAGAGTGTTAAGAGACACACCAGGAGACTGGAATGAGCTGTTAGGGTACCTGCCATGTAAGTCAAATGGAAAATAAGCTTTGTTAGTTTTGATACTCCAGACATTCTTTATAACCACAGCCTGGAAAATACTTTTAAATTCTGAGAACAATTTAGGTTGGAAGAAACTTCTGGAGGTCACCTGTTCTAAATCCCCACTCAAAGCAGAGCCAACTTCAAAACTTGATGTAACTTCAAAGTTAGATCTGACTGCTCAGGGTCCTATCTCCAGTTATATTTTGAACACCTCTAAGAATGGAGATTTCAGTTTCTTGGGGCTCCTGTTCCAACGTCTAACCACCTCACTCGAGAATCTTTCTTCTTAGTATTTAACAGGAAACCGTGCATAAAATCCCCGACTGACCAAACAAAAAACCACCCCTTGAAGATTCTGACAATTCCAAGAAGCCAGCCAAGCGACATGGTCTCTGCAGACGGGCTCTGTAAGACAGGGTGGCCACCGCACAAACCGCTGTCCGGCCTCAGCCCTCTGCTCGAGGATGTGCGGACGCTGGAAGCGAAGGCGGGGGAGGAACCGGCCGCACACGGGCGGGAACCGGCGCTGCCCCGGGAGCAGCCGGAGGCCGAGGGACGCGCGGGAAGGGGCCACGCACCCAGCCCTGCGCTCCGCCGCGTCCCTCCCCAC
>NW_020799100.1:8368791-8442545 GCF_003259725.1 Athene cunicularia | reverse complement strand
GATGATGTCAAATAATGTTGAAATTGATTCCAAACTCCTTTTCTACTTGCAGAAGGTACCAGCTTTTAGCCAGGTTACAGTTTCAGGATTCATTTTGAATGCCAATATATTTATTGTATTTAAATTGTAAATATTTACATTGAAAAATGGGCTAAGTTTGTTGCAAGTGGTCTGAATGTGCACATGTTCAGTACAAACATTTGGTGCTGTGATGGCTGTTCTGTAATAAAGGTAATGATCAAGACTTATTCAATATATTTCTGAAAATTAGCAAGAACCCCATCACACTGCCACCAGAGTCTCATTTTTTAAAACACCTTTATATATACATATATAAATGCAATAATATATATAATTGGATATATAGATATAAAAATGGGAGAAAACACACACACCCTGGATATATTCCAGTATCAATCACTCCAGTGCTATATGCACGGGTAAAACACCTCTCACATCTCACTAACTTCCTTACATCTCTCTATTTTTATTCATCCAAAGGTAACTGCCTTTGTTGTCACATCACTGCTCTGTGATCTCATCTGGTTATTTGTTCAGTTTGTTTTGCTGTTTGACCCTTGATCTCTTACAGACCCTGACCTGTGACATCCTGGGCAGTAGTGATTCTGAACTTTCTGTCCATACATCTATAAAACTGCATTTGGTTTTGTTACAATATTTTGTTTAAAAAAAATCATTTAGCATTATTCTATTTCAGCATTATATTCTCAGTATTTGCAACTCAATCAGTACTTCACAATTTAACTACTTACATTTCCTTGGCATCCCTGCTTATTCCACAAACAAAATACTCTCATGTTGCTACCTACTATTCTTTTAATCTCCCCCTCTAAGCACACCAGCCTGTTCTTCACCTTCCTATCTTCTCCAGAAATTTCTGAACCTGCAGGCCAATTCCAGACAAATATGACAAAGTAGCCTTAAAGATGCTGTATTCCAGCAAGTGCCAAGAGAAACTCTTTGGCACTGGGAGACAAAGAGTATTAGACCTCCCGCTAAGGGAACAGTGATCGTAATTCGGCCGGGCAGTGCCGCCGGGCTTGGGGGCAGTGCGGGGCGGCGGCGCCCGCCCGGCTGGAAGCGGCCTACAGAGGGTGGCGCTTCGTCCTCCTGCTTCGGAAACAACCGCTGCGTGGTGGTTGTGAAGCCCTGGCAGTAGCTCAAACACAGGACAGCCTGGAGCACCGCAGGACTTCAGTGGCTCTGCTGTGGCACTCGGTTGTAATTAATGCGGTGATCCTCCTCTTGCTTTTTGGTAATGGTAATATTAGTGCTGTGAAGCAGCGTTGACCTTGTTCGGGGAGAGGTACGAGGCCTCTCTGCAGTGCCTTCCTGCTATGTGTAATAATATTTTGATGTCTAAAACCCCATGAGTTTGGGTACTTCAACATCTTCCAGAGTCGTGAAAATGTTCAGGAAGTCCTACATGATTTGCTACACGTGGTTGATGGTATTTAAGTGATCTATATGTTAATTTGTGAATGCAAACAAGGATAAAGATGCCTTGCATACCCTAGCTAATAACCGGAGTGGAGAATCGCATGCCTTAGTCCCGCAACAACATAAGTGCAACTTGCTATCACACAGAGCATAGTTACAGGTACCATACACTGTGCCTGGAAGACGGTGGATGTAAAAACAGGCCAGTGCATAAGCACTGTGCTCCTGATTTTACATACGCTTTAGAACTCTGTGCTTTTCTTCCATGCACCTTTTCTCTTCGGGGTTCCCGTCACTCACGGCAGAGCCTTCCTGAGGTCCCTGGCTGTTGTGCTGGCAGGGGTGGAGCACGCCCAGGCCTGCATGACTGCTGCAGGGAGGGAGCCAGGCCAGGGCATGGAGGGAACATGAGCTGAGTCGTCAGGCTGACTGGTTACATCTTCATCAGGCAGTGGATAACAGGAAGAGACCGGACAAGACTCAAGAGATATTACTAAAGATGATGTGAAGCTGACTGGGAAGAACTCATATGCTGAAAGTGATAAACACTTGGAATGGAAAGGCGTATCTGTGACAGGGCTGCTGGGGGAGGATTGAGTTTGGGTCAGGGCATGTGAGGCCATGCCCTTTAGTGTATTGGATCACATTCAGCATTGTCAGCTCTATGCTAATTTGTCATTGCTGTGTAGGAGTTGTATCACTATGAAACCATATCCTGCTGAATTAACAACTGGTCAATGAAGATTGCTTAATACGAAAGTTCAAACATCCTCCCCTTGGAAATCTCAAGTATTACTACATCACCATATTACCTATTTGCCTCAAATTAATAAAAGTACCTCATAAAACCTCTCTCATATAAATAAGAGTGATCATCAATTTCCAAAAAAATGAGGCACTTAAATTATGTATGATTCGTTCAAGGTCACAAACGGAAACAATTGCAGAACTGAAAACTGCAATTCTGATCTTTTACCGTCATCAAATAAACATCTTTACTCCATTCTGAGATGTATCAGTGTAAAATTAAAAAAGAATCAATCCTATCAGATATGTCCATTATCTATTTCATGCTTATTTTCATCATATTCATGACAGTCTATAAAAGGTAGTATCACGTTCCTTTTCTATAAATCGTCTTTGTAGGAAATGACCACTGTAAGTCCAAGTAGACTGAAGGAGTTATAACAGAGACATATATATATATATACCACAGAGACTGTGAACAACCTGGGCAAAACAATAGAAATGAGATAAAATATCCGTAAAATCATTACCTCTTCATTTACTCACATGCATCTATTAAATCTGGAAGAGTAACGTGCTTAGCACAGGCCTTGTTGCTGGAAGATTGTGCAAAGTTCTTTATATCTTTCAAACACATTAAAATAGGGAAAAAATTTTTGAACTCTCATTTATCAATGGCTGCTCCAACAAAAGGAAATAATGTATAGAGAATGAAATCAGAAATAGTAGAAACTGAAGTAGCTAATTCTGTCACAAGCCTTCTTTTTGTCACGTCAGGATTGTTCTCTACAGATTACTTTCTGTGCATAAGCACTGGCAAGATTTATTATCTTTCCTATAGACCTTCCAGTACTTCAAGGAGGCCTACAGGAAAGCTGGGCAGGGACTCTTGATCGGGGGGGGTGCAGGGATAGGATGAGGTTAACAGTTTTAAACTGAAAGAGGGGAGATTCAGATTAGGTACAAGGAAGAAATCCTTCCCTGTGAGGGTGGTGAGGCCCTGGCACAGGCTGCCCAGAGAAGCTGTGGCTGCCCCCTCCCTGGCAGGGTTCAAGGCCAGGTTGGACGGGGCTTGGAGCAACCTGGGCTGGTGGAAGGTGTCCCTGCCCATGGCAGGGGGGTGGGACTGGGTGATCTTTATGTCCCTTCCAACCCAAACTATTCTATGATTCTATGATTATACATTTTTCATTCAGAAATACTTGACACAGTGGGATCTTTATAGTTACTTTGGCAACAGTTAATCAGAAGAACGCTTCTTAGCAGGATTCAGTGTAGACTCTCCACTGGAAATTAGAAAGGTAGATAATTTGAAGGTTCTCTATGCCTACTGCCTGTCTGCCTTAGCACCAGTCATTATTCCATGAAAGTAACATGTCAAATGGAAGGTGAATTGAAAACATGGTCGTGAAATTTATTCTCTTCTTCTGAAGGTGACACAAAATAAATTTAGATCAGCTAATTGGGGAAAAAAAACCAAGAAGAAAACATCTTCAACACCAAGTAGTATGCAAGACCTGGTTCAAAAGGTCTTCAAAGGCCTGTGAAACAGGCACTCGGTGGCTCACAACAGTGGCCAAAATGGATTCAGGTCTAAATAAAGGCCAATAAAAGAATATTAGAAATACAGAAACACCCTCCAAAAAATGTTGTTTTCAAATGGAGGAAAAAAAACCCATAGTGAGATTTTAAAAGAAAGTAAGGCAAATCAAAAATGGTTCTGAGAAACATTTTACTAAGGCAGAAACACTGTGAATGCAATCCTCTTTCAAACACTTTGAAAGCAAGAAATTTTGCTGGAAAAATCTTTAAGGCCAACAAGTGATAAGTGTACACCAAAAGAAGATAAGGCTGTAGTAGAAAGCTAAACAAATTCTTCATGTCTTTGATAACCACAGTATCTTATATTAGTCTTTCTTAAAAGGGAATGAAATGGAGGATCTGTTGTGAAGTGAAATGTCAGTACAAAAGGTGTTAGAACAAATCCATAAAACAAATAGTGATAAGTGTGCTCCTAAAGGACATACTAATCATGGTATGTAATCTGTAGCACACAATAGGATCTGTCCTCAAGGAAAGGAAGGTGGCAAATTTGAGGCCAACTTTCTAAAAAAGCTTCAAGATGGACCTGTAAATCTGATGTCTGTCCTATGCAAACTGATAGAAATTACACTAAAGAACAGAATTGGCAGGTTCTTGGATAAACATGGCCTATTAGGGTAAACTCAACATAGTTCTTTAAGGAGAGTTTGTTCTTCACAGATGTATTAGTTCTTCAAAAGAGTCAAGAATTGAGGTAAAGAGCCTTGCTAGTGAACAATTCTTCCACTAAGCGATTTCCTTAAAATTTCAGATTTTGCTAATCCATGATTCTAGAATTATCCTATTTGGAAGCAGTTAAGTAGTTTTTATATGAAACAGTTTATTTAAATGTACAACTCAATGTACCTTTCTAAATTATATTAGTGGAATAATGAGATTCTCTGCTTACCTTTTCTCTCTTCTTTATTCAACCCAGCAACTAGGAATCTTTGTAGCATTTTGCTGTCATTTTTGCTGATTGAGCAAAATTAGACTTCCAGAACACTAACTAAAATCTGACTACCTGGAAATGCATTTTCTTTACTTAGAAATAATTTGCAGAGGAAACAAAGGAGTCCATCTGAAACATAGCAAAGGTTTTTCTTCAAGACTCCTCCTTCAGTTGCTTTCCCTTGAGCAAGCCTTTAATTTGGGTGTTTAAGTCTTAAGATCAGTATGAGCAGACAGATTTCCACTTTCTGTTAAAAAAATTATAGCCATATTGTATATTGTCCAAATATTCCCTAAATATGCATTTGGATTTAGTTCAAGTGACAACCAAGAGCAAGTCATAATTTCTCTTCAAAAGCCCAGATATTCCCAACAGTTTCTCAGCCTTTTTCTCCCATACCTCAAGTGAACTTACCCATGCTCCCCAGCCCTTTATATTCCAGAAAGAATATATAAGCTGGAAATGCCAGAATGACTCAGCAGCAATGACACTGAACTTGCAAGCAGAGTTCAAGCAGTTTACACTAAGATGACTCATTAAAATACCTTGACATCTGAAGATGGCTCCTAGAATATGCAGCTCTACTACACCCACTTACCATCTGGAAAGGAAATTTTGAGTTAGTTTAGATCTTACAGAACAAATCAGAAGCAAAAAGTGTAGTTTTGTTGAACTAGCTGGGATCAGCTATTACACCTATGAGATGAACTTAGATGTATGGGGTATTTTTGATTCTATTATCAACAATGCTAACATTATTAATTAACATTAATAGTGACTAGAAATCTTCCCAAATAGTCAATGCTAAGAACAATGAATTAGAATCGGAATCACAATTAAATGGCAAATGGGATGACATATCTCCATATCTGTATGGAGATGAGTAATTCTTAGAAGTGACTATAACTTCAGTCAAATTTACTCAAAATATCATAACTAATGATAAATAAAAATGTGTTAAGCTTTTAGAAATGCATTCAGCCATCTGGGTTAGGACAGATTTTCTTTTGTTTTCATCAGCTGATCAATTAAAATCAATTAAAATTGATAGCAAAGTGCCAGATAATTTCAGAATCACTGACAAAATGCATAGATTTTCATTGTGAATTATGTTGATACTAGGCAAACAATGACCACAGAAGGAAAGTAGAATTCAATCTCCAACAAAATGAGAAGAGTTCACATTTTTCCCTACAGAATCTTCACATGACAATTACATACACCTGCACTCATATCTATCAAAAGAGAAGCCAGACTGCATATTGCTTGGCCACTTTTCAAACTGACCTTGTACTGTGTCACAGAAAACTGTGGTACTTCTGTAATGACTTCAGTAACAGACTAAAATGAGGTCTATAGGTCCCGATTATCCTTAATAAATGAACAGTCCTTAGTTCTGCAATTAATCTTGCTGGATTTAGATTAATGCGCTTGTAATTTTCAAGGGTTTATAATTCATACCCCTTTAAGGTTACATAATCAAACCTGGCAGATTTCAAATAGAATATCCTCTATTAAAAGAACCAGATTCAGAATATATGTAACATTACTGAAATGGTAACACTCTACAGGTTCAAAATCTCACTGCAATGTTGTACACAACACTGAAGGGCAAATCCAGGAGGAAGCAGAAGGCAAGGTTCTTACAAAATTCAGTAATCACTCTACTGAATAGAGACCAAAGAAATGATCCATGGCCTATGTCAGTGATTAAAACTAAACTGGTAGGTTCCCTCTCTTATTATTACGTTTATGAGCCTTCACTGATTGCATGCTGCAAACAGTACCCTTGTTAACAATGTCCAATTAACAGTTCAAAGATTTAGCAGGTATGGTGACATTTACCAGAATTCCCTTAATGTCAGTGATTCAGATCAGCTGGTAAAGCAGTATCTTTAGAGACTCTCATGCAGTCATATAGGTCACATATGCTATTCTCTAGGATCGTGAATCTTTTTGAATGGTTCTTGCAAAACAGTTTTCTCAACTTTTGTTGAAGTTACCTATGTGTAGTCATGTTACGCAGATGTATAAAAGTTTAAGGAACTGTCCTAAAACAAGGGAAGTGACTGACACTAGCCAGACCCAGACAGGTTCTGATTAATGGGATGCCTGTGAAATTGGGTCATGACTCAGTATTTGAGGGTTTTGCCCAAGCAAGGGCTGAACAAGAGAACTCAAAGATCTGATCTGTTGATTTTAATGGGAACTGGGAGTAGGTCTCAGGTGCTCATTCACACTTTGACCTATATGCTGGATACAAAAATACTGCTAAAGCCGGAGTTTGGTTTTATTAAACTGCACTGGACTTAAGAAGGCTTGGTTTGGCCAGATCATTGTCAAAATAAAAGGCGTATTACTCTGGATAGACCCAGGCAGTATCTCTTGTTACAATCCCATGGGGACTCTGGACTACACACCACTCCACCTCAAATTCCTGTCATACCAGAACTGGAGCAATGTAATGACTCTTATCCTGATAAACACCCCTCCTGTTTTTTAAAGAAAAACAGGATTTGATACATATTGACGTGGTAACTCTGACCCGCTGGGATATGGCGAGATCAAGTACAAATAACTGCTCTATTTTAATCTGTGTCAAAGCACTCCCAAGTGGGGATAAATTTTCAGAACAGGTCAGTTCAAAGTGTCACCACAGTTACTAGTTAGAAAAATTTTAAAGTCCTATCCATTTAATTAGGTAATGAAACGGTATTTGAGCTCTTATGAAGACCTGGCCGTATGTAAATAAAAGCTAGCTAAACATATTTGTATTAAAGTGGACACGATGATAGTTAAATGTAGCAATCTGATAGCTGAAGTACATATATGTTCATACAGACATACTTATATACTAGAGGGAGGGAGCCTATAGTCTCACCTTTAAGGCTTGGAAGATAGTTCGGTTTGCACTTGCCCTTTTCTCTCAAAATTTTAGACTGAAATTTTGGTGATGGTTTCAGCAGTCTACTGTATCACTTAGCTGTGTAGTATCAGCTCCTAGCTGTGTCCTGTATAAACAAAACAAAAAAGTTGCAAATAGCTATTATCAAGATACTTGAAGTATGAAATACCTATACAATGCCTTGCATCATACACATCAGCTGATAAGGATTTTACAAGCATCACTTGCAGCACATGACCATGGTTTTCTTTAACTTGTGTGCAGCTGAACCAGCACACTCCACAGTCACTTCTCATTGGGGCTGCAAGCATTGCAATAATTTGGCTGGTCCTTTTTCTTGTCTCCATCTAGTACTGCTCAGTGTTCACTAAAGCCTGGAAAGAAGAATGCCTTTTTTGCAGTCAGTTTTCCCTTTTCATAACTTGCCCTTGTGCAGACAGATTGCAATTTGAAGAAAAATTCTGTCTATAAAATACTGGGAAGCATCTTCAGTTTTGGAACACTAGTAAAATGAGCCCAATTTTAGACCTCGCCCTAGAAGACATTTAGAGACAGAACAAGAAGACTTTAATTTCATATGGCAATAGCTCTTTGCTTCCCAAATTTATAGAAAACTAGAAGAAAAAATCTGAGCTCCAACAAAACTTCTAAATGTGTTATAAATTGCACTAGGGGTCCATCAGAATCTGAAAAAAAAAAAAAAAAAAAAAGGGTATCAGATATTTATGGGTAACAGGAGCTAGAAAATGAGTTCCTTTTCCATTGATACTTGCAATAAAACCAGCAGAGACACAAACAAGAAACAAGGAAGTTTTGTTTGTGAACAGATTTTTCATGTGTTGTTGGTCAAAAGCATTTTTTCTTCCCAATTTTCAGGTGTCAGGTTTTTTCCCCAATATCTTTTCCCCTTCAAAAAAGAAAGAGACATTTTTTGAGAATGGTCTAATTTAGTTTAAAATCAATTTTCATTAAAAATAATTATGTATGAATAATGCTATAGATGGAGCACTAACCACTTCACATAGATTTAACAGAACTACTGAGCACTCAGATGAGAAAGGCCTGCAGGGCTAGAATTATGGTTTATATGCTGTCTGAAATGGTTAGTTCAGGTCAGCCTGTAGCATATTCTGAGCTCAATTTACATTTGGCTCAGACTTGAATGCTGGGCATCAGTAGGTAGGCCATAACAATTAACTGGTTAGTGGGATGACTTAACAACAATCAAATGCTAAGTACTATTTCTCCAGGCCAGATATACCTGTGACCATTTAAGGAATCATTTTCCAGTGAAGAGCCATTTACTTCCAGCTGGAAGCAAAGAGTTTTGTCACTTGCTTTTTTTTATAAATGGAAGAGTTAAGAAAATCCTGTATGATTATTAACGGAGTACATTTTATTTTTATTCCCTGAATACTGTAAAATATTTAGTATTGTCTGAGCAGCTAACTGTGGTTCTATGACCTGTTGAGTTGGCACAGTAGCTCTGCAGCAGTGAAAGCAGCATACCTTTCTTTTGGACTTATCCTGCTCTCTGGCTTATCTATCTGTTCTGACTATCAAGTTCACCTTTCGCAGAGTTAATTTAATTAACTAGAATGGTGGAAGATGCCACTTTTTCTTACCCTCTATATACTTGGCAAGCTAAAATGGATCAGAGTGGTCTTGCAAGCAATAGCTAGCAAATAAAAGTAAGTAGCTGAAGTTTATGGCTGGGATGAGAAGGGGAAGGAGGGAAGATAGGTGAGAAGAGAACCAACACGCTGTTATGCCGCTCCTGCCATGTTGTGAAGCGATACCCTGTGGCAGCCACTTGAATTTGACGTACATGCAACCCACCACCAATGAACTATGGTCCCGTTTTTTCTCCTGTGCTGTCCTCAGTTGTGCATTCCCATCACGTCCTTTCTGCCTGCATTTGTGTAGATATTTGCTGAGACTGATCACAGAACTGATCTGATTGAAAATCATGCTGTTGTTGGGTTGATTTTCAATTCATTTCCCGCATCTATCCTGGCACAAGGAAGGTGATGGAAGCACACACTTAGGGCAGGACTGCCTCTTCTGGCAGCAGCAGGCACTTAGGTCACCTTACACACCCAGCAAGTCAAGAAGTGAATAAAGAAAAGTGACTGCAGAGGTTTACAGCCATGCTGGGAAAACTGTGAACATGTAGAAATGGTTGCAGTATTGTAATGGGTTTTTTAAACACTATTCCAGTTGGTATAATGGAAGCCCTTCTAGTTAGAAAGGTGAGGGTATTTTCAGTACTTATATAGATATGAAATCTATTTTGATAGTGTATCTGACTGCCTGGAAGCCTACTTTTATCTAAATTTATACCTGAGAAACCATATACTTTTCATAGAACATCAATATAGTGAAATTACACCCATTAAAGCACTGTAGATCATGATGCTTGTTGGCACATCTGCTAAGCAAACCCCTTCCATCATTAGACAATAATCCACACTGAGAGCACATGTAAACTCACTGAAGTTTAGGGTGGTCTTTCCTAAATGTTGAACACACTGACCTGATAATTTTAATCTCACATCAGACTAATTATGAATTGTTTAGTAAAGGCAATGAAGTTGGAATGTAGTAAATTTTCTTAATGTGAGGAAAGAATCAAGCTCACTGTTTTTACTTTGGGAACATGGATAGAAAAGAGTACAGGTGAAAGGTAACTCTGAAGTAGCTTCTCATCACAAGTATAAACAACTGAATTGTTTTTTATTTTAATAAGACTTGTTATTTTGTGAATAAGCATACTGTCTGCAAAGTGTTGACTGAAACCCAGACCAGGTTTTGAATTTGTACTGAAACCTGGAACCAAAAGAAATTATTTAGAGCTGAGTACCACATGCATGTACAATAAAAAACACCACAGTAAATATAGGTGCGTTTGCATGACAGCTGAGTACTCTATACTAATTTAAACAGTGGTAGCCTGACTGTTTCCTAAAATATCAGTAGCCCAATAGTCAACTGTTAGAACAGTGGCAAAACTCCCACTAACTAATGGAAGCCAAATCTGGTTTGTTTGTTTTGTCTAAATAAAGAATAAATGAAGTTTCTTCAAAATGTAACTTTAATCACTACCTCTGTTACACAGCCTCACTGCTCAAGCTCCAGTTCTAGCAGATATCTTGGCTAAATGTCAAACAATTCCATCAGCATTTTGAAGACAAATATTAGACAGAGCCAGCATCTGAGATAATTTCCCCAAGCACCATTCAATTAACCTACTTGGCTAAAAGGTGATGCAAAAATCAATATTTTGTAACAGATGCTTGTGTTTCAGATGAAACTAATCAATAGGCATCAGAGCAATTTCAAATTAAAGAGAAATACAGACAAAATATCGAGCAGTTTAGGTACTGAATGTATTGCAGCTTAAAACAGCTCTATTATTTTGGGCAGGATATTCCTCCAGTTACAATTTCAATATATAATTTCTTTTATTAAATTAATTATAAGTTTTCTAAACAAAAAAATTAAAAATTATTGTCATTTTGGCAGAACTCACAAAACAGATGCGAGTTCCCCCTGTTGGTCCTACAGCAGCTGTTAACTGGAACAATGCATTAGGTTTCCTTTGAGTATAGACCTGAATATCTGGAATTTTTCTGTTTGCTTTTTCACAAGCAGTTTTCTGCCCTCTACTCCTTTTAGCCTTGTACATACACAATGAGATGAACACAACAGGAGACCCAGCTTGGATCCCAAAGGATAAATTTTAGGATCAGAGGGTGTGCTATTTTGTACCTACAAATAATGCAAGGAGACATTAAACATGCCAGTGAAATACAAACAAACATGGCAGCATGAACAAGAAAAGTTTCTTATTCACAAGCCTTTTAACAGGAAGGGCTATCAGTAAAAAAGAGGAACAGTACAAAATAAGCTTATTCTCATCTCTGTTTTTCTTTATACTATATACCCTCCAACCAAATTTACTAAAGTAAGGCATAGGACATGCAGAAGCACTTCCAGTGAATTGCCTTGGTTCCATAAAACCACTGTGACACTTCTGGCCAGTGGCCTAGTTCTCTTTGGTTGCAATAGCAGTTTGCTCTTTGGAAGCAAAGTGCATTAATAACTTATTTTCTACACTTAGTGGGGAGAAGATAAACATTTTTTCCAAATAAATAACCCCAATGCGTTACATACGGGTTTCTCTGCATGTGAATTCTTTGCCTTGGTAGGGCACTGTGAAGGCAACCCCCTCTCTGTGGTTCCTTCGCAGTTGTCAGTGTAGATGTGGGATAGCCATGGAGATGCTGCAACTGTCAGGTGTTGGTGTCACACAAAGGCTGCTGCTCAGCTCTGCTCCCCAGGGACAAAACAGTAAGGCTGCCATCTTCGCTAGTGAAGACTTACATGGAGGATACCATCTACTCTTCTTTTTCCTGAATATCCTCAGCCCTCAGCCAGACCAAAAGCAAAATGTAAGATCTGATTGTGAGAGCCCCTCTCCTTCCAATCATTTTAAGGAATATCCATTAAAGGTTTGATCCATTAGATGTTTGATCTCAAGGATGAGAAGAAGGCCTTAAGAGCAAGCCCAGATGCAAGTTTCATTTTAACCTCTACTCTTTTACAGGTTCTATTTATTTATGAAGACCCAAAGCTAGGTCAGTGTATACCTATTATATAGGTCAGTGTATAACCTATTATATAACAGCCTAAACTATTTTGCTGTTGACAAGCTATTGACCTTTGGAATGCATCTCTTGTAACAGAAAGCATGTGCATCTTCTCGCAACATTTTTACAGCATTTACCAAATACTCCGTAGGATGGATTCTCATTCCCACTACAGTTATTAATAACAAACTGTGCATTGCTGCAGTATAAGTACTGATTCACCAAAGAACACTAAATCTGATTATTAACTCCTGTGATTGTACTAGTCTGCCAGTGAGGAATATATTTTAAAAATGTGAGTGATTTATAGGAACCCTTATGATTTTATCACCAAATGGGCAAGAAAGGTAAATATTCAGAAAAAAAAAGCCCTAAGACATCCTATAAATTCTTTTTCTGCATTCCTTTAGAGTTTTTATCAAAGCGAGGAAAGTGATTATCATCTTTAAAAACACTATTTCTCCATGTTGCTGTCCTCTTGAGAGGTTTAAGGATATGAAGATTTCTCTTCAGAAAGAAGACAGCCAAACAAACTCAGTCAGAAACATGAGGGATTTCCTAGATGACCTATGGATTTATATTTCAAGATTATTTTGCAGGGATACTGAGAGCCATTCTTTCCTTTTAAAACAGATCAGATAATAGGATGATTCAGGGTACTGGTAATAGGCCATAGAACCTTTCACATTTAAGCCTCCAATCAAATCCATCCAACTTATTCAGGGACCTAGGTGGCATTTATTATTGATCCAAGTTCAGTTCTCAGAAAGTAGACAATTTCATCAATAAAGGTCCAGCCATTGTTGTACCTGGCACAGTGTCACAGTCAAAAAAATAAAGATACAGATAAGCTATCTATAGGTAAAATGCTCTCTTTGCTCCTGAACAACTTAAGAATATCTAAAAGACAAAGTACAGGAAAAGTGAGTACCTCCTGAATCATGTTTTAAAAAATCAAGGTGAATATGCTCACAGAATTATAATAGGCTGTGTGCCTAAATTCTTATCTGTTAATAATCACTGTAAATCCTCTCCCTGTTATCTATATTTCAACACATTGATACACCATTGTGCAAGAAATGGTTTCTTAAGGACTGAGAGCAGACTATCCAAGAAACTGATAGAAGTGCCATCAAAACAGCCAAGAATAAACCAACATGCCAATGTTCTGTTGATTTATTCCAGAGCGATGCACCTGGACCTACCAGCTGTCATACATATTCCATCTGGAGCAACAGCTGTCTGCTCAATAGTTGTCATATTGTCTGACACAAACAATTGCTTGTTAAATTTGTCATCAGTGATTCTCTATGGGGTTTGAAATACTGGAAAATGTTACATTTTGTTCCTGTCCTTAGGTTTTGAACATTTTTTCTTACATAACATGCAGGGTTCCCAAATGGGATTTTGTGCAGCTGTGCAACTCTAGTCAAAATTACAGGTCCTGGAGCATCTCCAAAAGGGTCAAGTTCAAGGTGGTTCACTGTGAGCTAAGGATACTTAAGTAAGGGGAAATGGAAAGTAATGTTTAGCACATCAAACTATGTGTCAGAGAAGATGGAAGGATCTGGTCAGATCACCAGGCTAAAAATCTGAGACTAAAAAATACACTATACAAACTATGGGGGAGAAGGAAGAAGGAAATTCCAGATCATTGAAAGTATGGAAGATGTTACAACAGTCGGGGCTGGGGCGTGAACTTCGAGAGTCATAGCTATGGGGAAAGAATAAATATGTTTATTAGAAATGTTATTAGGGAATGTTTTGCATGAAGCAGTGGAATTTGAATACTAGATGAATGAAGCAGCACGTTATTACAGGGTTGAGCAAGAGGGAGGACTGTGGTGTTATTTCCTGCGAAGAAGATATTCAACAGGAAATGAAGCAACATTATTGTGATAGGAGAAGGCTTAGAAATGGAGAGGTAGACCTGAAAAACTTCCAAGCATGGACAAGCTTTGAAGCTGAGAGTTGATGAAATCACCATACAAATGTGCATAACAAGAAAATGTGGAAATTGAAGACAGTCATGTAATATCTCTGAAGAACTGAGAGAACAGGAGTGTACCCATCAAAATAGATGCTTTATGAACTGTAAGAGATAAGCACCAGGATTGCAGGTAATGAAAAAAGTAGACCAAGATGCAGCCTGAAAAAACTGCTTTTAAAGTACATTCCAATGGGTAATAATGGGATCAGTAAAGCACATAATGCATGGGAAATCTAGTTAGCAGAGATAACCTGCCAGATACCTGCCAGACAATTATCCACTTAATTACTTCTTTGTAAGTACTGTTTGTGGCACAGGAGAATATGGCATGAGTGAAAATATTCAGCATGCTAACTTAAACTGCTTGTAACACGCAACAAATCAACAGACACAAAAACTCTCTTCAAAAAACCTTTTGACTAACACCATGCACTGGCAGAAGCAGGTGTGTTTTCTGAAACTCCAGGACAGAAAGTGTCACAAGCAGAATAGCCCTGTCCTTGAGAATGACCTGCTTTCCTCTCAGCTGTATTCATCCATGGCTTGCTGATCCTCATAACAGATTTGCTTACTTTTCTGGACTAAGCTAAAGATTAAATAATACTATATAGACATTTTTTTAAATGATCCTTTTTGGATCAACAGTGCGGTGGATTTATTATAAGTCACCCAAGACGTTATTCCTCAAAGAATGGGTTCTGCTTAAACATCACTAAGTTTAAGGATTGTGAAAGGGGAATCAGTGGTGTAAAGAACCACAGTCAAAAATGAACATCAGATACCTACGTCTCCATCATTCAGCTAAAGCAGGATAAATCTTTTAGTGGATTTAGGTTGACTGATGCCAATCTGTATATTCACTGAATATACAAAAGACTGACAGAGATTGAAAAACGAAGAAAAAAATGCAGTCGGATTTTTTTTTTTTTTCCATCGACATAATTGTTCCTCTTCTCACCGAGAGGTGGCACCTGAGCCACGCCCCGAGCGGTCCTCTTCACCCCACGCACCAGAGATGACAGCGCTGCACATTTCCACACTCCACTAATGATTTATGAGGTCAGACACAGGCTAAACATTCTTAGACTACCAAGCAGTATATGGTTTGTGACTGAGGTCAAACATCAGGGTAACATTTAGTCATCACATGTCAGAGTAAAGTCTAAAGGACAAAATTGGCTGCAACATACTTAACTTTCTACCAATGGAGAAACTTTGGTTTCAAAGAATAAGGAATGAAAAACTTGGAAGACATAGTTGTAAATATTCACTACCATAGTCATACATCCATATTTAGTTGTGGATAGTGTGGCTTTCAGTTGTCTGGGCATTCATTTTTAATGCACTGATCACACCAAAACACTGATGAAACATGATCCTGGAGAGTAGGTGTCAGAATTTCTTATCCCAGAACTACCCGTTTCTTCACCATAGATGGGGTCCTGAAAGCTTTCTTATTTTGCAAAGCTTGTGAAACCTTTCAGACTGGGCTGGGACACTGATAAGAGTTTAAAAAGATTAGGGTACTGAGACAAAACTTTATCTTAAGTTGTTCTTACAAATTACATTTCCCACACAACCACCAGCTTAGCCAAGTGCTCAGGCTTCCCAACACCAGCTGCATACCTCTGCAAAATTAGTAATAGTAATTAACAGTAAAATAAATAATTTCATTCCAAGCACAGCACCTATAGCTGGGAGAGCAAAGAACCAGCAACCTCATAGAGTCCAACTGGGGTGTCTGTTGCAATCTGGTAGATCTTTGGTGAAATGATGGTGAGGACCTGGAAAAAATCAGACCGACTCCTCTAGGAGAAAGAGGTGATACTTGTGTCTCTAGTGAAGATTCCAGCTCATGTTAAAACATCCATTCTTGAGATAGAAGAAGAAAAAGGAGAGGGAAGAATATTTATGTAAAGGTCTGACAACACTGTAGAATATTTTTTCCTTTTGGAATTCAGTAGATTGTACAAAATGTTAGATATTTTCAAGAACATTATGGGGGAATGTTCTTGAATATCATAATGTTTTCTTAAGCTATCTAAAAGAGGCTACACACATCCCACACAGAGCTACAGATTTTTAGTATATTAGGTATCTGTCTAACATCCTAGCCATGAAACCAAAATGAAATAGTATTACTGAAATTTGGAAATCACATTGTAATAAACGGTCTGCAAACACAAACACAGACAGTACCTTTGAGTGTCTCACAAATACAATTAAAGCAAAAGTATAGGAAAATATTCAAAAAGCAAGTTATTTTTATATTAACAGATATCTGGAATAAGATTATGTGGCACTTAAGTACAGAATCAGAATAAACGCTTCCAAGTTCTTTTACAATTTCAAGCAGAAAGACAAGGTGGTAAAATGACAGTGATGGTATGCATCTTAGCATGCTCAACTGCTGAAAAAGAATAAAATGTGCCTAAATTCACAATGATTATAATAATTCAAAGCTCTGGAGTATGCAATAGCCCAATAGATTAATACAGAAAGGGAATTTTGGCAGTATTTACACTAGATGCCCCGGACACTGAAGACGGTTGAGCACCAAGGGAATTTCGCCATTGAGTACATCTGTGAAGGCTTCTATAGCCATTGAGTATGTACTTCTATTTCTCTTATCACAGCAAGTTCTGCAAATAGAAGATCTCTTCCTCACAACTTAACACAGGTTACAAACGCCAGTCTTTTGCCAGGATGATTCACGCAGGCATTGTGCACTGAGCGCAAGTGCTCACGGTGCCCTGGTGTATTCAGCAATGTTCTATATTCAACCAAGACTGTGAGTATTAGTGCCAGTCACTTTCTGGTTGGTCTCATTTGAGAAAGGAGACAGAAATGTGCACAAGGGACATGTTCTAATTTTTATTTTTAGATGGATCTTTACAACCTTGAACAACTATCAAGAAAAAGAAGCCAGTGCTGTAAACAAACTCTGAACTAGAAATTCTAAGGCAATTCTAATTCAGACAGTAGGGTCAGGAGACTGCAAAGGGTCTGTGAAGTAAAATGCATGGGGCTTCCTCAGTTCCATTTCTGTATTGTCAGAGTGTGTCTCCTATAGTCATCCACCTGCCTGTAGGTACCATCTGCCTACTACTGTGAAAAATCTCAGTGTCAGTTGCTTTACAAGTCTGTCTGACTTTTGAGACTGTACATATGCAGGTCAGAAATATTACAGCATCCTAAAGCAGGCAGTGAGAAATTATAACTTCACTATATCCCACTGAAGACCTGAACTATAATGGTAATATGCTGATTTACATGGAAGAAGGTTTAGAGGACACAATCCTAGAAAGAACAATGTTCTGTTGATTCTCTGAGGTTACTGTACATTGTTTTCTTATAGCATCTTGTTAGGCTTAATTCTTTAAGGCAATTAGATCCTTGTATAAAATGGCAATAAGCTTAAAAAAGTCTGACATGGACTACATTAACTCCCAGATAAATTTCTGTGAATTTTGCAGTGACAGACCCAAAGTCAGCTGAGATATACTGGTGTACCTGTGTGGATGTTTTATGGACCAGTAGTACAGTTTAAGATAAATTAAACAATTAATGATTTTAGGCTTAGGGTAGGTGCATGTAATGTCTACTCACCTGAGAATGGAAGTTTATAGACAAAATGTAATTTATTAACATGAACAACACTTCTGTCTTCCTGCATAATGTTTTAGGATGTAGCTACAACAGTCAAGATTTGAACAGGTATTACATGAGCAATTCTGCTGACTGTCCTCCTCTCTCCCTCCATTTTATTAGAAAAGAATTCACTGGTTCTATAAAAAACCATGGTGGATTACATGTGGTCATGTGGTGATGATACTTCAAGGTAAATAATTTTAGTTAAGTTTTCAACCCATAACCCCAAGTCTATATACTACTTTTTTAATGTGTCTTAGACTAAAGTCATAGACATAAGGATAGTCTATTTTGGGAAAATTCTAGCTGTGAAAAGGAGTTGTGAAATGACATAACCCCTTGAATAATAATAAATTTGCCATGTTTTGAACTTAAGTCTGTATCTGTGTCCTCAAGCTGGCATGGCCTCTCTGCAATGTGTGACATCTGTTATTGCATAGGCCCTGAAATGGCACAGATTTACTTGCCACAACACTGTCAGCTATTCCAAATAAACTGACACCTATCTCTTGGTTGTACTGGTGAACATCCAGGCCCTGAAAACTGAGGCATTGTGGCTGCTTCCTAACAGAGGAGAGGGTGCGAGTGCCTTGAAAGCAGGCATGTGTAACAGGAGAAAATTTTAATTTGCATCCCTTAATAAAATATGCCTTTGTATTTATAAGTCTAAATATGGAAGTTTGCATAGACAAAACAATTTGGACACAGGAAGAGAGAAAACATTCTGAGTAGTTACATTGTTGTAAATCCTGAAATCAAAGTAATTACTCATTGAGTTGGGAATCTAGCTCCTGAAGTACAGTCTATTTTTATTTATTCCCTAATGAGGATTAACTTTAGTAGCCTCTGTACAAGGATTAAGTTTCATGACGAACTTGGAAGGAAGATGGTAACACTAATGATGAGGACCAACCTGCTTGCTAGGTCTACACCAGTGATTTGCAAAGGAACTTGTCCAGGTATTTGTCTCTCATCTCACAATTGTTTCTACTTACCTCATGGTATTTCAATTCTTAAGGCACTTTTGGAATGGAAACATAGGTTTCTTTCCAGATGAAAGTGATACAAAAAAGGAGATACACCCTTTTCACACTGCTCCAAGAGGGAATCCTCCCAGGAGTTACCCAGCGCACCATGTATGCATACAAGCTGCTCCACTTTGCAAAGACCTCTCAGCAGCATAGTACAAAAAATGAGATGTAATCTGCTTCTGCCTGTGGTTCTTTACTCTTCTGTTAGTTTGTCTGTCAGAACTGGACTTTACATCTCTTCATTGATTCATTCACTTTCTTCTTTAGCTTTGGTGCTCTTTTTGTGCCTTGTCCTTCTCAGCCTGCCTTCTCATGGTAATTTCATGACAACCCTCTCTATTCTTTTCAGCACATCCCCCCTCCCCCTTCACTCGCATATATTTCTCCATTTCATTTACATTTTTCCTTCTTTTCAACATGTCTTTGCTAGTATCCCAGCCACAGTTCCCCAAAGGTACATCCAGGAGCCAAATGATTTGATTACATTGTGTTAGGAGACAGACAAGGAGTTTTTAGTGACGAGAATTCTCAGGAGGTGATGGCTGCCTGCCGGCTGCTATTGGGTTTGATCAGAACAGGCAGCACTGCTGTGTTAAAAATGAAAATAGCTGTTACAAAGATCTGCCACATCAGATGTGTCCAAGAGACAATAAAACAGGTAAGATCTTCAGAAGGAAGAAAATGACAAAATGCTTGTTCTCTCCCGCTGGCAGAGGAGAGATTGGCTCGAACTCTTCATCTCTGAAATCGAGGACAGCAGCTTGGTAAGGTGCTGTTTTAGTGCACCCATGCCCTGGATTCACTGGTGACTGCAATATGGGGATTAAGGAAAACAAAAAAAAGATTATCCATGCCTGGGCACATGGATTGCTGAGGACGTGTGAAGAGCTACTCATCCACTGTTGGAATACATAGAAAGCAAGCAAGTAAGTAGGAACAGGGGGAGGAGCAGCAACAAGCAACATGATCTTGGTGTTACCAACATCAGCAAGGGGAAGCTCCTACCCTCCAGCCCTTGGCAGTGTTTGCTAGTAAGGAGTCTGGCTGCTGAGATCACCAGTATGGGACAGAAGTTTGCTACAGAGCCCAGACTGTAAGGAGAGAAATGGGGGTTTTGGGTGCTTCTGTAATGAAGCAGATAGCAAACTGCTGTGTACAGATTCAGTTGCTATAAATCAGACAGCACCTAGCACCAAATAACCTTTCACACTAATCCTCAGCAGAACTGTGAAGGAATCGGCAGCAACTGTTTCAGTACAGTAATTCAATTACTATGAAAACCACAGTCATAGATTTTACTGAGGAAAAATCACTGGGAGGAGTACATGACATTGTCACACTGTGGGGCTGAACACTAGGAGGGAGGATATCTTATTGCAAAGTGAAATGGTGAGGTAATGGTAACATTATTTTATAAACTGCATACACATCAGTGACAACTTTAAGCTTAATGTACTGGAATGTCTTGAAATAACAGAAAAAGAATTCATCTGACCAGATAACAGGCACAGAACACTGTTAATGACAATGCCAGCAATAAAACCAAGAGGAATTTTGTAGGCCTACATTGACCTGGGTTGCAGACCAACATTCCTTGTGTGTGTGTCGAACAGTTATTTATTTTTTCCTCCCCAAAAAGGTTAGTATAGGAAAATATAACGACATGTCAGATTAATCTACCATATGCTATTGTCTACTAGCAATGAAGGCTCATGAAAATCAGGCCCAGATTGTGCTGTACATTCTGAGAGAAAATATGTTGGAAGTTACTGAATGTACTTATAAATGTAGTGCAATACAAATCAAAATAGTAACAATGTCCTGAGCACTCTGTTACTGCATCAGCAAAGCACGTCGCTGTACTTCCTAAGAGCAAGACCTAGAAAATTGTGTCTAGGGAAAACAGAGGTGTGGCCAGAACCACCTCTAGTATGAAATGATGATCGTGATGATCACATGGTGTGTTATTTTGCCTTTTAATAAACTCTTCTGCATGGTAAATGAATGCACGTTCGTCAGTATAATATAGAGAATTTCTGCTAAAAAAAAAATAACTACCATTTAGCAGTTCCTGTCAACTAGTAGTGTTTGGGGTTGTAAAAGAGCATGGCAATGGTCAGTCCTGAGAAATCCCAGAAGCATTACCAAATGATAAGCCCCCCAAGCTGGGTTGTCAGTGAAGTTCATTACATAATGTCATGCTAATAATAATATTGCCACTGATTTCTGCAGGAGCCTGTTGGGTTGAAAGCCATCCTATGATCTCCACTGTGTTATCTGACCCCAGCACTGGCCCAGCTGTTAGAAAACTTAATGTTCATTCAGTATGTATTTTATTCACCTTATTTGTGTGGCATTGAACTACACAGCAGTCTTTGCTCAGCTTTTCACATTGCAGATCATCATCACAGAATCATCATAGAATGACCTGGATCAGAAGGGACCTTAAAGATCATCCAGTTCAACCCCCCTGCCATGGGCAGGGACACCTCCCACTAGCCCAGGCTGATCAGAGCCCCGTCCAACCTGGCCTTGAATGTTTCCAAGGATGCAGCATCTACCACCTCCCTGAGAAACATGTGCCAGTGTTTCACCATCCTCACTGTAAAAAAATTTCCTCCCTAGATCTAGTCTGAATCTATCCTCTTTCAGTTTAAAACTGTTACACCTCATCATATTCCTACCCTCGCTGATCTTTCCTGGAGCCCCCTTTAGTTACTAGAAGGCCACTATAAGGTCTCTCTGGAGCCTTCTCTTCTCCAGCCTTTTCAACCCCAACTCTCTCAGCCTGTCCTCACAGGGGACGTGCTCCATCCTCCTGATAACTTTTATGGCCCTCCTTTGGGTCCACTCTAACAGGTCCATGCCTTTCCTGTGCTGGGGGCCCCAGAGCTGGACACAGCATGCAGGGGGGGTCTCACAAGAGCAGAGCAGAGGGGGAGAATCCTCTCCCTCGCCCTGCTGCCCACCCTGCTCTGGATGCAGCCCAGGACACGGTTGGCTTTCTGGGCTGTGAGCGCACGTTGCTGGCTCACAGTCAGTTTTCCATCCACCAATACCCCCAAGTCCTTCTCCTTGGGGCTGCTCTCGATCCAATCTCAGCCCAGCCTGGATTTGTGCTTGGGATTGCCCCGACCCATGGGCAGGACCTTGCACTTGGCCTTGTTGAACTCCATTAGGTTTGCACAGACCCACCTCTCCAGCCTGTCCAGGATCCCTCTGGATGGCCCATCCCTTCCCTCCAGCGTGTGACAGCACCACACAGCTTGGAGTCGTCAGTGAACCTGTTGAGGGTGCCTCAATCTCACTGCCCATGTTGCCAAGAAAGGTGTTAAACAGCACCAGTCCCCATACCGACCCCTGAGGAAGGGCACTCGTCACTGCTCCCCACTTGGACATCGAGCCGTGCGACCATCCAGCCAATTCCTTATCCACCGAGTGGTCCATCTGTCAAATCTCTCCAATTCAGAGACAAGGATGTCATGCAGGACAACATCAAAGCTTTGCATAAGTTTAGGTAGATGGTGTCAGTTTCTTGTCCCTTATCCACCAGTGCTGTTACCCTGTGGTAGAAGGCTACCAACTTCATCAGGCAGCATTTGCCCTTAGTGAAGCCACCCTGGCTGCCACCAATCATCTCCTTGATTTCCATGTGCCCTGGCATGGTTTCCAGGAGGATCCGCTCCGTGACCTTGCGGGGCACAGAGGTGAGACTGACTGGCCTGTAGTTCCCTGGGTCTTCTTTTTTCCTTTTTAAAAATGGGGGTTATGTTGCCCCTTTTCCAGTCCGTGGGAACTCACTGGACTGCCGCAACTTCTCAATTACAATGGATAGTGGCTTAGCCATTGCATCTGCCAGTTCCCTCAGGACCCGCGGATGCATCTCAGCAGGTCCCATGGACTTGTGCACCTTCAGGGTCCTTAGGTGGTCTCAAAATGGATCTTCTCCTACAGTGAGCAGTTCTTCCTTCTCCCAGTCCCTGCCTTTGCCTTCTGCAACTTGGGTGGTGTGACTGGAGCCCTTGCTGGTGAAGACTGAGGCATAAAAGTCACTGAGTACCTCAGCCTTCTCCATGGCCTGACCCGTAAGCTCTCCGTCAGCTCCTCATCCATCCCCGGGCAGAGCTTCAGGCACTCCAGCTGGTCACTGACATAGAGGGTGACACCCCCTCCTTGTCTCCCCTGCCTGTCCTTCCTAAAGAGCCTCTACCTTTCCATACCAACACTCCAGTCATAGAGCCATCCCCCCATGTCTCCATGATGCCAGTAAGATCATAGCCCTGCAGGTATGTGCATGTCTCTAGCTCCTCTTGTTTATTCCCAATGCCACAAGCATTTCATAGAGGCATTTAAGTTGGGCTCCTGATGAAGCTGACTCTCTGGCTGGAGTCCCTTTGTGCTGCTCTTCAGGTGCTCTCCTGTTGACCTGTGACCCCTCTCCAGGCTCTGGGCATCTATTGCTGGCACTGGCATCACAATGATATTTGTCTGACAGGTACAACAACACACAACACTTGCTCACTTCACAACATTTTAAGGCCCTCCTTTGGGTCCACTCTAACAGGTCCATGCCTTTCCTGTGCTGTCCTGTTGCTTCACAACATTTGCTCCTCCCTCTCCCTAGTCAGCCTTTACAAAGCCCTCCTACCATCTTCTAGCTTCCTTCAGCTGTGCTCAGGTGGCAGCATCACATCACTTTTTATCACAGTACTGTGTCTCACAATCTTTTCACTATCCTCAGGACTGTTTATTTTTTTATTATTTGATTTTTTCCCCAGCATGCATTTTTTTCTCTTGGACTTTTCAAGGGCTTGATTTTGTAAAATACTAAGAACTTTCAATTCCCACTGGCTTCTGTGAAACATAAAGATGTCAGCACTATGTGGAACAGACCCATTAAGTTTATACAGGCTTTGCACCTGCAAATCCTCAATGAGTTTGATTTGTTCCACTGTCAGGATGTGCTTTTCTTCAGACATTCCAGGTGTACACTTTGACAGCAAATATTTTAATGTAACTATTAAAAAAGTTTTCTTTTGTTTTGTTTTCAGTTTTCTACTTTATTTTTCTTTGTATTTAACTTCTTAGACTTCTGAGTTTCTGTGCTTTCCCAAAATACATCTACTATATTTGATCTTTTCAAAGATGCTTCCTGTAATGCCATCTTCACTCCACCTTTCCCTAATAATGTCCTTTGAAATTTCTTCTCATTCACAAACACAAGTGCTTTTGCATACTATGATGCTGTCCAAGCAGTGCTTCCATTCAAGTGGAGGAAGAGCTATAACGACTCTCCTAAATGCTCTATAGCATTTAGAACTTTAAGAAGTAACAGATCTATCAGGCTGATGTTTTCTATGTCCTCAGCCTAAGGGCAGAATAAAATGTGAGGACATCTGGAAAAGTTTCATAGTGCTGCTTTTTAGATTTGGGGGCCTGAAAACTAAATCGTGTTTTCATCATTAAACAATATTTTTGATATTTTCCTTGACCACAAAAACAGCTTCACTGTTGGACTTCCTTTTCCTTTGAATCTATATATCAATTAAGGAAGTTGTAATTCTTAATAAATAAGCACATACACCAAAGAGGAACCAGTGCTACTCATTGTTTAGGAAATAATTTGGCATTTAGTGAGTTCTTTATGGCAGCTGAAGAGGAAAGTAATTAACAATTCATCTTGGGACGGCCCCTGGCACTTCCTTCTAGCAAGCACAGTAGTTGTGTTTTTTTATAATACAATCTTGCATATTTGCTAAATCATATGTGTTCATGTTACCCTAACTTTTGTTAGATGAACAAATTACATCCATATGTAGAATGAAACAATTAGAAAACAACTAAAATGTTATATATGGAATGCTGATTTGGTACTATCTTGCAGAATGCCCTCATGAGCAATAGTTTAAGGATAAAAGCAAATCTGAAAAAGAAATTATATCAAGAAGTTAAATTAGTTAGGGATTCTTCCATTCATCACCATGAATCCAATCAGGAATTAGTGGCACTGGAGGAATAATTATATGCTTAGTGAAGAGTCTTCTGTGTTTTATATTGTTGCATCTTTATTATTGTTCCTGTTCTCCCTGGATTGGAAAAACAGTCACTGAAACAAAGTCTAGACCTGGAAATTTAGCCTTTCATTGATTCATAGTCTAGAAAAAAGAGAGGAGGTAAAAAGCAGTAAACAGACAAATAAAGGCTGAAATGTTCTAAGTGTTAAATCCAAGATATATTAACATATTTTTTTAACCTTCTTAATTTGGTTAACTGATTCTAAAATCTTTTTGATTTGCTGTGTAAACCTGTTTCTAGCTGAAAAATAATTCCAAATAATGGTGCTCAACAGTTTTCAGAATGGTTGTTATATCAAGGCTCAGAAGATGCTCTGAGAATAACAATACTTTACAACCTCTGGGAATTGTGTTTCCCAAGCTTGCATTTGATTACTGACATTTTCAGATAAATGAACACTCAAAATTTTTTTTTCCTTCTCATGTTTTTATAGATCTAATGTATCTGAATAAATCTAACTAAATGTTCCACTATCTAAACTTCTAGGTATCATCTACATAAAAAGAGTGTGTCATGCCAGAAGAAGACCAAATTCAACAAAAGGCTGTACATTTATTTTTTCTCTTCTCTTTTTTCTTACTGATAATCAACTAATAGGCAAGCAGGCACATGGTGACTGGACACAGCAGAAACAGCACGGTACCACAAGGGGTGCATCACTCCCTGTCTGGTAGGTGTGAGCTCACTACCCCTGTATGAAAGACAATGCAGACTCAAACAGGCTCTTCCTTTCCTGCCAAAGGGGACTGGAAGTGATCTGAAATGCAAAAAGAGACTGAAACCACTGACTTCAATGGAATGTGAGGCATGCTTTCTCCTTTGTTTTCCAGCATGTCTGACTATTAAAAGAAAACATTGTCTCTAGCTTTGAATCTTTCCAACTATAACATTGGCCAAAGCTAAAAGGTGCTGAGCACTTTCTGAGAAGGTGCAGAGCTCCATTAAATCCTGCTAAGGCAGTGTAATAATAAAGGGACAGCCTTCTGACACTGAAACACGTTTGCAGCTTTCAAACTGTAATGTTTCTGTGTAATAAAACTGCTCTGCTGGTACTAAATCTAATCAGTACCACGTGCCCCATCTCTCATGTAAGCATGTTTTGGAGAATACTTTCTACAATAGCTCATCTGTGGATTCAACCACAAATGAAATGTCTTGCTTATGTTGCACTCCCTTTCCTGCCTGCCTGCACAGAATAAAATGAACTGTTTCTTCAGTTATCAGGCAGCCTGTTTCTCTCTCTTCTTCAGTCTGAACATATTCAGCATCCCTCCAGGGTTACTTTATTTCTAAATTCCCTATATGCACATATGCATACACATGCAAATATAAATAGATCATGATAGTTTTCCTGTTGCCATGCAAATTGGAAACAAATATGGAATACTTCTGACTTAAAAAGCCTTTATGGAGCATTCTTGCACTGAAAAGCTATTGGTTCTAATATATACATAGCTGAAGTCAACAGACCCATATGAATTGCTAAGTAATTCCAGTGACAAAAGTAGTATCTTTCGAGCCAGACCTTAAATCTTGTAAAAATATGAAAATTAAATGTTTTAAAATTAAAAACTATCTAGCTGTATTCTTACTTATATACTCCCACTGTCAAATAAGTTGCCTAGTCATTCACCAACATCTCTGAGAAAGCTTTCTATCCACAGTCAGAGCTTATTACCATTCCCTAGGAAAATATTTTGGAAAAAAGGATTTTTATCCTCCATCTGTGTTAAAAGGCTTGCAGGTTCTCCTTTTATTTATTGTCTCACTTTTTACTTCATGGATTCCTGGGAAAAACGGGCTTTTCTGGCCCCTTCATATTGGCCTTTCCATATAATTTCCTCCACTGAAATTCGCTGTGTGCCTTACACTATGGGTAGCAAGGTTCCCCGATTCCTGGTTACTTGAGAGAACAAAAGACTGAATGGTTCCTTGTGAATCTGTGGTAGTATTACCACTAGAGTACCTCATATTGCAAAACTGAGTCAGATTTTGATATGAATCACTATTTCATTTTCTTAATCAAACTTTGCACAGGCTTCTGGAGTGCTTCTCCAGTATACTGTGAAAAAAGTCACATACTAGTTTGGTTTTAATTCATAGAGAGCTCCCTAGTCGTTTGTTGTTTACACAGTGTCACTCCCGAATGGTAGAGCAGGACCCTCGGACTTGACACAGGAAATCATTAAAATTCCTGGTATTCTTGAAGCAAACTTATGCACAGTTCTTTCCTCTTTCCACTTCAGCAAGGGCACAAAGCTATAAAAAGCCAGCTACAACACTTAACAAACTTCTGCCATGAGACAGACTATTCTATGTGATTGATCAAAAGTGCATTTTTTTAAGCCAATCATATAGCACGTGTGAATTAATGAAAAACAAATGGAATACATTTCTCATTTCCTCAACAATTTTTTGTGTCCTTAAAAGCTTTTTGAGGAATTAAAAATATTTCATTAGCATTAATCCATTAATCCTCATAAACCCACTTGTGAGTTACTGTCCCATTTTAAAGTTGAGGAAATAAAGGCAAAGAGATCAAATGGCTTCTTTAGAGTCACAAGAGAAACAGTAATGTTTCTATTTCAGCAGTGTGCAGAGGCTGAGATTTATGCCTTGCAGGTTGCACAAGTGAACACAGCTTCCAACCCCACAGAACTGAAATTCTAAATGAAGACAAATAAGAGGTTATGGTAGAACTGGAAGCACAGAGGGCCAAAGTGACTTTCCTATAGTCACACAGACAGAAATCCAGATCTGTGATGCCACACTGCGATAAACACAGTATAAATGTCAAACCTGCTTGCTAGATAAAGTCCAGACATATATTCCATGCCAGAGGAACCAACCTTTTCATCCCCCCATTAACCTTTTTCTCATTCTTCTTCCTTTTTTATATGGTCTTAAACTCATATGTTATTACAAATATTTTCTAGTACCTAGATATAGTCTTGGATGGGAAACAAGGCTTTAGCTTTCTCGGGGAAAAGAGCCGCATTCTCCTGTATAACAGATATATGACCACCCAGAAGAACATGACCTTCCCTTTAGCTCTTGAAGCCGCAAATACTTTATAACGTATGTCCCATCAATGTTTTGGCAGAGCTATTCCAGTAATGATTACTGGGAAACAATAAATTGGAAAACACCCATTATAAAACTTCTTACATGCAAGTCCACAAGAAGATACAGTAAATGTTTGCATTCTTCCTATCCATAGACTGCATAGGATCCTCTCAAATGAAACCAACAAGTCAAGCAGGCTTTATGAATGACTGAGAGAGCTAATGGTAAGACAAAATCTCATGCGAAATTATCAGGTTTATTAATATTATTATTATACTTTTTAAATTCACTTCAGGATTTATGAAAGTTTAAATTGCCTATATAATAAGTTTTGGGGTATGTTATTGAGCATACTTGACAAGAGTCAAAGTCCTAGTGCAAATCACATTGCACAAAGCATGAACTATTGTGAAGCAACCCTTTGGGTCAATGAGAACTACAGTGGCTTGGCCACATCCATGGGAGACCAAGAACTATCTGCCACATTCCCTCCCATTCCCCAGTCAGACCAAAAGTGCAGTGAAGCAGACAGCGGGTCACTCCTTGGTTTTATCCATAACTAGAACATTCGTGAGGCTGTGTGAGCTCAAGTAAAATGTCAAATAAATGCAATTTTTTCAAAATTGCAATCTTTGAAAAAGAGCAAAAGACTGTTGTCTCTTCCATAGGTTACCTGAGCTGCTCCTAAGAATACCTCAGAAAGAAGTCTTCTATTAGCTGTACCTTGTCAGGTTTGACCTAGGGTTTATATTGACTATTTAATACCTTAATATTTGAATGTCTCTTTATAAAGATTAAAAATAAAGTTTTCCTTACTGTGATATTGAAAATAAAGCAGTTTCCCTCCTCCTTCACCTAGGTTAAAAAATGCTATTTTTTTCTATGAAAGGTTTTTATACAAGGAATCAGTCTAGTTAAATAGGGTCTAAAGCAATTAACCTATTTCTTACTGTCAGATTTAATTGTAATTTGACCTAATTGAAGACTAGAACCTGAGCTACACCTGTCCAAATTACCTTTTTGTACTGAGCCTGAAAAAACATCACAGTTGGAATAGGCCGTGCACAGAGGAATTAAACAAACTCAAACTGGGGCTGCTACGCTTTTGGATAAGCTTTTTGGAGGCTAAGTATTTCCAGGAGATAAAGAGATGTTCTGTTGCTTTCAGTATGCATAGAAACGGGTCTCTTTTAATGTCTCCCTGGGTAACTGTCAATGAAATTACTTCAGATATACGTCAGTATTAGTTGCAAATTAAACAAGTCATCTAATTTTAAGGAATGATCCAGCAACTAAAGAAACCACACCGGGAACCTGTATTTTAATAGCTTCTAATCCACTGATTTCTAAGTGTTTCAGGAAACTGCACTAACAATAGGTCTTGCTCTCTCTACCATTTGTTTATCACTCTCTATTATGAAAACATGGAAATATATTTGGAAGGCAACTAGATGCTCCTGTGAACGGAGTGACTGGGAATTCCACGTTACATATTTCATCCTTTTTTTTCAGTTGAGGGTAAATCATACCATCAGAAATTCAGTGTGTAATTTGTGCTGTAAATTTTGTAATTTTGGCTTTAAAAAAAAGTCATTTTGAAAAATCTCTTTTTAAAAGCATAGCTTGTTGAACATTTAAGCTGAATAATCAGGACATATATGTATGTATGTACATGACAAAATGTTATACCTCTGAACAATTCAAAGATCTTTTCTATGTTACATTTATTATGTATTTGAACTTGTTTGGAGACTGCCCTGATGTGTCCTCTTGCTATTTTTGAGTCCTGCCCTAAATTACAGACAACCAGAAGTGGGTGGCAGACTGAGTATTTATATAAATACTTTGTAACAACTTGTTAGAGCAGAAAAAAAATCACTTGACTGGCCCAAGGTCTGTGGCATTTGTCATTCTGTTAGAGCTTGTTTTGACTACAGCGGAGACTGAATGGGATGATTGAGTATTTTGGTTTGTACCTCTTTTGTCTGAAAAATGACCAGCAACCAGGACTATCACATTTTGACAGATAGAAAACAACTGTTCAGTTGATTCTGTGAGAACTCATGGGGTTTTTTTTGTTTTGGTGGATGCTCAACAATATACTTCTACCTCTGTTCTATACGAAGTGTCCTTCGTGTTGTAACAGGTAGGAGCAGGATAGAAGAGAGACATTTTGAGATCTGACTTAGCTCATGTATTACTGACCTACAGCCTAACTGTACAAAGCACTGTACAAAGAGAGCCTATGACCCCATAAATTCTGTAAGTTATAAAAGGCCATGGCTATGTCAACTGATTTATTTCTCTCTTACTGGAAAACTGACTTTGCTACAGTAACATGCTGTACTTTAAAGGTCACAGTGAACAGGGCTCTGATAAATCAGGCTTGACAAGCACATAGTGCGTCCATGATAACAAAACAAGAAGCTTTAAAATAAGTAAACAATAAAGTAGGTAGAACAGCCAGAATTCTAATTTAGCCAGATTAGAACAGAAACACCATAAATAGGAAAGCAGCACATCTTCTGCTCTCTGAGGGATTCTTCAGGTGCCCATCACAGTATTAATTCCAGGAAGGAAGGAATCTCATACAGGTCTCTATCCTATATATTTACTACTAGATACATGTAGACAATGTGCTCATTTCTTCAGAGAAAAACATTTAAATTCCTAAAAAGAAATTATGCTTCAAACGTCCTGCCCATAATGGTAACTGGAGTTGTCACCTATTATAAGACCAAAAATAGAATGCTGAGATCAAATACATCCAAATAAAACTTAAAATACCAGATCTTCTGGAATAACAAAGCAATGTTTGATAGATGACCAAGTTTGCTAGTGAGAGTTTGGTAAGAATATGCTCTGGCTTTCACAGAGAGCCAATAAACAAGTGTTTTACTTCATCAATCCAGTGTTGTTGATTATTGTTTTCTTTGTATTTTAAGCATGCGTAGACTCACACTTGATTTATATAATCCAGTTTTATCTGCATCCTCAATTTGCTTGTTTGTCTCCACAGTCAGAAAGGAACACACTGCATCCACAAGGGCTTGCTCAAACTTTCAAGTTTCTTATCTAAGTTCAAATGTAAGAATTTAATTGAAAAAAATACAACTGAAAGTCCTGCCTTTGTGGAGCATTCTGTTTTACTTTAGGTTAATTTAATTCTTATACCACTGTTGTAAAATAAGTCTAAATACTGGATACTCTTAATTATAAGTACTTTAGCAGGAAGATACAGATATTCAGCATTAACCAGGACCTTTGCATCTAAAGAATAACATATGTTTATTAAACAACCCATGCCATAATCCTAACTACCCATATGATTGAAATACTATCATGTTTTGGTTTTGACTAAATGTGTATTTTGTTCTTTATCTCAAGATTTAGTCTAAAATTAACTTACTGTACCTCAAATTATTGCAGACCATAGACCTAAAGAAACAACGTCAATCTCTGTTTCCCCAACTTCTTCGAGCTACTCTAACAATCCCAATAGTGCTAAACCCAACTAATTAAATTGGGATTATGTTTGTTTTCTATTATCACAGCAATCACAGTGTGATAGATTACTTTGCTAGAAAAAAACATGAGGCCTATATGGATATGCCTATTTTGTAAAATAAGGTATACTACAGAGACAAACTAGTGCTATCTTGAACTAGCATTTTTATATGGCATGACACTGTCAGTAGAGATAAGCAGCTTACACACAAAAAATCAGCTAATCACATTTATTATTTGCTTTGAATACAAATAACTAGATTTTTAAATGAAAATAAGACCAGGATGTCAAAATACTCCATGTGTAATGGTGACTAAAAATTATATGCTGTGACATGAATGGAGCAAAAAAAATGTTTCAGGATGACTGCTGTTTTGTTTTTTTTCATAAAGAAGAGCCTAGACAAAAGGTATATGACCAATTAGACAGGCCAGAAAAATGTCCAATGTACAGTGAAAAATTTTCACTGTAGAGAAGCTTGTCAAGAACTGTAAATAGTTCTGCTATGATACCACAAATAAAGCACTTTATACAGACTGGAATGCTTGGTTAATTGTATGTGACTTTTTCATTGATGTGATATGAAAACTCCCAAGGCAACATCTAAATTTTATCTAAGACTTCCTTTTCCTCATTTAAGGCTGAATGATTTCCTTCTATGGTTTTATCAATGGGCCAGAAAGGCTGATAAGATTGCTTCCTTCCTCTGTTGGATATGTTTGGACTTCTGCCATCCTGTCTTTAACAGTAATATGTTTGCTTTCCTGTCCTGTGTAGAAGCAACAAGTGTGAGTGAGGCTATAGCTTAGCTCATAAAATGGAGCTGGAAGATTTAACATAAGCAATAGAAAATCAAACTAAGAAACAAGTTTGCACTGAGCTACTCAAATTCTCAGCCATTGCACCTCCAAAAATGTGCTGCTATAAGGACAGCTGCAAGAGCACCATGAAACAAACCTCAGAAGACTGACTGCGAACTACTGTAAACTCCCTTCATGAGGAAGTTGGTAAGGGTCCTAAACTCTCCTCCTGCCTCTCCCTTATTATTCTGCTCTTCCCTCCTCTTCCCCATCACACACTTTTGAGACAGAGCTCTATTCTTATCAGTTCTTTGCACACCAGAATGAAGTAGGTGTGAGGGAGATGAAAGCATGACCTCATTTAATCCTGTACTGTACTCTCCTGTGAAGGAGAATTTCTAGGGCTGCAGCCAAAAGCGGTTCTCCACTTTTTTGGCATAATGGGAAAGCTCTTTACCTTCCTACTTTGTCCCCACAGCAGGAAGAATAATTTTGGACTTAAGAGAATCTTCAATATTTATCATGTATGTTCTTGCATCCCATATTGGATTTCAGCCCAACATATGAGTGAGTGCAGCAGCTACAGGGAGCTTGATACAGCTCTTGTATATAAACATGAAGAGGCGTGAATCATTAAAGTTATCTATTTCCTGAACACAAGCACAACGGCAGCAGCTGTTTTTACAAGATAAACAATAACACATCCTCATGGACCTAAAAGAAAGAATCAGTCCTGAACTGCTATATAGTGCTTTAAATAAAAAACACCCCCATCAATTAATATAAAGTTCCCATAGCTTTTTTTTGTGTCACTTTGAGCCATATTTAATTTGTGAGACAGTCTTCTAATATAATTAGCCTCAGCCTGATGTAGCATTCTCATTTCCGTGCCAAAAACACCGCCTGCAGCCCTTAATGCAATCTGAATTTCATGTTTCCTCCCCAGAAGTGATGTATTTCACTGAGGAGTGATCTCTCTTCCCATGGCCATGACACAGTCCATTATTGCATCACAGTTCATCAGCCTGGAAGACCATGGTGATACAATGGGCTTTTTCACTGCCTTTTGCCTTTGGATCTCTCAGCTTCAGTTGCAGCAGCATCAGTGAAGCCATTAGTTGGTGCTGGTTAACTACCCTGAGACTTATGCCCAACTTAGCAACTAGTTTGTGCAGCTTATTATGCACCTTCCTCAGGATGAAATAACCACAAGGTCCCTGTCCAGTCCCTCCTACATTCTTGTCGGTACACGCCCTCCTTTCTCCTCTAAATTCTCTTACATTTTTGTACTCCAGTCTCCAGCCTCCTTGTTCTTACCATTTTCCAGTCCTCTGCTCTTCTTTTCCTCTCCCCAAATACTTCACTTTCTTTCGTGTCCACCTCCACCCATGCTCTGAATTCTTACCTACATTTGGATCAAAGCATGGTGGATGCAGAGCACTTCAGATGCTTTCCTTATGAGGCTGTACTAGAACTACCATTATATCGTTTGTGGTTACTCACTATCCCTGCTCTAATAAATATTGAGCTATTGCAGAGCTCTGATATCTATGATTGTCTTAGAAAACCTGTGACATGTTTCCTGCCCAGAAAACTATCACAGGAAGGGTGGAATAGGCTGCCTATGCCTATGTCATATTACACAAGAAATTATTTTCATGCAATGGCTTTTTCTTAGGGGCAGTATCTGCATGATAATACAAATACAATATAAAAAATTAACCAGGTTACTTTTGAAGAAAAAATACACATATATGTAAGTGCTTATACATATGTATGTACTTACACAAATGTACATAAGTACTTATATAGAAGTGGATTCATTATTTGTTTTTTGATTTCTTAAATTATATGAAAGCCTAAGCAAACAAATTCTATGCTCCCAAACTTCAAAAAAATAGTGCCACCCATTCAACTGCTGAGAGCGGCAGTTGCAAGAATATGGAACAAATTAAATTCCTAAATTATGATATGGTTAAGTTGAATAAGGCTTGGAAAAACTGCACTTCTAGTAAAAACCAACCTCCTGAGGAAATTTAAGAGGTGAAGTCATAATGTGGGCTACTTACTGCCAGAAGAAAACAATATCATCCCATGCTGAAACACTGATTGATCTGGCAGTAATCTGAATATTGGGGGTACTAAAAGTATTATTCTTGAAAAGATTTTAGTTTTCAGATTCATTAAAACCTGAATTTTAACTCTAAAATCTGGATCTTGTATCTTTACCAAAGCAAAACCCAATGCAAACAGGGTAAGAGTAGCAACACGTCAAGAAATGTTGTAAAGTATGTGGGTTTAATTTTCCATGACATAAAAAGATGTGGTCTAGTAGTCTGGGTACAGTAGCAAAAGCCAGGAATTTTGTACTTCCAATCCTGCCTGGATCAATCAATAGCCTTAAGAAAGCTCTGTTGACCTATCTGCTTTAGTTTTTCAGAGCAGAGAAAGTTTGGTAAGAAGCAGTAATAATAACCTAATTAAATTTTTACTCTAAAGGAAGAGATCTATGACTTTCAAATGGCACAGAAAGATTTCCCCAAACTTGTCCATTAAGGAATAATACCAAAAGAATATAGAATAAAATATTTGCTTCTCTTGTGGATAGCCGCAAAAGTTGGACCTTTGTGGAAAAGGCCTAAAAAATGTGGCAAGACTAAAAGCACAGGTTCTACAGAATAGGAGAAGATTCTATGGGAATGTTACTTGTCAAAAAAACCCTATATAATTTTAAAGAGAATCAGAGCCTTTCTTTGGAAATTTTAGAAGTTTATAGAACTATAGATTTCTGTCTATATTTATTATTATGATCTGATATTTACAGATAGCTTGTGATTTTCGAATAGAACTGGAAAGACATCCTTTAGGAGTCAAACTTCCACGTCTGAAGCTCTATGTTTCTTGTTTAGACTTTACAGTAAAATTTTACCTAGGAAGTTCTTTACCCTTGTTTTTACACTTGGTAACTTAAACGTAACATACAGTAAATATATAAGTTATAGAAGATGAATGAACATCACTGTATGTTTGAAACTGACTCTTGATCTAACAGCATTAGGAGGCATTTTTTGGGTTGTTTTGCTCCTCTGTGTTACAAAGGTGTCACTCCACAGGATGTTATTTGGCATCAATTCTAAAAGTAAGCACAATCTCAACAGTCAGCACTTCTGAGAAAGACGATGGAGCATTCTCCGCACCCTCCAACTCCACATAATACTTGCTTATCCATCAGTGAACACCTGTGTTTTTTGAAAGACACTGCTGTTAGACATCAGAGACAGTCTTCATATGAGTCACAGCTGTGCGAATTCAGTGGCAGAAGGGTAATGCAGATTGCAGCTGGATAAATGCAAATACATATACTTTCAAAAACACAAATTTAAAAAGTTAACTTTATACCACTCCTTAATGTATATATTCTGCCATATTCATTTAATCAAACATTAAATCGAAACTGTTAAGATTGCCTCTGCTTTATGAAGTTAGTCAGCATTTTAACATTGCACTGTACTGTATGGGAATGGGATCAGGCCCCTCATAAAAATCCTGTAACTGAAGAAACTTACCTCAAAAGCAAGTTCACTAGATTCTCTGAACCTGGGGTTTTCTTTCCTCAAAATACATCCTCATTCTTCCTGTTATTTTTAAATCTAACTTATGATATGCCTTATCTCAAATACCATCTAAAATTGTAAATGGACTCCTAGATGCCCTTGTATCATTTGCCTCTCTTTGCTAGAAACTTCTGGATAATTTAAATTATTTTCCAAAACTTAACTCTGTACACTAGGACCATTCTCCTCATTTCTGGAAGTCCTGCTCAGAGCTGAAAGCTACAGAAGACCAACACAGCTCCAAATCAACTGGACATGTGGCCTTTGCAGCCAGATGTTGGCTAGGAATGTATGGCATTCCCGGACTCATAAACATAAAAGTTGGAAAATGGAAAAACCATACACATCAGAAATTGCTTATTTAATGATTTGTCTGTAGGCAGCTTGAAAATCACAGAGGCTGTGATTTTCCTTGCCTTAGATAATTGAAAATTATGCAAGAAAAGTTACAGATTTCTTAGTCTGTTGTTTGAATAATTCTTTATGATTTGCCATGCCAAATGTGTATTTTGAGTGGTGGTCCTAGAAACTCAGGTCAGCAGACAGGTTTTTGTTCATTTGTTGACAAATCACAGATAGGTAATTACAGTATGCAAGTACAGAAAACTGATTTTATAGGTGCGGGGATTTTTTTTTTTAAAGTATTCTTCCAATTCCAATGAGTCCTTTGCATCCACTCACCCACATCCTCCTTAGGTATTTCTGTTCCTTTCAGAACATTCGTTCAAATTTTAAAAAGTAATTCAAAGTAACACAATCACTCTCCTTTAAATACATATCACTTCTGTTACAATGCAACATTTTCAAACAATGATGGATAGAGAGAAGTTAGGCTAAGACATTTACCTGGTTTTATGCCTTACTGACCTGCTCTTATCCTGTATGTACCCTGACTGTGAAAAGTAGGTTTTTAAGTTTCTTTGAATATCTTACATTAGTTTTCATTTCCAAGTGTTAGTGAGACAGTATTACTTTAATGTTATTTGCACTGTGATAGTATCTAGAAACTTCAACTACACATACTGTGATATCTCCCATGCAAAGTAATAAACAACAGTCCCTGATAATTTAAGAAAGGAGCAATAGTTCTCTCTGCTCAGGCATGATGGTCCCCTTTCTTGTACTTCCAGAAGACTTTATTGATCAGTTCCTAAATGTTTCAAGATTTTTTGTTTCCAGCGCTTATTCTGGGACACTATTTCACAATCTAATAGGTTTCACTGTCACAACCTGCTACTCAACCTACATTTTATGCTTCCTTTTTAAAGAAGCGCAACGTTTCTGTTTGTATTGCCCAATACACCTCTTAGAACAGAATCCCTGTTAAGGGCCACAGTGGGGTTTTGACGGTTGGGTACTTTCACATTTGGGGTAACTTCACAGGAACCAATATGCTTCTCATAATTATCTCATGGTACATTCGTAAGTATAAACTAAATACACAACTGTAACGAGCCATGGGGACGCTCAGCAAACAGAAGAATATCAGCTTTTAGTCACACAGAGATTAAAACTTCTTTATCCTAGGCTTGATCTGTAATATTTTCTTCATATACTACTCAGTCTGCCACTGGATTGCTTTTGCTGTCATCATTCGTGCATCATTTTTTGTTGACCACCCTACTGAGCAAATTCTATGATATCCTGACAGTCAAAAATGTTCAACCTGTATTATCTTTCCTTTTTTTTTTACTTCAGTTAACATCAAGTGTATTTATTTATGGTTTATAATGTGGCAGAAGATAGAGGCAACCTGGACTTCTGCCTGTGTTCAGACTAGATCAAAGCTTTTAAACATCTAGCTGTTAAGTTAGATTCTTCTTTAATACAGGGTTAAAAAAGAGATGTGCTTTTAAACTTGTTCCATTTTTGGTAATTTGAGATGGTAACTGGCAACTGTGAAACTGAGTGTCCAAAGAGAAATGATGAGTACTGTGTTTAATGCCTCAGTTTTCAGATTACCATTTTTTAAATTAGGCAGCATAGGGAAAACTAAACCATTCCTTTATTTTTAGGGTGGACATACATAGTTTTTAACTCTGTTTTTGCTAATCCTTGACAAGCCTTTACAGATACAATCTGACTTTAGATTTAAAGGACTAAATTAATCTCTGGACCAAATCTGCAGACAAATATTCCACAGGAAACAAACATTCAATTCCCCAAACTTTAAAAGATCTGCCAGGTGTGAATAATCCAAAATATTTAGTAAAACTATAATCCCAGTGATCTCACTTTAAAAAACTTACTGTTTTGTAGTTGATAAATCTAAACCACAGCAGATGGAATCATTATTCTATGAGTCTACGTATGTCTACTGGTCACTGCATTCTTCAGGCAGAAGAAATCCTGCTTGTGATTAGAGTGAAAGCATGGTGGCTGCCAAACATCTGTGAGAAATTGAACACTATTCATTTATAATCTGAAACCTGAGTGGACAACTAGTTGTTGGCCTCTTCTGTCTAGACTGATGTTACCCACCCCCACCTCCACGTAAAAGGGTCAGCCAGGAACCTGCAGGACAGAAAGAAATGGCCCAAATGACTAACACTTTTCATTCACGTAAACAGGCTTCACTGGCACACTCTTTTCTTCCACCTCCATCAAAACATCAGAAAGAGGAAAGCATGATTTTAAAGTTGACAGCTATGAAAATAAACTGCCTGGCAGAGGTTCTAAGAAAAGGCATGCCCTGGTTTTAATTTGTATTACGTAGAGGGCCTCTAAAAGTGAAAAAGCATGTGGTATGCTCGAGGCCCCTTGCAGCTAAGCTCCTGGAATGAGAGTAAATTCATTTATGCCCTCACTATATTTACAGTCCTTTCCACATGAAGGTGCTTTTTTAATCACAGAGTTTCATCCTTAAACCCTTCTTTGGGCTTTTACCTCTAGTAAAAAATTGCCATACAAAGAATACTGCTGAGTGTTAGTTAAGCTTCCCTAATTATACTTAGGCTGAAAAAAAAGATTAATATTATAGTCCTCTATTTAACAGACTGTTGAGGTGATTTATGGCAATATATTTTATAGAAAAAAACAGTGAGGGAGATCATAGCATAATAGAATGGTTTGGGTTGGAAGGGACATAAAGACCATCCAGTCCCAGCCCCCTGCCCCGGGCAGGGACACCTTCCACCAGCCCAGGTTGCTCCAAGCCCCGTCCAACCTGGCCTTGAACCCTGCCAGGGAGGGGGCAGCCACAGCTTCTCTGGGCAACCTGTGCCAGGGCCTCACCACCCTCACAGGGAAGAATTTCTTCCTTTTACCTAATCTAAATCTCCCCTCTTCCAGTTTAAAACCAACACCCCCCATCCTATCCCTACACTCCCTGATGCAGAGTCCCTCCCCACCTTTCCTGTAGCCCCTTTAAGCACTGGGAGGCCGCTCTAAGGTCTCCCCGGAGCCTTCTCTTCTCCAGCTGAACACCCCCAACTCTCTCAGCCTGTCCTCACAGGGGGGTGCTCCAGCCCCTGATCATCTTTGTGGCCTCCTCTGGACCTGCTCGAGCAGGTCCCTGTCCTTCTGATGTTGGGGGCCCCAGAGCTGGACACAGCACTGCAGGGGGGGGTCTCACAGGAGCAGAGCAGAGGGGGAGAATCCCCTCCCTCGCCCTGCTGGCCACACTGCTCTGGATGCAGCCCAGGACACGGTTGGCTTTCTGGGCTGTGAGAACCCTGGCTGCTTGGACAGTTTCTCTACCTGTTCTTGCTTCCACCTTCTGTAAACTTCCTTTTTGTGTTTGTGCTTGTCTAGTTTCTCCTTGTTCATCCATGCAGGTCTCCTGGTGTTCTTATCTGACTTCCTCTTTGTTAGGCTCATTGCTCCTGAGCTTGGCAGAGGTGGTCCTTGAATGTTAGCCAACTTTCTTAGGGCCCTCTTCCCTCCAGGTCTTTATCCCATGGTCCTCTCCCAAGCAGATCCCTGAAGAGGCCAAAGTCTGCTCTCCTGAAGTCCAGGGCAGTGAGCTTGCTGTGCACCCTCCTTGCTGCTCTAAGGATCTTGAACTCCATCATTTCATGGTCACTGCAGCCAAGGCTGCCCTTGAGCTTCACACTCCCCACCAGCCAGATGTCTAAATTTACATGCCAACATTTTGAATTATAGAGCAACTATAGGTAGTTAGAGGCTGAATTTTGAAGGGTTGATCATTCAGAAATTCACCTAAGTTTAATTACTGATTTACAACATAAAGAAGTCTAGCTATGAAGCTGTACATATACAAGACTGCTACCTCCACTGCATCAGTGTGGCTGTAACGAATTAAACATCATTATATTGGCAAAGTGGAAAGGTTTCGATTCAGTTAACGATTATCAGCATAAAGCCAGCATAGCACAGTTAATAGGTCAAGATCTCATCAGAGGTGATTTCCAGTGAAACTGGAGTAATGCCATGATAGATCTCAGTATCAATGGCAGGAAGCTGGAGAAACTTGATGCTTATGGGTTCTCATACATTTAATTCATTTCAAAAATTTATCATTTTTTTGTGATGAGCTGTGCTTCTACACTTCAATTTCTGCCTTCTTTATCTGTGAGGTAGGAGGATATCGGTTTGCAAGATGACCCTATTGTTATTTAAACAAAGCTTTTAGCATTTACTCATTATAATTCAGTTTTGTACCAAGTAGATTAGATATAAGAATTTGTATAGTAATATCTGTGATTAACAAGACAAAATGCCTCTTTTTTAGTTCCCATGGCATTATCTCCACAGAGAACTGGAAATCTTTTCTTTAAAAAATGTTAAGTAAATCTGTGAATTCTATTGTACTTTTATCCATTTTAATAGCGTAAATGTTCAAATTCACGGGAAGTGCTTTTTGCTTTTAATGACACAGTATCTAAAAGGTTTATGCTAAATCCTTAATCATATTCCTCCTGTTTAGCTTTTGCTCTTGGGTATAAAACCAGAAATGGTCACAGAACTGCAAGCTTGGAGAAAGATCAAAGAGACAGCTAGAAAAAATAAAACAAGTACACATAACTGCAATGAAGATTGTTGATAAACACATCACAGTGTGTGTAGTAATCACACAGTACAGTTATGACCACTGTTTGAGTTGAAACTTGGTATTTGACTGAACAGAGACACAAAGCTTGTAAATACATTACAATTTACAGTTTCTATTACCATAGAATCTGGACCTAATTGAGACTGGAATTCAAATCTTCACAGGTACTATTCAGTTAATATTCTAGATAATATTTGACAAATATACCTGCCCAATAAAACATATAATCTAAAAAGGATAGAAGGCAATCTGGAAGAAAGGTGGTATTTTTTCCATTTTACAGGTTTGGAAACTAAAACACAAAATGGTTTCAGGGTTAACCCAGAATATAATGATTTCTATGGGCTTTGGCTAGACTCTTGGATTATATGAACATTGTTTCCAAATGTCTCCTCAGAATCTGCCAGACACAGTACAGTGCAAGGGGTTTTGGCAAGATGGTGCAATAATGCAGGCTGCTCTGTGGAACATGTGACACAACCAGCAGAGCCATCGCTGGTCATCACCACAAAAGTCTGCAAGGACATAGTGGAGGCCTCTCTAAATCTGGGTGTTTCTGGAGGCTTCCTTTAGTTTACCAACAGTTTGTCTCTATGACTCCTCAAGAGCAATCAAAATTTAAGACTAAAATCATGAGGGAATTTGGCTTTAAGGACACTATTACAGGCATTTCTTTATCCACACATGGTATAACTCAATGTGATATAAGCATTTGAATTTAGACCTAAGCTTCTCACAATTCAGAAGTAACCTGTTCCTCTAGTCCTTAAGAAATTAAATGGCTCAGTTCATCCAAACACATGCAAGTTCGGATGCTTCTCTAGGTCTCTGGAGTCTCCAGAAGTAGGGCAAGAAATCTCATTAAAATGTGCGTGACTTCAAGGAAAGTTCCATGTGGGGTGTGGCTGCAGAATCAGACCTGACAATGTGTTCCTTTTGCTCAAACTTCATTTTCCAGAAACCCCTCAGCTGGCCTGATTCTGTGCACACAATCCTGGGTACCTGTGTCTGAGCTATACAGACATTCCTTCAACACTCCAAAGTGGGGTGTATTACACTTCATGGAACACTGAGAGAAATTTTCAGTGGAACACTGAGAGAAATTTTCATTCCAATGATTTAAGAAGACTACAATTAATGAACTAAATCCATGAAACTGCCAAATGAAACTAAAGAATTCAAGGTTTTCTGTACATTCCATTTTACAACTTTGTCAGTTACCTCACAATTTTTGCAAACACAATGGATTCACGATTGCTAGATTTAGTTTTGTACTATATTGTTTGATTTTAATCACTATTTTGAAAATAAAAATTAGTTCTGATATATAATTCATATTCTCATTTAGTCCACGCTGTATTTCATAATGTATTCTTTAAAATTTTACATTGAAATGGTTCTTTATTAATATCGCATTTTCCATTGTGTTTACACATGCAAAATCACAGCATTGTTGTTGCAAGATTTCTGGTAAGTGTGGAACAAGGCACTTGCAAAAGCTGTGTTCACTGCTTTCAATTTTCAGCAGGGCACATTACACCCAACATTTTAAAGCTACAAAAGAAATATACTCTTACAATCTCAGATGAATATAATGTCTTTGCTTGAGATTTTAACAAGTAATATCTAGCCACAGGTCACTTGAAAAAATCAAAGTTCAACCCATTTACAATATGCCTTACAAGACAGTCCTTTAGTGCTGCAGGTTCTGCAGACTTTATGTGGCCAGTTAAAAATTACACAATAGGTCAAAACTAATAAAGTGTAATATTTTTACTATTTCAATATTCTATATGTTTGTTTCTTTATTGAATCTGATGTCCTTGAATTTAAACAACAAATTTTGTAATCATGCAGCGTTTGACAGCTGCAGTTGCTCTGCTGCTTAGTTCTTTTAAAAAACATCTATTATCATCTTTCATTAGTATTTTTTGACGTTTCCAACACTGCAAATTACCTGCCTTTATAAAGTAATGTGCAGATATGAGCAAATATTTAGGACTCAGATCAGGATGCAACAATATGATATTTAAAATTATTATTTTGATATTCTATCATTGACGATATTCCTCATATTAACAAGACACGTTCATCCTCAAAAAGATACCTCCAGTAGAGCATGTACCATATCCATGTAAGAACATAATGACATAATTGCAGTATGAAAAACATGCTAACACTGCTTAAAGCTTACCAGCTTCTTTTCAGAATTTTTACTGCCTCATTTAGGAAAATATTAAAGAATTGAACAATGCAAAGGTTTTTTTTAAACTGGAACTTAACAGCTCATGATCTAGTATTTGCCACTAATGTGAACAAACAGTACTATATGATGCATAGCTTAGTGAAAAAACTCAGGTGAACTTCCATAAGCTGTAAGTCAGACATTCAATCACAATACGTAAAAATCGTTTCGTCAATTCTGAGGCCAACAGTTCTTCCTTAAAATGGCACACCAACCTGCCTCACTCTTTTCAGATTAGGCCCTTCTTCTGTCTGAGCCCTGAAGCTTGTATTATGCATAAATATGTATAAATCACATCTATTTTCATATTACACAAATACTTGTTCTATTTCCTCTGAAAGTCTACTCCACATGTTCAGTACTTTTATATTGACTTTAAATATAGATTTGTTCAACTGCAGCCTTTTTAGTCATCTGCTTACCTTGCCCAATTTATTCTAGTGTATTTACTAATTTATTTTACACGTAGACACTCTTAGCAACATACACTCAACTCTTTGCTGCTGTCCTCTGGCAGGGTAAGCTCCAGCCTCCTGTCAGTGAAGCCTGCCAAGCTCTGTATAGCTCCCACTCCCCGTGCAGTCATATAGAGAGGGTTTACGCTTTTCCATCTTCTGTGGCTCCTATGCAGCAGGAAGTACTGGGTGCAAGAGTCTCACTGCCTGCCCTGTGATGAAAGTCCACATTCTGCATATACAATCTAGTTTTTTTCTAAAAAGTACGGTCACAGATTTGAGGACTGAAGCTAAAAGTAAGCCCATGAGAAGTTTTAGATGTTAGGAGCTTTGGATAAAGTTGAGATGACTCTGATCTGCCTGACAATTTGTTTTATATCATCTTTCTGCAGTAAGCACTTTTTTTTGGTGGGTTGAAGTACCTCCTTTCCTGCTAGTACTCCAGTTAAGACCTCCTGACGTAAACCTAGTCTGCTCTCAGTTTGTTCTTGTTAATCAGGAATTCTTGGAACAATACAAACACATTTGTATTTTTAGCACACAGTATGTCTTTTCCATCTGCAAGACACTTATTTAAGCTACTTCCCTTTCCTACTGGCTAAACTATTATTCTCAGTTGATTAGATGGATTTGTTATCGTATTCTTATTAGAATGTGAAAAGATACCGAAACTTCTGACTTCATAAAACAGGCCAAAGAAACAGGATATCAGAAATAAAACTTGAATTAGTATCTTTTACACTTTTTAGCATTTGTTATCACTGGAACAAAACATATGACTGAACAACTGAGCAGTTTAAGAAACTATTCCTCATAAATGAAGGCCCTCCATTCCCAGTGTACACTACAGATACTGAGCACAGTACAGTGCTAGAACGGGCTGTAATTTTGGATTCTGTCATGGCCACCTCCCTCCAAGAAGAGTAGGAGACATCACGTCAGGAGAAAGGAGGAAAAAAAAAAGGGAAGAGCCAGGCAGCAGAGGTGCAGTGTACCCTGGAGGGTAAGCTGGTCATAACAACTCAGCTAATCAACAGTCTAACCTACCTCCTGCTAAGCCGACAGTGCGTTTCAGTTGATAATGCAACTTCTCAACACCACTGTGTTTCAGTACAAGTTGTACTTGGCAGCCTGCCACGGTGCTGAGTGATCCTTCTCCTGCGGGATTCCAGAGCTTCCACAAACACAACAGGTCACTTTCCACTAATGCGACATAAAAGAAAGAGATTGAAAATGTCAGTGTTGACATTGGCTGCCTGCTGAAATCAGTATGCAGAACCAAGCTCTGCTTACAATGCCCACGTTAAAGGGAAATCACGTAACTCCCTCTTTCCCCACTCGACTTCACCTCTCCCACATACAGACACGCTACCAACGCTGAACAGCTGGCTGGAGTCTGAAAAGAACGGCTGCAAAGTAATGAGTCTGAATCATTTTTAATGAGCACACATCTAGCTTCAGGATGGCAATGGTTGAATACCAAATGCTATATTGCCCAGCTGCCAGGGATAACCTAGCTCTGCCTGCGGCACTGGAAAGAACACAAGTATCTAGCAACACACACTCCAGGTGTTTCTCTTGGCCTGCTTGTCAGTGATAACACCTTTTGTAACATTTTGTACACTTGAAGGATTTCTTTCTTCTGTAAAATATTCAATAAATGTAAAGTAGTATTTTGGCTGTAAATTAGTACTGCATGGATTGTCTCGTAAATTCTTGTACAGTAGGAAGTGCCCTAATCTTAACCATTTGGCTTAGTAATGCACTTAAGGCTGCTTAAACAAACGTTGGAGAAAAGATTTTTTTCTTTTAAGATCAGATTAATTTCAATGTTGCTTTCAGAGAACACAAGCAAGACCAATACTTGAAGTCTGAATATTAAGTATGAATTAATAGAATGGCATAAAAAATAAATTGATGACCTGCAAAAACTACCTCGTTTTTAATGTTAGAAAATGTGATCACAAAGCTTGAAAATGGAAGATGAAAATTGTTAAAATGCTTTGGAAAGTAATCCATCACTGTTACTATTGATATGTCACATACTACACTTCAGAAGAGGATATGTCAAAATACATGGGGACTGTTGATTTAGCTCTGGCAGGCTTACAGCTAGCTAGATTCCTCTCCCAAAGATGTGCTGTGTTCACACCAAGGAGAGTAAATTCTTTAAAAAAAATCAGGAGAACTAGATCAATTCACACAATTACAGGTATAACCCACAGTATCCAGGAAAGAATAAACATTTAAATCAGGATGGGTTTGCTACCTAAACAGGCTCTTGAAACAGCAAAAGCCTCAGTAGGCCATTCAGTAAAGAATATCACTAAATTAATGCCAATAATATTTTAATCATGCACCATCTTCTATATCCCATTATTTTTATATTAATGAGTAAATGAACTGTGAAAAGACGTTGGAAAACACAGGAGAGAGAACATGCACCGATTAGCCAGCCGGCTTTTTGGATCTTTTAAAAATTTCATTTATGTCATGCTTCTGTAGCCTCATATGGCACCAGCATAAGCTGGCTTGCCACTTACTGCTTATACTGTTTATTTGTACCCATTTGTGTTAGTTCTGGAGTTGGCTGTTTACCAATTTCCCTATCTCCGTGGATTATCTCCTCCATTTTCATACATTTTCTGAAGCCCTAAGGCAACTGAATATTAAAATAAAACTAGAGTCTCTTTTGAATCCTTGAAGTAAATTTAAGAATTTAATGAGTCGAAATTTCTCCTGTTGTGGAAGTGGTACTCCAAATCAACGTGTAAACGCTATCATTTTTATTTTGGAAAGAGTAATAGAAACTTGTATCAGCTATTTTTAATGGAATGTAGGTCTTAAAAATCTTATCGCTTTCTTTTGATCTCAAATATTGTTTAATAAAGGTATTATTAATTTGTATTCTTTTGATATTATACTATATACTTACTATTCATTGAGACTCTTGCAATAGTAGTACAAATAAAGAAGATACATTCTCCCATGCTTGTGATTCTTCATTCGGTTTCTGAGAAAAAGTGGTCTAGTACACTGATTCAAACCACAGCTACAAATAACATTAATGTTTATGTATGTTCTTAAATCACAGTTATAGTAAGGCTAAAATTTGACTCTTAGTCACTTTTCTGTTGCTGAATTTTTTAATCTCTTATTACAATGGCCTGCCTAATGTGTTTGATAAACATGAAACATTACAAATGAAGAAATAAATAGGATTAACTGAAGTGCTCTTTTCTTATACTTTAATTACTACTACTGCAACAGCTTGAGCCTATTTTCCTCTGTGGATTGAAGGATTGGAAGTTTGAATAGTACTTCTTTTCCAAATTCTAGTGTAATTCCCCCTAGTCTGAGAAACCAGTATCTCAGGCTTTGTCTTTCACAAGTTTGTGAAACCTACTCAAAAACCTGAATAATCAGGTGTTAGACTGCACTGAGCTACATACTCTTACAGCTACAAAACCCACTGAAAACTCATTGTTGATTCTTCCTCTACCCTTTAACCACTTATTCACCCAAGTGAAGATCTTCTTTCTTAACCTCTGAGAGCTTAACTTCTATGGGAGTCTTTGACACGTGTGATTTTTTTAATTGGCATTTACAAATAAAAGTAGACTTATCAACTGCTTTTTTCTCATTCACCTGCTCAGTGACTTCTTGAAAGATTCCAATAGATTTGTGAAAAAAGTTGAGTTGACTTTTCCTAAATATATAATTATTACTGTGTGAATTTGCTCCACTCTTTAAGTAGTTTCTATTAATTTGACAGGTACAGTTTTCAGCACAGTAGGATTATTATTCTAAGAGAGAGAAACATCATGCATACTTTCATATCACAAAGACAGATTTCCAAGACAGACTTTCATTTAGCCATAACTATTGCACATCTGTTAGCAGCTGGGATCTTGCATAAGTCAGTATATTGCACTTCAGTGTTAGGTGGCTGACTAGAGAACTTCCAAAATGCCGTATTAGTTTACAAAAAGCAATTCTACTGACTGAAGACAGAGTGCAGGAAGTCATTCAGGGTAAGAGAATTCAACAAAAAAAATCTTAGAAAAACCTTACCATAAGCATACATAAATTAATTAGAATCTTTTCTGTATGTTTTATTATCCTATCTTGCTCAGTTACAAGGCACGTAGTTTAATAAAATCAGAGTGGCATCAAAAGGATAGGATTTCTCTGAACTGCAGACTGAAATATATCATGGAAATACTCAAACCTATCTTACAGAGTTAGTTCAGGTGCCACCCTGGGGTGTCAGGGAATTCAGTTAGGCAATTTACCAAATAGAACCCTACCCCTAGTGTAAGATGACTGAAATCATCCATTATAACACTAACTTGGGAATGCTGGGCAGTTTACAATGGAACTATCATGTTTTTTTAATCTAATAACAACATATTAATACTTAATTAAGGTCTTCTGAAACCAAAGATTTGCCCACAGTACAATGTAGGGCACTGCAGAAATACCTGCCACTAACTATGCTATACCTGAAATGGAGGTTATAGGGACTGTTTACACAGCTCAATGTGGGGCAAAGTAGCTGTCCAGCTATTTTGCAAAGGCTGTTGACCTAGTAAATCTGAGCAGAGTGCTCTGTGAATGTAGCTATACTGCTCTCAGGACCTGAGCTATCTCTGCACTGCATAGCACCATGTAAACATCCTTGAGACCCTCCGTTTACTCATGGATCAGGGACGGCAAGCCATGTTAACATCTCAGATCACCTTTCTCATATAGCCTAACGTCCTTCAGAGGAAATATTTCTGTAGGCAAGAAGGCAGACCAAGCCTTTAAAACCAGTATTAGGCTCTCCAACTGCTGAGACTACCAACTGCTCTTTTAAGAAAAGCCAAATTGTGATGTGTACCAGCTGAGGAGCAGCCTAACATTATGGCTAAACTTATTTACTGTTAGCTTGTGCCAAAAAATGTGGGTGTCCCTGTCCATCAGCTCCTGCCCCCATATTTCCAATCTCTTTTGTGTCATGGAATAGCCTAAAAATTTTGACATCCTATCTCTGAATTCCTGCTATAGAAATCAAACTGTGTCTTACAAGTGCAGTATTTACAAATCACAGAATCACCTAGGTTGGAAAAGACCGTGAAGATCATCCAGTCCAACCTAACACTGACAGTTCCCAACTACACCGGATCCCTCAGCGCTATGTCGACTCTCCTCTTAAACAGCTCCAGGGATGGGGACTCCACCACCTCCCTGGGCAGCCCATTCCAACACCTAACAACCCGTTCTGTGAAGAAATGCTTCCTAATATCCAGTTTAAACCTTCCCTGGTGCAAATTGAGGCCATTCCCTCTTGTCCTATCGCTTATTACTTGGTTAAATAGACTCATCCCCAGCTCTCTGCACCCTCCTTTCAGGGAGCTGTAGAGGGCGATGAGGTCTCCCCTCAGCCTCCTCTTCTCCAGACTAAACACCCCCAGTTCCCTCAGCCGCTCCCTGTACGACCTGTGCTCCAGACCCTGCACCAGCTCCGTTGCCCTTCTCTGGACATGCTAGAAGGTCTTGCTCAATCTCTATAATAACAGAGAATCTTCTGGCCATCAAGTCTGTGAAATTGAAGGCTGGCATTGCTTGACAAATATGTGGGGGTTTTTTTGACCAGGTATCACAGTGGCTTCTTTTGCAAAAAAATGCTGCTTCTAATTATGCACTGAAAAAATGATTCTTCTAATTATGCACTCTCAGTCATCTGTTCCCGATTCCCTTCCCGTAACACATCTTTCCAAGGTTAATATCACACCATGATTATATGTAGAGAATTGCATAGGGAAAAGTTGAGAGTATAAACAGGAGACAAAATGCATATTCAGCAAAACAGTAGATTCTTCATTTTTAGAGTGATCTTGTGCTTTTTTTTTTTTTTTCACAGTTTATTATTTGTAGAATAAGGACTTGCTTACTGGGCAGAATCATCAGTAATAGCTCAAAGCAAAAATTACTCTCAAGTTGGGAAAGATAACTGAACAAAGCATTGCACCTTGTCCAAAGCCTGCAAGATGAACATAAAATTTAAAAAAATTACACTATGAACTGAGATTATGGAGTTGGTGATATTCAAATCTAGACAAAGAACTGAATACAAGGTATGTTTTTCCCATAAACCATATTTCTATATTAAAAGTGAAAGGAAGCACAGATCCATTGCTTCATCTAGCCTTGGAGTGCACTGCACTTTTGTGTTGTAGCAACTAGTGATGAGGCATTGAACAATCTGATTGTTACTTTAGCTGTGGTAGGACATTAACAGACAAACAGTAGGTTCTTAGTGCTTCTGTTCCTTAATGCCCAGCCTGCACTTGTAAAAAGGTCTTGTTTTTTGCCATCTTCTCAAGTCTAGCTCACAGAAGCTGTTGCCCTTGATTTGGTAGTATGTCATTACTAAAAAAAGACAAATGGCATTTCTGTCAGCTAAGAATCTAAATCAGACCTGCACTTAAATTTTTAATTTCTGTGTTCTATTCAACAACAACAAAACGTCCTACAGAGCTCTGTCTTAAGAGAAGCTGAAAAATCTTCTGTTGGGTCTTGCAGTCTGGTTTCAGTAACAAATATATATACAGTGCCTTCCTCTAGGGAAGTATTGATATGAATCACCCTATTTAAGAAAAGGTGTATTAGAAGAGAATGAATCATTGTTTGCTCTACGCAGAACTGCAGCACATTGTAGGTACAAGTATTATTCATCCAGATGTGTAGTAACACCACTAAAACACTCTTCGTAAGTATTTTAGCCATAGACACATTCTCCTTCTGGAAGTTATAACTAAAAATCTTACTTTGTGAATGGATACTCCACTCTGTACACACTGACAGTAATATAATCACTGTAAGCAAAACAATCTAGTATTATCAGGTGCATGTATATTTTTTCTCCTGGTAGGCTGCCAACACAGACTGAAAGCACTCAATCACTTTTGATCTTGGAAACTAAATGTTACTAACGTTGGTTAAAATTTAGATGGGAGATCATGAAATACAGAATCACAATTGATGTAGAACAAAAAATTGTAACTGACTATTCAATAAATGTTAGGCCTCATAATATCAAAAGATTGCTGTTATTTAGTCCTACTGTTGCTGCTTAATTGTCATGGAAGTAAAAGAAAACAAGAATGATGAATTCCTATGCTCTAGAAATGTAATAATTTCACAGATAAATGTTATTTTCCATTTCTAGAAAAGACAGGCAAGAAAATAAAAATTATCAGGATCACTTATTTCTTCCTTTGTGATTTCAATTCATGATGAATAAATCTATAAACTATTTTAGTTTTTAAAACTGAAAATAGTGTTAACAGCTTAGTTACAAGCAAAGATATACCATCAGCAAAGAAAAAATGAAAAAGTATTTCAAGAAACATATGTAACATTTTCTTAATTGAAACCAGTGCTATTTACAGTTAATTACAAAATGTAGTCTATTAAAATACAGCTAAACCCAACTGCAATGGAATTTAGCCTAAAGGTTTTAATTGTAAACACTGTTTGCCTCTGTAATAGCATAAATGACATCTTTAAAGTTGCTAACTTGTATGAAAAGGGAAATAATCATTACTTGCCAACAGGATGGAAGAGGGACAATAGTGTATTACTGTAATTAGGAACTTGTATCCTCTTTCTGCAGAAACAAGAGTCCAGTTTTTCCCTTACAGCAGATATGGATATTTTGTATTTTATCAATTATAAACAGCCCAGTAGATAAAATTTTTAATTCCAGTGATTGAATGCAAGATAAATACAGCATTTAAAATACCAATCTTTTCTATCAGCTGACAATAAATTACTTATTCAGTTCACTGTTAGGAAAATAGTGCTTTGATACTGCTGATGGACTGTTGGAAAAGTAATTGGTAATAAAAAGCATTTACAGATTTTGGAGGGACTGATCTGATCAGCATGTCTGAGCTGAGCAGAGGATTTTTGTGAATTAAGTTCATTTTGTAAGGTGTAAATGCCATGTTCTATGTCCACAGTAGGTGAGATGGGATCTTCCCTAACAGGACACATGTGTACCCTCTCAAAATTAAGTTTGTCCATATTTGCATAGTATCTAAAAGGAAACTAGAAATCAGGATTCTTTACCTGTTTAGTTTAATTATTTATATTGATCTTAGTTTAGTTTATTTTATATTGATTTTAGTTGATCTTTTAACTATTCACATTTATTGTCTATGGAAGATTAGAAAACCATTCAATTGCAGCTTTGCCTGAATAAAAACTGTCCATAAAGCTTACAATGGTATTCTTACATACTGTTAATATATTTTCACAATTCAGAACTTTTTTCCAGTATTTTATATAATTATTTTCGTCTAGGACTATACGCATCACTAACACTAGACTGCGTACTATGGACCTTTAACTAGCAAATGACTGGGCAAGCTTTGCCCCTAAAATGACTGAGATTAACCACAACAAAAAAATTATCCATTTGCCTTTTGCTCTAATCCACTGTCGTCATGAGCATTGTAGGTCTGTGTTTGTAAGACATTATTACCAACATATATATATAGCTTGAGTCACACATGACTTGTGAACAGTTTGAGGTGGTCCCATATCAAGCCTGCATCACTGGATTGGCAACAAAAATGTAGGTATTTCAAATACTCTGTTAAAGGGACTTCTAGACTGTCTTGGGAGTGAGGTGCATACTTACTCAGCTCCGTCCGACTGTGAAGCAATATAACCTGTAATAGCTGTTGTTATTTCCCTTCTCTGGAGCATCTTTCTTATGTTTTTTTCTCCATGTTATACAGCTAGTGGAAACAGGCCACGTAGAGGTACATATATTATTACACAAGAGCTGCCTTGGTGTAAATGTCTGATTTTTAGTTAACAAACATGGAATTTTTTAAAAGAAATTGCGCTTCTAGGTGTAATTGTTCTTGCAAATTCTGAAATATTTTACAAAGTCACAAAAAGTAGTCAACTTCCGGAGCGCACTACTGTTGTTCCGTGACTACAGCTGGCTGCATTCCAGCCCAATATATTGACTCATAAACTCAGTGCCCCTCTGTTATTCTTATAAAACCTTATTCTTGTGTGTGAGTCAAAAGCTTAGGATTCTCTCAAACAATACATTTCTACAGTCTCATTCTTGGTTGTCAGCTAATCATCTGTGAACTCCCTGCAAATATTTAAAAAACAAGGCAGAACAATTGTGTTGACTCAACAGTGCACTCTACCACCTTTTGGTCAGGTAACATACAGAAGAGGAGCCTCTCTCATTAAAGACACTGCTAAAGGCCCAAATTCTTGCTCTTTCTGGCAGCCCAGAAGAATAGCTCTATTAGATGCTTTAAAATTTAGAGAAATGTATTAAATGTTTGGCACTCTTACTTGCTTCTGCTTGTACAGGCAGGCTCTAGCACCCTTTATGCCCTTCAAATGAAATCCTAAACACATGGGAACACAGAAGAATGAAGGCCACTTACCAACAAATTTACTGTCTTTCCTTTTAATAATTCTAAATATCTAAGTCCTCTTAAAAATGTTACTTTCACTAATTTAATCTTATTATTTTTCTTGCACCGATTGCTACATATGCATAAACTTTTCAATTTGTACAGACAGATCATAACCAATTATTTTAGCATTCTATAGATTCAACAGCAAGCCCAAAAATTTATTAACAGCTCTGGAAAGTGCACCAATTTTCCGCATGAGAATTTAGACAAGCAAATTCAAACTGTGTATAAACATCCATGGGTATAAAAACTTTTAGAAGATGCTTGTGAAAAACATGGTTCTTATCAGAGGTTCGACAGGCTGGGCTTTCCCTCCTGTAGCTGGAATCAGAAAGTTAGTCTTTGTTACCCGTTCTTCAGTTTTGAGCATTTATATCTGAGTTTTAGCAAAGCAACTTCAGACATCAGCAGCTTTTAATAATTAGATATCCCAACCAGTTGTAGCTTGTCAAACAAAAATCAGAAATATTTCCTGTAACATTAATCAGGAAATCATTTCACAAATATGACCCTAGGAAAAGCATGCAGTACCGTATTTGCATGAATGCACCAAAGTTCAGAGATAGAGCAGGTGACAAACTGAAAGAAACACCAAATTTCAAGATCTAAAAATTGTAATTTAGTATAAATATAAATTGTAAAACCTTTCCTATCTTTATTAAGTGGTCTTACTTCCTGTGAAGCTGCTCTAGATCTATTATGCAGCTAAGAACAGAATTAGTCTTAGAGAAAGTTGAATCAAGTACACTCATATTCCCTGACATACTTTACATAATTTTTTTTTCAGTGAAAACACAACTTTGCCTCCGTTTTTGCTCTTAAAACTGTAAGACAGAATTCTCTTTCCATAGCTTGCAGAAGGAAAATTAGCTAACATGCAAAAGCCCATGACTCCACCCTAGCCTCCCATTTAGGCTGCACCCGCTCCCAAAATAGCAGTGCTTGTGCTACTCAGTGTCAGTCACAGCAGCTCTAGTGGATATATTTTTGATATATGACTGTAGACACAAGAAGGAGAGTATTTTATTAACTGTGTGAATAGTAAAAATATGAATTTTAATTTACAATTGGATACAAATTCAAGTATGTTTACCTAAGAAATGTAATATTTCCTTAAAGAAGTCTGAGAATGAATACAATTAAACACGTATTTTAGCTTTGCCCATGCAAATGTGAGCAGCCTTCAGCAATCTTCTTTGTTATCTTTACTTATTCATTACTCCAACACATAATTATTTTTAAAATATCACAATGACATGATGTTGTTGCAGAACATTATCTGGTATTCCTTTGAAAACTAATCTCTGTCAGTTCTCCCATGAAACAGAAGAAGTAAGATTTTCTACGAATAAACCCCACCCAGTTAAAGTGACTTCCTTCACTCAAAAAATCTGGAAATGAATCAAAACCTCTCTAAAAATATTGTTTTTCCACATAAGTAAGCAGAGGCAAAGACAGTTTAAGTTATTTAAGTGTCAATATAATCCAACAACCCATTATAAACATAGTACACAATCTTTCCAGAAAGCACCTAAGGAGTCAAGAAATGATACCTGATTGCAGATATATTTGTCATACTATTCCCAAAAGGTATTATGAAACACTGTCCTGTTTTTTAAATCTTCAGATTTAAGATCAATAATAATGTGAATTAACTTCATTAATGACATTGAAATCTTATTGCTACATACAAACTAGTTTGCAGACCTTTTAACTATACATTATAGCTTCTTTTGGCTCTTCTGTTAAGAAGTGTAATACCGGTTCATAAGCATGTGGTTAATTTCCAGAGACAGTGGCTTTGCTGGACCACAGACATTCTGAGTCTTGTATGGTTAAAAGATTACATTCCTCTGAGGTGAATGCTTTTTAGACCTAGAAACACTGGGATGGAGCAATGTCTCTTGGATCCAGTAATAAGGCATTTGCTCCAGCAATGACTGAGAAAGCGTTTTCATTATCCCACCAACAACTACAATGGTTTAAAAATGTAGCAACTCCAGAAATGGTTAATTATACACTGTATTGCATGCACAGTCTTTTGAGTTACTCACATCAACAGGAAATAGAGCAGATAATACAGCAAACACTGTGTAGAGGATGTAAACAGTGTTATCTTTAAAGAAATATTAATGTCCTCTTTTTTTCAGGAATCTCCCTTGATTCTCTATGAAAGGAATGATCGTTCACGATAAAGAAATGTGATGAAACAGCAGAGGATGTTTCTCAACCAAGTAGGAACAGGAGTTTTCTGGATTAATATAAAGGGGCTTTGACTTCATAAAAAGGAGCAAAATAAAGAGGAATAGAGGAAAAGATTTTATATTGAAAATTTCCATGTAATTTTTATTTTCCAAAGTTTCAGATATTTACCTTCCCTTTTTTCTTCAACAATCTCAATGTTACTTGAAGATATTTATGTCCCAAATTTGTCTGTCTTTTTTTTTGTTTTAAAGAGTAGGTTGATAGCTACATCAGTGACAGAGCTAACCATCCATAGAAATTAAATCCTCTGGATTTCAAAGAAGCTTTGGAAAAAGAAGAATCATCAAATTCAATCTAATAAAAACAAGAATAATTTCCAGACTACAATGTGGTTATGAAAATGTGTATCAACAAAGGTAAATTTTACATCACATTCTAATTCTGACTCAGACCCAATTTTACTTCAGAAATGCAATTTCAAAAGTGCAATGACTGTACTCTCCATGAAAAGGTATATCTTTCTTGTACTAACTAATGTACTAACAGACTACAAACAATTTTTGGATTGATTCTCTTCAAATGCCGCCAAATTTTCTTTAGCCCTGCTATTAATAGATTTGTTGTTTTATCTTTATCTTCCCATCTCAGTTTTCTGAAGTTCCTAATTTTCAGTTCATTTGAAGTGTTATTTCTGGGGTTTATATTTGCATTGTATATATGATGCAATGAACATTTACTTATTTTTTTTAATTATCCTTTCATCTTCATTATTTTTACAAGTATTTCATTATCCTTTCCTCTTCATTATTTTTACAAGTAAAAAATTTGGGTTCAACAAAGAAGACAGAGAAAAACTGTGATGATGACCATATCCTCCTACTGACTTATGCTGAAGGCAAAAGAAAAGGTATTGAGCAGTTAATAATAACTACTAAAGTGTATTTATATTACTTTAATACTATATCCCGTTGTCAAACTTTGCATGTTTTCTATTGTAGTCATGAGGATACTAGTGTAAATTCAGACAAAAAGCTTTCCTAAATGTAATGCCACAGACTGTGGATCCAAATTTAAGCCAAACCACCGAATGAATCTGGGATCCAATTCTAACAGTAGAATGTTTCCTTAACGCCATAGCAGCCATGACTTCAGTACTGACTCAGCTGTAATGATGAAACCTATTAAACCACTGACATCCTTTCTCGTAATACGATGAATTTTTCTTACACATCTCCCATTCAAGTACAGACGAGGACCAACTGTCCTTAGTTTCTGAGGTATTACATGATCCTACCTCAAGCACAAAAGCATTTAAACTAACATGCTTATTAGCTTTCTTAATGTTAAAGTGATTAACATGTTACCTCTTGCTAATTTTGTGACTCAAAGAACAAGACATTCAGCATTGCTCATTTCTGGAGTTTTGTTAGATTTACTTTTTTTACTACTGCAGCAATTGCAACCTATATGAAATGAGACACTAAATGAGATACCGTTTCTATAAAAATATTTTTCAATACCTAAATATATATATTTTAATTACAGTGATGTAGTAGTATATGTGTAATAAACCAAATTATTACCTCAAGCCCTATAATATACTCAGTGCTACTGCTGATTATCTAATGACTAAATCTATTAAATTAGATACCCATAATTTATGTTTGTAAATTCTATATTAAGTTTCTTTTCTGTTCTGGAATACTTGTTCCCTAGTGAAGATGCCTGCATGTGGATAGTGGGCATTACTGAACAGACACACTGGCAGACCTGAACTCACACTGCTTCTGTTATGCTGAGGTAAACCAATTTTGGACCAAAAAAAAGTGCATAGGCTAACCAACCTTGCTGAATGGTTGGACTTAGTCTGGGCACACTGTCACACTAGCATACCTGTGTGGCTTCTGGATGCCACACAGGGCTTCTTAGCTCTGCAACAGCACAGAATTGATGCTTCTGAGTCAGAGCTAGATCATGGCTGGCTATCTTGGACTACAGGCATAAAAACTTGGGTCTGTCTGCACAGACATGCCCAGACCCATTCTAGTAAAGATTTCAAAATGGTTATGTATTTTATGATTTTGAAATAAATATATAGGGCCAAATACTACTCTTACTTACACAAGAGCAAATCAGGAGGAACTCATTATTTCCATATTTAATTTGCAGATCATTAACTTCAGGTCTGCATCTCCAAATTTGCACTAGCACCACTAAAAGAAAGATCTGCTCCTATAACTTTGGGCTGGCAGAAGCAGCTGCTCATCTGTTTCAGAAAAGATTCCGGCTCAACTTGTACTATTTACCCTTTAGATAGCAGCATAAAGATAGAGAACCATAATTTTTTAACACAGAGATATTTGCTGAATAAAGTAGGATTAATGTTACTATTTAATTATTTATTTGATCTTAGAATGTGAAGGACTAATTAAGAGTGGCTAGAATATGTCAAAACAGGCAAATTAAAGATCTTCCATGTGTCTCCCCTACACATCCTAATGCCACCAATTTCAATTTTATTCTTTCAGTTCCAATCTTGCTACTAGACAAACGCTTGCTCCCGCTCTCTTTATGTGTGGCATTCTGTGGTATGTGGGTAAGAAAACGTTTTTGCCTTCCTTCTTTCATTCTTTCTTTCCTCATTTTCCCTTTCTTTCTCAGATTCCACTTTGATAGTCTTCGAGAGATTTTAAACTAACTACCCTGCATATCAGTGACACTCTGATGTTAAATAGTGTTACCAAGGTCATTTTGACAGAAGGACCAGAAGTAATGTTTGTTTTGAAACAGAGTGCTCTGTTTAAATCTGTTTATTTCTCTACTAGGTCTAGGCACTTTGAGCTGTCATGATGACTCAGAGCAAAGTTGCAAAGCCTCAGTTTTACAAAGAGATTAGTCACTTTGTTTTTTTGCACTGAGCTGCTCTGAGTCAGCTTCAGATTGTTGCACACAGAGTACCTGGGTACATCTTCAAGTAGTACAGGTAACTTTAGTGCAAATTTCTGAAAGGAAAGCAGTCTCTGAATATCTGAGCAAATAACTGACTAGGCCTACCTTTTCTAATATCCCTAAATAAGAACTGGGTTTTAAAATGAAAGAAATTGTAACAGTGTGAATGTTGATTTATATTTTTTCCCTCAGCCAAAGAGAAACTTTAGGGTTAGCAGCCTGAAATAAACTCTGAGTATACTAAACAATCGGTTGAGCTGTGCTCTTTATTCATTAACTATTTTGGGGATTAAAAATTTAGACACTAAAAGGTTTACTTTATTTTTTGTCCTTCAGTCACAGGAAATACGTCTCCTGAATTTTAATTTCAGCAAAACTGAGAACTACGTTTACACAATTAGGCCAGCTGCTTTACTTGACTATACACAGGGATGCTAAATCACTCACTTGTATAGACCTGTTTTTCATTGATTGTCTGGGCTGTATCTTTTCTTCTACTGCGGATGTACATATACTTGTAGTGCTTGTCTCTATATATGTGAATGTATGTGTATTTGTATCCATATTAATTTTATGACTGGAATTGATGCGGTATATGCTTTAGTCGGTACACTGTGTATCATCCAAATACAATTCACACCATTTACACTGCATGGCAAAACTCTATGTATTTGAAACATGCAGAGTGTGAAAATAAAGTGTGTTATTATTGCATAAATATTTTTACTTAATTGAAAAATACACTAACCCAAATTGTCTCTCTAGCCAACAATATCATCCTGATACTTTTTGAAGAAAAAACCCACCAGACATCTTAGAAGAGACTGAATTCTCTGGATTACACACTTGTATTAATGCTTTCATGTGGGTCTACAGAGAAGCATGTAAAAATAAACTGAAAGCTAAAAGCGGTGAACTTTATACAAGGAAGGAGAAGATGACCCAATCCAATTGTCAGTTGTGACAAATTAGTGTTGCTCTAAGATCATTTTGAGTTATTTCCAACTGTATGAGAACGGTATTTCCTTCCCTCTCCTAACACTGTTTGGTTACCTTTTCATAATGGCCCTTGTTGTTCTTCTTTTCTTCAGACCATTTGACATATCCTGCTATTTTATTAGGCATTCAGAAGGCTTTAGCATACCTTCTAATCATAGCATATTAAGAATAAGCAAATGTTTATGTCTTGATTCAAAGTAAAATATTAATGTCACTAAATTATTTTCAAAATAAATATTGTAGCTATTTATTTTTATTTCATTTAGTTTCTAGAAAAAGTATTATGGCCAACACCCCTCAAATGTGTAATCACTATATGAAGGAATCACATTAATTATGACTTTTTCTGCATACTCCCTTGCCACCTGTTTATATGCTGACTTATTTAATCACTATTAATTACTTATTATCAAACTAACAATGGACATTTAAATATGTAAATAAGAATAAGCATAGGGGCATTATCTGTTGCACTTGTTCATTCTTTAAACTTATTTATGTTATTTACATGAATAACCTTGATTTACCCATCTAAATGACAAACAAAAATAGTAATTAATTCTATAAACTTATTTGGGACATAATTAATTTGTAAAACTGTATGAAATACAGTTTCATTACATCATATGTGGCTCTTATGTTGAAGGGATCAGCATCCAATGACATGTTCACTTTGCAAGATTCAAAAATAACTGAGATTTGAACATGAACACTTCAAAATCTGGTTTAAGCAAGAGCAGCATATTAGGCAAGACTTTGAAATCTTCTGAACACTATTCCTTTATGAACTGCCTGGAGATGAGAAATACATTGCTATGAAATGGAGTGATACAAAGGCATATCTTGTACATTTTATCTTTGGGAGTTTTAGGATGGAAATTATGGAGAAGTTTTTATTAAAAAAAAAAAAAAGTATTAGTACTTTATTTCAAAATGTAACAAATGCCTTTATGAAAAAAGAGAGGTAAGGCTGTTCTAATCTAGTGTGAACTATAATTTAGAGACCCATTGCCCCTGTATTAATATTTATTCTTCATATTGTGGTAAAGGTCATTATGCTGCATATTGTACACAGAAATAACACTGAACTGCCAACAGTACTAAGTAACAGAATAATCTATTACTGAAAGCAGTAGTAAGGGAAGCTCTGAAAGGCATTAAGTGATGGATTTTGCACTGATATAACATATTTACACACACTCTTTCTTCTCCCTTACTCTGACTCATATCAAGCCATGGATGTGGGGGAAAATTACCTGATTGGCCAAGGTGCATTAGTACCAAGAAGTGTTGATTTAATCTACAGTGATGTATTAAAAATAAGTACAATATAAATCAAATCATATAAATGATGTCACTATTACCTAAAAAGGCACTATAGGTAACACATCTTCTCAAAACTCCATGAAACAGTGAATGATACCATGGAAGCAGACTAACACATGTTCACTGGCCGCATGGTATGCCAGTCATAGAGACAGCCTAGACCAGGTTGATCAGTTTTACCATTTACACCATAAGGGTGTATCTTTCAGAATGACTGTAAGGTTCCTAAAAAACACAGGCACATCTTAATTTTTATAATTATGATCATGCATTACTCAGTCTATTCTTAATTTTTTTGCAAAGTGATGGAAAGTTAAGCTTGGCAAGCATAAAAGATTACCAAGAATAACAGAACAGCTCTGACAATTGATTATCAGGAGACAGCAAATACTCAATGACAATCTCCTGTTGTTTCAATTTATTGAAACGTAATTTTGTTCCTGGCTTTATTATAAACTATTTTGTTTTGTAAAAACGTTTAGTTGTTGTGAAAACTACTTGTGAATCTGTGAAAACTCTTTCTAAAGAACAAACGTAGGTGTAAGGATCATACAGAATGGAATTCCAAGTTATTTACTTAAAATTATATTGCACAATCTATATTTGTGTTGGTGAGCAGCTACTTACCCAAGCAGTCCTACAGGCTAAAAACAACAAATTGGTATTTCCTCATGCATTTCCTCCTGTACTGATAGGTGCATAGTTTGTCCCTTAAGTACATGGTTCAGGTAAAATTTTCTTAAAAATTTCACTATCAAAGTATAGATGTCTTAACATTGAAATGACTAATTTCAACATATGCTATCCTATCTACTTTAGATTTTCCTCCTTCATAAACCAGGAAAGAAAATACTCACTGTCAGGCTTGACACAAATTAGGAATTTTAAATGCTTGATTCCTAGTAGGTTGCCAGAATCATTAACCTCTTTAACTGTTAAGAACAATGGACCTTTGCATTGCTAGCTGATCAAATAGTAACAAATGAATACTTTAATCTCAATTATTTGCAGGTAAATCACTGTTGATCTGTAAAATCTGCTGACTGAATTTGTTAAAAGTCATTGCAGAGCTTAATTAGCTCAACAGTTGATTATTTGCTTATGCTATTCTTAAATTCTTAAATTTAACACACAGGAAATATTTATTTTTGTTGGTTTGCATGTGAGCACAACTAAATTTTTTGAAAATAATTACCAAGAACTCAGATTTGTTTAATCGTATTTAACTTGGTGATTGTTGGTCTTGCCAAATCTGCCTGGAATCAGACTCAGACAGTACTTTGCAAGCCATGTATCTGTTGCTGATGCATTCTTCTCACTGTGACAGATTCGCTTCCTATAGGATGAAAAGTGAATGCCAAGGAACAAGCATTGGTTTCAGACCTGACAAGTACAGCGTCCCACCTACCTAGGAATGAGCAGTAAAACATAATACACCAGGCATCTGATGGTCATAAAGCTCTGTATGGAAGACGTAAGGTATTCTTGCATTCTACTGTGTCATCACGCCATCCTTCCTGAAAGCTATGCTAAGGGCACTAGATTAATGAGCAGACCTTTAAGAGACATTATTTCCTTCCATGAGCAAGTGGAGAAGTTGGGAGAAATTGGGTCAGAAGTAAACATAGTCGTCACTTTGCTCCCTTCTGTGTCATCAAGGGAGAGCTGACTGGACATGAGTGAGGGAATATGCTTCAGCTGGCAAAGGGCTGACAGCTTACTCCTCGCTTGTGCAATGCTACAGCTCAGGGGAAGTGTGATTCAGAGGACTGTCTCTGAGTCATCATTTCTTTCTGAGCTCCTTCTGAACTGGTAAGGCTACGTTTTGGCCCATACTTGGGCCTATAAGCAAATACTCCATCTCATCTCACCTTTTGAAACGTGTCAAGGAGTTCAAAAGCACCAACTTTGTGACAGGCACCAACACACCTTATTTTCCACTGAACATTGCTTCACTTTGCAATAGTTAAACAAAACTAATATAGTTTATATTAACAAAAAAACAACCAACCACCGCTAATGACTTTAAGCAGTACAACAGCATATTTAGCACGCGTTTTCTAAAAATGCCTGTATCGTCCCGCTAGACATCAGCGGTAATTGGATATCTCCTGTACAGAAGCTATACCCGCCGTACACACGCGGCGGGAGCCGTGACTTACCTGCAGGTTAGAGCCCCGCACCCGCGGTCCCGCGGCCGGGCAGCTCTCGCGAGAGACGCCGGCGGTACCCGGGCGTTGCCGGGGCAACCGCTGCCACGGCACCCCGCACGGAACGCGGCGCGGCCCTTTGCGCGGGAACGGCGTCGTCACCCCACCAGCTCAGAGGCGAGTTCAGTCGGTGGCCATCACCCTCCCAGCAGGAGCTCTGCTGTGGGATCCGCCGGCGGAAAGCCACGTCCTCTGCACTCCGCAGCGTGGATGCGGCAGCCCCGTCCGGCTCCACGGACACACGCAGCCCCGGGCCTCAGGCTGCAGGCCGTGCCCCGTCCCTGGGAGGCGACGGCCCCAGGAGAACGGCCGTGTGAGCCATGACCAGGCGGGTCACCTGCTCAGCCTGGTGGCAGAGCTACGAGAGGCACGAGAAAGGTTAAGGGGCATCAGGGAGTCTGAGAAAGAGGCAGAGTGGTGGAACCTTGCTCTGCCCTCCCCGAGGCAGAACAGGCACCAGAAGTAACCCAAGGTCGAGGGGACCCCGTACCCTGCCCCGCCAGGAAGGCAGGAGCTTGAAGGAAAGGAGTGAATGGAGGCAAGTCCAGGCCCCGGGCGGCAGGCGAACGCCCTCCTGGTGCCTCTGTACAACAGGTCTGAGGCTCTGCGTGTGGAAGGCCAGGCAACAGATGATGCTGGTGACAGTCCATCTCCACCAGAGGAGTCGCCAAGGTCAGAAGGGCCTACCCCTGTATCACAACCACCTCCACAGGAAGAAGACATGGGTTATAGCTGTAGGTGACTCCCTGCTGAGGGGAACAGAGGGCCCAATGTGCTGGAGAGACCCTCCTCTTAGGGTAGCCTGGAGCCCCCCCTGGGGCCCAGGTTAAGGACATCACTAGGGAGCCTCCTAGCCCCGCACAGCCCTCAGACTACTACTCATTACTGCTCTTCCATGTGGGTCGCAACTCATAGTCCAAGGGCAATCAAAAGAGACTTGGGACAGTTAGTAAGGGAATCCAGAACACAGGCAATTTTTTCCTCTATCCTTCTAGTTGTGGGCAGCAATATTGAAACAGATAGACCCAGTCTATTAATACATGGCTCCGTGCCTAGTGTCACCACCACAATTTATGGGTTTCTGATAATGGAATGTTCTACACGGCACCAGGCCTCCTGGCACCAGATGACATTCAGCTTTCTCAAAGAGGGAAGAGGGTCTTTGCTCATGAGCGAGTGTGGGTCACTGACAGAGCTTTAAGGGGATAATATTAGGCCTGCCCATGACAAAACAAGGGACCATACTCCAAAGTTAGAGGGACAGGGTGCTAGTGAGGGCCCCCAGCCTGTTGCTCTGAGACTTTCTGGGTACACTGGAGCACACTTGAAGACTTACAGAGATGAGCCAGGGGCTCTTGAGGGAACCAAAGCAAAGGGGAACACCAGTGAAATACCTCAAAGGAATTAAGGTGTGTTCCTCTAAGAAGGTGACATGGCCAACTGCCCAGATGAAGCACCTCTACAGCAATGCACGCAGCATGGGTAACAAACTGTGCTGCTAGAAAGCCATGACTTTACTGCCATTACTGAGACCTGGTGGGACAAATCCTGTGACTGGAGTGTGGTATCAATGGCTACAGGCTGTTCAGAAGGGACAGGCAAAGACAGAGGGGTTGCCTACTATGTCAGGAAATGGATAGATTGCGAAGATCACTTATATTCTTCAAATATTTCTTATAGAACATGGTGGGTTGATCTTGGATGGAGTCAGGTGCCCACCAAGCCACTCTCTCACTCCCATCCTCGGCTGGACAGGGGAGAGAAGATACAGCAAAAAGCTCCTGGGCTGAGATAAGGACAGGGAGAGATCACTCAGCAATTACTGTCGTGGGCAAAAGAGACTTGATTCAGGGAAATTAATTTATTACCAATCAAATCAGAGTAATGAGAAATAAAACCAAATCTGAATCACACCTTCCATCTACCTCTCCCTTCTTCCTGGGCTCAACTTCACTCCCAATTTCTCAACCTCCTCCCCACAAGCAATGCAGGGGGATGGGGAATGGGGGTTGCAGTCAGTTCATCACATGTTGTCTCTGCTGCTCCTTCCTCCTCACACTCTTCCCCTGCTTCAGAGTGGGGTCCCCCCATGGGAGACAGTCCTCCAGGAACTGCCTCATTGTGGGTCCCTCCCAGGGGCTGCAGCCCTTCAGGCACAGGCTGCTCCAGCGTGGGTCCCCCACGGGGTCACAAGTGCTGCCAGCAAACCTGCTCCAGCGTGGGCTCCTCTCTCTACGGGGCCACAGCTCCTGCCAGGAGCCTGCTCCAGCGTGGGCTCTCCACGGGGTCACAGCCCCCTTCAGGCTCATCCCCCTGCTCCGCCGTGGGGTCCCGGGTGGGTGTCTGCTCCCCCGTGGAGCTCCCTGGGCGCAGGGCACAGCTGCCTCCCCACGGGCTGCCCCACGGGCTGCAGGGGAACCTCTGCCCCGGGCCTGGAGCACCTCCTGCCCCTCCTCCTGCACTCACTTGGGCTCTGCAGGGCTGTTTCACTCACATATTCTCACTCCTCTCTCCCAGTTACTGTTCCACAGCTGGTTTTTCCCTCTTAAATACGTTATCCCAGAGGTGTTACCCCCATCGCTGATGAGCTCGGCCTTGGCCAGCAGCGGGTCCATCCTGGAGCCGGCTGGCATCGGCTCTGTCAGACACAGGGAAGCTTCTGGCAGCTTCTCACAGAGACACCCCTGCAGCCCCCAGCTACCAAAACCTTGCCACACAAAACTAATACATTCCACCCCTTGCCTCTATGAATCACATATTTAAAAATTATCATTAAAATACACACTCATCAAAAACTTCACTTACATCACAAAAATAATTCCCCTCAACAAAATCAAAATAACATTATGATGCCAACAAAAATGGATAGTTTACACACAATCCACCCCTCATCCCTTCCACAATTACAACAACTGAAATTCCCCACAATCATTCCACTCTGCTCTCTAGCAATGTTCAGTCCATGTTTTGCTCACTACCTCTCCCAGTTACTATCCTTATTTCAAATTCATGTCCCTGTTCAGGCTCCAAAATGGACTTGGGGGAGGGGTGGATTAATCCCACTGCATTGTGTTGCTACAGATTACTAAAAGTACTATAAACCCTGTTGACATAGTATATCAGCCCAGTCCTTTGAACAGTCAGTGAGCAACACAATGCCTTCCCAGGCGGGTTATACCTCCAGAATCCACTCAGTTGTGCAAGTCAGAGCAGCGACTCTCATCTTTGCCAGTGGGACCTGTAGTGGCACCGCTTAGAGATGAGACTCTGACACCAAACAGGACAAGAAGTGGGAAATCAGCAGCTAGCCGCAGTCTCACTTCTCCGAGCCATGTCAATCTTCCTCCAAACACAGTCCCAGATTTTTTCTCAAGCAGTGAAGATGGGTTCTATGATGCTGATGTGTACTGTCAGAGCAGTTCTTCCCCAAAGCAATGTACGGACTCTTCAGGGTCTGCCACAGTCCTGACCCACAGCACTGCAGGAAGTACTGAAATATCTGGATACCACAAGAGTCCCTCAGTTTGTCCATGTCTAAGGGGACAATGCTGATCTCTTTGGTCCTCTGGGTGATCGAGATGATGATGGAGAAGGAGAATCAGAGGAAGAACGTAAGACCGTATCATGCATCTATCGTCACAAGTTAGACTAGGAATGGATATAATAAAGGTGGTTCTTCCAACTTTTATCCTGGAAAGAAGATCACTGCTAGAAATGTACGCTGACTTTTTTACACATCTGGACTGATTTAGTACAGAGGTGCTACAACCGTTGCTGATGGGCTTGGCCTTGGCCCACAACACGAAAAGATAAAGTGCTGAGGACACAAAGTACATACCACATGCACTTCCAGGGTTTTATTTTATACTAACTTTAATTTGGTCCTGTAGATTGGCTGTTCATTAGCGGCTAGAGTGCATTACGGGTATGTCCACATTAGCAAGAAATTCGGAGCAGCAGAGCACATCTGGAGGCCAAAAAAAGTCAGTGTTGAAAACTTGATGTCCACTCAGCATGCATTTTGCAGTTTACCTGACAGTAGTTGTAGGCTGGTTCAATGAACAGGTAATCCATCATCATGCTGCTGTAGCACAGCTTTTGGTCTAATTTCATCTGAAAGGATGTGCACGCCAAGAGTGCGACAGGTGAGCTGGGACAAATGAAAAATTAATTTCAAAAGTTAACTTCTAATTCCAACTCGAACAGTAATGTAGATACATCAAGACTGTACTCCTGGAATGCATCTTTTGGTTTAGATTCATCAAAAAGGAATTCAGTTTGCATGCTCCAAGACTGTCCTCTTCAAAAGTGAACACTTAAACTTGAAATGCTGGTGCAGACACCCCCTTTGCAACCCAGGCTCAGTTCTTTGCTTCCCCCTATGCTTTCCTTCAGAGCTCTACACAATTATTATTTGTAGGTGCTTGTGGTTTAGAATGTTAAGTTTTTTGGAGTACTGTCATTTACTATAACCTGTATCATTCCCAGTTCAATAGAGTGAAGAGACATATACTCCCTCTTTACTATCTTGCATGGGCTATCTGTATTTAGATAATAGTATGTAAGTTAGAGAAACATGTGCAAAGCCCCTATCATCCTTTCCTGCAAATGGATAAAAACGGCTCCATATAGCAAGGAGCAAAGGCACTTTCACCCTGCCTTTTCCATGCACTGACTACTGCAGCTACCACAGATACTTATTGTTTGAAAAAGACTGAAACATTACCCTAAGCTGGCACTTACTCTGCAATGGAAATCGGCCACATTTGTTTTAAAAAAAAAAGTAATAGTGAAGTTACAATATTATTTCTTACTGACAGAAGGTCTAGTATCCTCACAAATGGATTCTGCTGCCTCTAAATGACAAGTGGAGGCATTTCTGAACTGTCAGTCAAAGATACCATACAGCAAAAATACCAGCCCAACTTTTCCAACAGAAAGCTCAGACTCAGCTGTAAAAGAAAACAACATGTGGGAGTACCAGCTTCTGTGTGAAAAATGATTCTATATGCCAGGATTCCTTCTTTAAAATATTTTCCCTTAAGTTAGATGATCTTTTCTCTTCTGATAAATACTTTCCTTAAGCTCAGGTGATCATCTTTTGCTCCATTACACAACACCACAATTCTAACAAAAACTGACTCTACTTCATGGTCTTGTATGACAAAGCACAAGAAATCTAAATAAAGAGCTAGTCAATTAACAACTGTCCATTTCATTTTTTTTTCTAATTCAGTTGTTCATAAACACTTAAAATATACGCCCTTACGTAACAAAAAATGAGAATTCAGACACAGTTAGGAGAGTCCACAGTAATTATTTTCAGAAAATTATTTTATTGGCCATGACTAGATTAAAAATTCAATGTATCTTGATATGCAGGTGACATATCGAGTTCTTTCTCTCTTATACCAATGAAAAAAGGACATTTTCTGTCAAATAGACAGTAAAAGGAAATACAGAAGCTAAATGACACCACATAAAACTGCATAAGTAATAGTCAATTCATTAAGTGGGGCTGTGGTTAAGACAAGCACATGCACACTTATTCCCTGAGACAGATATTGCTGGAGAAATTCCGGTTAAAAACAACCTGACTTCCACTGGTATTCAAGGATTGACACACTTAAGACTGAAGCTATGATCAGAGAAAGCAAGTCCATCAAACATAACAATGTGACTTGCAACATTCTGTTTGCTACCTCTACTGCTAAAGAGACCTCCATCAGGAAAGGAAGGCACAAACTACTTGCAACTTCCCAAGTCAAAAAATTAAACTGAAAGGCAAACACTTTTGTTTTAATTTAAGGCATTTTTACAAGCAAAGATGGAAATAATAATTGCAGAAGCTGTATCATCCAACATAAAGCTGAAATTTCTCATTTCTAAACTCTCTAGAGGCATTTACTTTAACTTCCACTAATATTTTTTTTAAATCACAGAATTAAAGACATGCTGGCTAACTGATATATAACACCTTTGCGGTAAATAAGATGTATTAACAAAGAGGGTAATAGGAAAGGTTAATTTGCACTCAAATTTGGGGGAAAAAAATGCTTTTCTTTTATGAAAACAGTCATGTCAGCTCATCATCATTAATACTTGAAAACTGACACTAATTATACCAGGTTTTATTTCCAGTTATATAAATAGGTATCTTTAATTTCTGTTCCACCTTGCTATTGTCCAAAGACAATCTGTGAAATTAGTTAACAAAAGTCTGGTTGCTTTAGTAGTTTCCTTATCTTACTGATCTGGACATATGGCCAAAAATCTGTATATTGCAGCAGGACACATATATGTTTCTTTCACTAACGCAGCTGCATAATATTTCACATAATCCCAAAGCTATCATCACTATATAACCCAAATAGCAACTATCCATAAATAGGAAAACAAACAGGCAGAATAATCTTACTATTAATTCCTGATCCAGTGAGAAAACGTTTTGCAAATTTGAGCATATGCCTTTGAAAAACAGCATTCTATGGTTCTTTTCACTGCATGGTGACACTATCCCCAGTTATACAAAACAGTAAAGAAACCAAGGGTCTGAGTATTTTCTGTAGACAATTATGTGATAGGATTAGATAGATGGTGAAAGGAGTATAATGGAACAAGTAAACAACCAGTTCTTCATTATCAGAGAGGTGCTGAGCACCCACAGCTCCCTCTAAATTAAATCGGGCAAGTCTTTAGTATGTCTGCCTTTAATCTTTGTGCCTAAAAATCTTAAATTCAAATATACACATTTTCATAAATGAGCATCATAATAAATGCTGTGAAGGTTCTTTCTTGTATCTTATCATAGAAGGAAGGCCTGGATGAGAGAAATAAGACTTCATGTAGCTCATGCCTGGAAAATACATGTTTAGGGGACTCTTGACACAGGGTAGATTCTACGCATTTGTGGGGATAAAGAAAGCCCTCAGGTTGCCTTTTACAGCGATCTTTACACAACCCTTGATATCATAATACCTGAGGTTCTCAGTCATTAACAGATTTTATCTCCAAAAACACTCTTTTGAGAAAGGGAGGAATTATTATTTCCATTTAATGACTAAGGAATTGAAGAACAACATAGATCTAGAGATTTGCCCAAGGATGTAAAGCAAACCTGCCACAAACTGAAGTGACAGCTTAGAATTCTGATCTGTGCCTAAACAGAAGGCATTTTTGTCCTCTAGATCTTGATTAAGAAATGTCACAATCATTTCATTTTCTTATTCCACTGACATACAATGAATGGGGAAGCTTCCCCACTTGCAGAATAACCTAGCTGTAACTGATTAATTTAAAACTGCTATTCTCTTTGATTTTGTGAGATAACTTTGCCTCTTGTAAAAATCACGGTATGTCCATACTGAGAACAGAACCGCTAAGTTAATGAGAGCAGGCTACTTCGGACATGTTAAGATAAAAGGAGACTTCTAGGGGAAGAGTTTGGGCTATAAATATACATTATGAAGAGTTACCTTAATTTATTTTGCGAACTAAGTTAAAATACTTAAGAAAATGTTAGAAACTTATACAAATCTATAATCGGTGAAACACATAAAACTAAAAACTATGAAGCTTAACTTTCACTCAACATTCTTTGGTTGCTAAATGCTTCTGGGATATATTTATTCTAAATTTCTACGAGGTAATCTGGACTTCCTTTCCTTTTTATGAACATATCACATGTAAATTGATTTATTTTTTGTCTTTTAACAGGTAATTACTCCTATAGATATAACTGAGAATGGGCATAATACAGGCTGGGGAAACGAGATGAAACGAGCAATAAATAAGGTGACATTGTCTCCAAACCCATCTACCTCATATCTTAACTGAGTTAACAATATTGCTCTTTGTGGAATTTCACTGATACCTATAGGTCCCTCAATACTTCTGCAGCAGATAACATGTATGGTCCTCCATTTGGCTCAACAGTATGGCTACTAATCGCTTAATTACTTCATATCATAGACATCATAGCCACTTGTGAAAACTATAATGAAAATAATGGTTTCAAATTTCTGGTCTTTTACAGTTCCTGCCTCATGAAGACCCTTGGTAGGGTAGAAAGAGCAAATAAATGAAACACAAAGCAAACATAGCTCCAGCTCTAAGAACTACAGGTTCTTCAAGTCTGGTGAAGATCAAGAGACATGAAGAGAGGATCTTGATTTCCCTTTACAGTTGCTGGAAGACAATGCAACCACAGTTAAGGAAGCATTTCATACTCAGGCTATGCTGGTTCCTGTAAGTAAAACTGAAGAATATAAATCTGACTCTGTATGACAGTGGAGCACTGAGTTTACAGAGTAAAATATGGCTGTGTGCTGGACCAGTAGCCAGAGAAACATTGAGACAGAACCCTACAAAAATTTGTGAAAGTTATAATAATTTGTGACATAGAAGATAGTAAAATTAGACCCTATTCCATATCTAGACAATTACTTCAGTAATAGAATATCCTATAAACAAGTATTCTTACAAAAATAAAAAATCATTACTATAGAAAATCCATAGCTTTGATTCAGTAACTGCATCAAAGACCCTAAATGACATTTATTTGAAGAGAGATAAAACAAATGAGTTAGTCTTCCTACTAATGAAAGTTGAGAAAGCATATGCAAATTAAAGATTAGTTTGCAGTTTGGGGAAGTATTTCCTAGTAGTTACAAAGAAAAATATGAACAATTTAAGTCTTCAGGAAAACTAAGCACTCTTTTCAAGACAGAGAGGGCCCATCAGAAAAATATGTTCTTCGCAGCTACCTGTGGGTCTGATCACACACGTCCACCACCTCGAAATTTCACAACTGAATTTATATGTATGCTGCTTTCTCTCCTCCCTAGCAAAAACTTTGCAAGTGCAATGTAATAGCAAGAGACTTTAAGAAGAGACCAGAAACCACTGATACATGTCTTCTTACATATAGAGACAACTTATTCATAGTTACCGTCAAGCAGGCCCAGAGGTTGATGACTAAAAAAAAAACATAAACAAAATAGAAAACCCAAGCCCTTTCTTTCAAATTGTTTCCTTTCTTCCTCCCACATGTATCCTTCAGCAACCAGCTGGAATAAGCTTGTGAACACAGTCCACCTTGCTCTATAGTTTTAAGGCTTTAACATATTTAAAACTTTAAAACCACTTTAAAATTTTAAGTAAAAGCATAGAAAGAAGTCCAAACAACATAGGGAAATGTGTAAGCAATATCTGCTCCACCCAATTGATGGACCAGGTAGAAAAGAATGAAAAATTAAAGGAACAAATCTTTAAAAAATAGTTTAATTCTACCAGGGCTATCAACAATATAATGCAATATAATTGTATAGCTATTGCATGATAGAACTGCATGGCAGAATCAACATTATTGGGGCATTTAGTTGTGTATTTTCATACTAACATGTTTGAATTTCTTTAAAGACTAAATTTAATCTCAGTTTCCTAGTGTTTATAATATTTGTTTTGGGAATAATTACATTCCTGTAGTTACAACTTATTCACTGTATTGCCATAACACTTAGGAGCTGTAATCATGGACGAGAACATATTGTGTTAGATGCTGTAAAAACACAAAACAAAAAAGATTGCAGTTTAAACACATGATGAGCAGGCAGTGAACAGATAGAGAATGGAGAAGTACAAAGAAATAATGAGGCATTAACAATCAATATGGCAAGTATAAGATCTGGCGTGCCAGCTTCCAAATTGAGTTACTGGAGACTCCAAAAAATATCTTTTCCTGCATCTGAGAGGCAGAATGTAAGAAAACACAGAGCTATTTATCCAAAAATTTAACAAGTGGGTGGTGGAAGCTGGTGTCAGGGATTGGTGAGAGTTGTCATCTAAATAATGAATCATAGGTGAGGTGGACAAAGAATGACCTTGAAAGCAAATCACATACATTGAGTGACAGAGAAGGGAGAGGTAGTAAGGAGACACATGGTCAAAATTACTGGCTATGGAAATGATCTTTGCAGTTGTATTATGGAAAAAAGACTATTTTTACACTTACATGACTGACATACACAAACTCCTAATTGAAATTAAATGTACTTTTGGCAAGGGCACTTTTATTAAAGATGAGAAGACATGAGGGACTGCATCAGCAGGCAACACCCTGACCTCCCCTGCTGAGTAACTACTACCAGGGTGCAGCGCAAGGCAGGAAGGTCAGAAAGCTGCTTCTGCTCTTGGCCCTGACAGTTTGCAAACAGGGTCACAGAACTGCTGTGCTTCTAGCTTCTACACCAACTAAATGCCTCTACTAGGACACTTCATGAGCTGGCAAAGGAAAGAATTAATTAAAAGAGGAAGAAAGCATTACGGAGGTAGGCCAAGGGCTGAAGTGCTTCCACATCCTCCAGCTCTCTCTCTGAAATGGTGGAACATCTCTCTGTACATCTGTTAGTCTCTAGCCCTGTATTTTAATACAGCAATTCATCTGGATGGGGAAGAGAAACTTTACAACACACAAGTGGCCATTTGCAATTTGACTGCAAAATAGACCGGTTTGCTCCTCACTCATCGTATTTTCATGTAAAACTCAGGGATTATGCTAGTGGCCTGCTCGGATACCACAGCCCGAGGATCACACACTGTCCCGAGCAGCCACAGCAGTCACGCAGGTTGCTGATCGTGCCTGACCCACGGCTGACTGCCAACGGGCAATCCCAAACGGCGACAACTGTCAAATGACTGCAGTAGCGTACCACAAATAAAAAAAGCTCAAAGCACCGTACCGCCGGGCGCCGCACTCTACCACCACCGCATTGTCTGGTGTCGGCGCAGGCCCCACGGCCCGAGGGCCGGCTC
>NW_020799100.1:8344660-8368741 GCF_003259725.1 Athene cunicularia | reverse complement strand
GCCGCCGGGGAGGACGTGAGGAAGTGCGGCTACCTGCGGAAGCAGAAGCACGGGCACAAGCGGTACTTCGTCCTGCGGGCCGAGAGCCACCTGGCCCCCGCCCGGCTGGAGTACTACGACAGCGAGAAGAAGTTCAAGAGCAGCCTGCGGGCGGCGGGGGCCGGCGGGGCGGCCTCGCTCTGCTGCCCCCCGCCCAAGCGGGTCATCCCCCTCTACCAGTGTTTCACCGTCAGCCGGCGGGCGGACGCCAAGCACAAGCACATCATCGCCCTGTACACCAAGGACGAGTACTTCGCCATGCTGGCAGAGAATGAGGCCGAGCAGGAGGCCTGGTACCAGGCCATCAGCGAGCTCATGAGCCAGAGCAAGAGGGGATTCCTGGAGCAGGAGGACCACGCTGATCAGCAGGTGGACGAGGACGATGAGCACTACGGGGCCGCCCTGAGGCCTGGCACCGTCTTCAAGGAGGTGTGGCAGGTCAACGTTAAGCCCAAAGGGTTGGGACAAACGAAAAACCTGACTGGAGTGTATAGGCTGTGCCTTTCCAGCAAGGCCATCCACCTTGTCAAGCTGAACTCGGAGGTGCCCTCCGTCCACTTGCAGCTAATGAATATTCGCCGTTGCGGGCACTCTGAGAACTTCTTCTTCATTGAAGTGGGCAGATCTGCCTCTATTGGGCCTGGAGAGCTCTGGATGCAAGTGGATGATTCGGTGGTTGCCCAGAACATGCACGAGACTTTTCTGGAGACCATGAAAGCTCTAAAGGCCTTTGCAGAGTTCAGGCCCCGGAGCAAGAGCCAGTCTTCAGGTGGTGGTAGTGGTACCAATCCTATCTCCTTCATCACCACTAGGAGGCACTTGGGCAACCTGCCCCCCAGCCAGACGGGTTTGCAGCGGAGATCCAGAACAGAGAGCATTGCCGGAGGGACTCCTCCTACCACCAAAAGCAGCAACTCCTATCGCTTCAGAACATCCAGTGAAGGGGAAGGAACCATGACTAGACCTTTTAGGTCAGTGACTGGGAGTCTAATCCACCTGAATACTGCGAGGATGAATTTGGGCCGGCAAGAAGGGAGCGGAAGGTACGTCAGAGCTGCTTTCAGTTCATCCTATCACACCAGGTCTGCTTCGCTACCTGTTTCTCATTTTCCCTCCACTACAAGTCCCATCAGTGTTTCTTCCAGTAGTGGCCATGGGTCTGCTTCGGACATGTTGACCAGGCCTTCTAGCTCATCCGTTTGTGGTTCCCCAAGCGATGGGGGATTTATCTCTTCTGATGAATATGGCTCCAGCCCTGGAGATTTCAGGTACTTCCGGGTGAGGAGTAATACACCGGATTCCCTGGGAAACACACCACCCATCAGAGAGGAGAACTGTCTGAGTGAGTACATGTCCATGAGTAAGCAGCAGGCAGATGATAGCTCAAGAGATGATTATATGGAGGCTGAAAAGTGTTTCAGGAAAAGAACTTACTCTCTAACAAAACCAACTTCTGTAGCAGTGCAGCAGAAGACAACACAAACTACAGCTTCATTAGATGAAGATGCTGCAGGAAATCACGGGCGGTTTCTTTACTCTGAAACACCAAAATTGAAAGATAACCATGAATCGGAGTACAATGACACTAACCTTGACTCTGTATGTAACCAAAGTAGGAGTAAAACCAGGGATGATGGGTACATGCCAATGATGCCAGGAGTTGCATCTTCTTTATCCAGCAACAGTGATTATTTGCCAATGACTCCTAAAAGTATGTCTGTTCCGAAACAGATTAACAATTCATGGTCACCGTCTCAGGTTGACTCCAGAGGATATATGATGATGTTTCCAAAGGCTAGCTCTTCACCTGTACGAAGTCCTTTAACTGGATTTGTTTCTAAAGGAAGTAATGAGAAGATCATAAACAATGAGTATATGGATATGTCACCTGGTAATTCCGCTCCAAAGCACCCCAGTGATTCGAATTATATTCACACCACTTCTGTTTCCAAAGGTTTTAGTTCGTATTTTTCTTTGCCCCGAAGCTTTAAGGCGTTATCAGGACAAAATGGTGACCACAGTGAATATGTTCCAATGTCTTCACCTGGAAAACTCTTGTATGGGGGACCAGAAAATGTAAAAGGAGTCAACAGTGAGTCTCTGGCTAACGGCATCTCTAAATTGCCAGCAGTGAAAGGTTCAGATGAAGGACTTGTGCAGAACAGGGCTACGAGGCCCACAAGACTCCCCCTAGGTACAAGAGGGAGTAATACTATCCCCAGAATGTATGATCGTACAGTTCCACCTGAGCCAGCGAGTCCCGGTGAATACATAAATATTGATTTTAATGAAAAGGCGAGTAATACACCATATTCCTTATCTGCAGAAGGGTCGCCATCGTCTCTGGGCTCAAGTAGCGACCACAGACAGTCCCCGCTTTCTGATTATATGAGTGTTGACTTGGATGTACAGTCACCGAAAGTAGCAAAGGAACTGTCTAACTCTCTAACAGATATTTCAATTTATGCAAGTTCCAGTATTCCTAGAAACCAACCAAATCCTGACTACGCCAGACTTTCATTTGGCACTGCTTGTGTCAGCACCGCAAGTAACAGGACTGACGACTACACGGAGATGACGTTCAACATGGCAGCAACACCACCTCGGCCATTTGCCACCGAATCTGACAACGGCATAAAGATTGATAGCCCTTCTTCCATAGTTAATAGACTGTGCATTGTTGATCGATATGCTGGTAGCAGTAGCTTCTCTGTTCCTAGCTCTGAACCTCCTATGGGACCGAAAGTGATTCGAGCTGATCCTCAAGGCAGGAGGAGACACAGTTCTGAAACGTTCTCTTCTGCTGGGACTGTGACGACGTCCTCCTCTTTCTTCACTGATAGTAGCAAAAGACACAGCTCTGCCTCATTTGATAATGTTTGGTTAAAACCGGATGAAAACATTTCTGATGGTCAGGAAAGCAAAATGTCCAGGGATACCTCAACTGGATTTCAGAATGGCTTAAACTACATCGCTCTGAATTTACGCGATGACCCTATAAGCTGTGAGGCAAGTACTACAGCGCCAACTTGCCATCTCCAAAATGGTACTTCAGGTTTGGACAGTGGAGCTTACGTAAGCATAGATTTCAGCAGATCCGATGGTCTGAAGTGTAACGCTGCAAGAAAAGGTTTGTAACTTTAAAAGCACGTTCCTTTCATGCTTGCTAACTGTAGGAATTAGGTTCTCAATACTAAAATGTGGTCTTCAGAGTGAGGTAAATGTTTCTTATGATCTTATGTGTTCTAGTACAACCTGTCTCCTTGTAGTGCAGCATCCTAACCACTGAATGACGACAGGGGACGCAATCCTTGGCCTAAAGGATTTATGTGACTCTTGAGGGAGTTAGAGGTGTGATCAAACTGTCATCTGCCTCATTTTTTTTTTTTATAAAAATTCTGCTAGTATAAACATTAATTGCATTTCATATTGTGAATTTTTGTCCTGAGGTTATGATAGCTCTTTTTTCCCTTCACTTTTGTCTTCCTCCTCTTCCCTTATAACTAGATGACTCTTCACTTTTTTTTTTCTTTCACAAAGGTGATATTTTGCAATTTGTGTCATGGCTAGGGAAAGCTAAAAATTCCTAAATTTGTGTTTAGATATAAAAATGTGGGGCTTAGATCGTTTCTTTCAATAAATGTAGGTGAAGTGCATGTTTTAGGGTTTCTTATGTGCAAATCTGCCAGCATTTATTTAGTTGAATCTTATGTAAACAGAACTCAGTTTTTTCCCTTGAAGCTTTGGTGTGCTACTTTTGAGCTCTGGTCTCCAAAGTATCCTTTGGATCCTCCGGAGAAGCCATCTCTTGGTGGCTGGCCGGGGCAGGGGGCTCCTGCAGCCCCCTGCCCTCCCTCCACGTTCATGCTGAGTAGTGACCAAGGGCTCAGCTGAGCGGGAATCCTTCCCCTGCTTACAGAGGGAGATGTCTTTTGCGGAGCAGGTGAGGGAGTGCCTGTAATAGAGGCAGAGCAGGCTCTGAGGGGTGTCTTCCAGGTCTGAAACTTCGGAGAGGAGGCTGCTGCTAGCTTTCAAGTGATCAGTGGTTTGACCCAACTTAAGGTAATGCAGTTTGAGGTGTGCATAAAAAATAAGGGTGTTGGAGGTGGGGAGGAAGAATATGGGAAAGAGGAGGGACACTCCTATTCATATGTTAAGCATTTTGCGCTCATGGTGGGAGCAAAAAATAATTATTAGCTGCTAGTGGTATTATGCAGATCCACTGACTGAACAGCAGTGTTTGGGCAAGAGCTGTGTTGCACTGTAACTTTGGATCTATAATCCTTATTTTGGTGTTAGTGACCCACTGAACTCCTTACAGTAATTCACCCACCTGGATAGAAAACTGTATGTGTCGGAAATGATGTTTTTCTCTCTTTGCAAATGTATGTGTAGTCAATAATTGATGAGTACTAAGAGGAAATATTTAATTGCTGTTGGACGTTGATACTTGTCTACTTCTCTGTCAACAGAGAAAGCAGTAAAGTGGCAGGCTACTGCTGGCTTTTATATTTTCAATTGCAATCTTAAACACTGAAATGATAGGGTTTTTTTTTTAGTTTCACTTTAAAACTGTCTAAAGGCAGAAAGTATTGCAGGAGCTTAAAATTATGTAGCCTTTAATAGTAGAAGGTATAAGCCTGACTCAGCTTGCATACCATTCAAAGTCTGGCAGCACTGCTTGGGGCTGCTCAGAAATGTGTGGTTTGCCTCAGTGGTTTTTTTCCTCTGCTTTGTTTTGTTGGTTGGAATCAAATTTAGAAGACGTTGAAAGTTGCCAGTCCAAGAAGTGCTTTCTTCCAAAGTTAGTCTTTCAGCACTTCAAAAATTTGTCTGCTAAGTCAAAGGCACACTGATTGCCATAGCTGATTTGTTGGGTTTTTTTTTTTTTTTTTAAAGCACCTCCAAAGACAGTGGAATTCTTATGTGAACTTATTCCCTTCATGTGACTAAAATCTGTGTTGTAAAGTAAAACAACTTAGAAAATGGACAGGAAAAAGCCCCCCCGAGTTTAATTACTTTCAGCTGTACTGTACATATTTAAAAATATTTTTCAAGAGATAATGTGTTTAGAAATTGTGTATGTGTTAAACATTTTGCTTACTATTGTTACAGCAAAATATCTACAGCCTTGTGCTTAGGGTTTTTTCCTTGTCTATTGCAAGTTGTGGAGGGGCAAGAGACAGCTGCTGGTTTTTACTGTGAACTGAAGTTTTCTGGAAATGAAACGCGCATTAAAATGAAGTGAAAGAAACTCTTTGCATGAAAACATGGACTTTGACAGGAAATTAAGCATAAGAATAGTAAGAGCTTAGGTTGGTGGTTTTTCTAGTCCTAAAAAGAAAAACAAAATTATAAAACACTGCTTCAAAACAAGGCCTAACAGTTTTCTATAAAGAGAGCATAAAATATTTCTGGTATATAGTAGGAGGGCAGGTGGGGTGTGGACATTGTTCACTTGCAGGTGGCTCATAGAGGGGTGAACAGATTTTGGAATAGTCCAGGCTAAAAGTAGCTTGCCAGACTTGGAATACAGTGTTGTAAATTGGTGGTGTATATCTGTTTCTTAGGAATGATGTAAAAGTTTTGATCATGAAGATACCGGTTTTCATTCACATACTAAATTGTGTCTCTGAGTGATGTAGTAAGCATAATTTTAGAGTTCTGTGTTCTTTAAAAAGTTCACTGGTTTTTACTGCAATGAAGCTTATATTTTAATATTGAAAAATTTTTCTGTAATGCAAAAAACTGCTCTTCGCATTCTGTTTTGAATAGTGAAAATGAAGCTTCACGCTTAAACCTCTTGTGTCCTGAAGAGGTGTAGTGTGCCTGTGTGTAATTGATATTTTTAATACTTCTGGATACTTTAGCAGAACAGAGTGTGGTCTTTTCTTTCCTTCTACAGCCAGCTTTTTTGGTCTCTTTGCCTGAAAAATGATCTGTGGTTAAAACCATTCTTAAAGAAAATATTTAGCAGATGCGTTTACCCTTTTCTTCCTAGAAGGGAGCTATCCCATATGTATTAAATTCTGTCAGGTAGAGAACTTTCTCTGTTCTCCCTAAACTGTAATTTTACTGGAAGGAAAACACTTCCCAACTTCGGATTGTTTGCTTTTTTGTTTTGTTTTTGTTTGCTTAAATGGAATTTTGTGTTCTGTGACTCAGCTGTGTTCTCTTAACTGCTGAGGGTGGTGGAGTGATTTACAATGCATCACTGCCCCCTCATTGTAATTCCCAAACTACTTCTGGTTCAGGTTCACTGATGTGAGTCAAACTTCTTTTTTTTTTCTCCCTTCTCCATTCATGACATGGATGGAGGAGGGGGAGGGCAGTAACTTGAAATGGTAAATAGGCCTGACTTGTTAAACTTTCTGTTTTAGTTTTAGGCAAAATTGAGCTCAGGTTTTATGTTGATAACGATGATAAAAAGAATATTGTGTTCTGAGTTTTAATTCTCGAAGTTTAAGGAGGTCATTAGCAAAACAGTTTCATCACAAAATTGTTACACAATATTGAAGCAAGCGGTTTGCAGTTTTGATTACATGAATCTGAGTCATGAAATTTTGTGCTAGGAGTACAGAACACTAAAGCTACTTCAAACAGGGCTTAGCTAATGTATACCTTGTTATTGGACCTTGTAGAAACTGAGGAGGATAATGAGAACGGGGTGGTAATAAACTGCATAATGTGTCCTGTATAATGCAAGTTTCTTCTTAATTAGAAATGTTAAACCTGAAAAGATACCCTGGACTCCAGAAACAAAACAGACTGTACAGAGTAAATGTAATGTTCAGTTTAATATCAATCCACCTATTTTACACCCAGTCTTTAATCTTATCTTTACCTGATATTTTAACACTATGCTAAGATATTATTTCAGAAGGTCTTTAATGTGCAGGATTATAATTGGAATGTTCCTCACCTTTTTAATCTCCTCCTGTGCTAGACTGGGCGAGAGTGTTGTGTACACTTTGGGGAGCTGAGAGGAAGAAAAACAAGTACAGCTGTAAAGCAAAACTTGTGTTCCAAATTGTCCAGATCCTTTATGGTAACTTGCATATTTCAAATGCAAAATCTTGAATATAATGAACAATATACACTTTGAGAAATTCAGAAGCTAGACATTTTAGCTATTACTAATATAGTAAATTACAGTTTAGAGGATACCAGGCAAATAACTGCCCCTTTTGGGTTTCAGACTAGTGGTTTTTAAAAGTTTGCTTCAAACTGAGGCTCTTTTGTATCGGCAGAATACTTAAGGCATGGGCCCATTTAAAAATAACTTGAAGAACCCTACTGAAGCACATCCGAATGCTGCTATGTATGCTACATCTTTGAAGTAATGCCGGGATAATAATTCTTAAAAAAAACCCCAAAACCAAAACCCCAAACCGTTTTAGTCTTGCTGTAACAGATGCCACTTTAACAGTCTTGAGTGACTTACAGCTATGCTTAAAAATACCCAGGGTAACTTTCTCAAGTAGTATATGAGCTGCTGAAGGCAGAACAGATTTTTGCCGTGCAGTGTGGGAGTGAGCTAATTATGACATATTTGACCAAGAATCAGTTGGGTTTTGCTTGTGCTTGGGTGAGAAAATCTGAGACAAGCATGTTCCTCTGCCATTGAGAGAGATCATTTACTTGTCGTTAGTGTTGAAATACTTTTGGAAATTGGCTTTCCAGACTTTAAATCCATAGTTGCAGCTGATGGTGACATGTGTCTTTTTTGGAAGTCTAAAATGTTCTGCTCATAGCTGTCTTGCAGGTTGAAGCACCGCTGCAGGACATGAGGAGTTCTGGGGAGTGATCTGGTACAGATCCAAACTCTTTTTTTTTTTTCTTTTTTTTTTTTCCTCCAGTCTTTTGGTGAAATCTTAAATGCATTATTACCCTTTTAGTTTCCCCTCTAAAACATCACATTTTCGCCTCCTCCCCTGAGGGCCCCTTGTTCCCCCGACACTTGGGGAGGTGGGTTGGGTAGTGGAAGGGGAGCAGTGCTTACTCTGTCCTTTCCTGGGGCTGTATGCCAGTTTGGGATTACTGGGGTGGTTTCTCACTAGGTATTTCTTTGGGAGTTTTTGTATGTCCAGCAGCATGTTAGCAGGAGGTAGATTTTGGGTTTGTTTCGCAGTGTATGGTCTTTTTTAATGAAAGGATCTTTAATAAGTTTTCTTCATATTGATTGCTGGGGGGGAGGGTTTATACCTTGAGGTTTTGGATGGTTCTAACAAGAGTTTGTAGTACTGTGGTGTACTTTGCTGTGTGTTTGTGTGCTCTGTGGATCTGTGGTGCTTCCAGAAACATGCTGAATGGTGTCAGTATGTTGATTGCGTTAACAAGTTTGTTTTGCTGATCTCAAGCAGGAAACAAACTACAATTTTATTTTAAGTACTGTTGTGACCAAATGTGGCATTCGTCAGCTTGAAGGAAAATGGAGGGTTAAAACTGAAAGGCAGGTGAGAGAGTGTCAAGCTTTGTGGAGCCTGGGGATGTCTTATTACTGCTGTTTTGTCCTAAAAATGTAGCATCATCTGATGACTCATCCTTAAATGGTATGTAATGACTTGGCTGGAGAGCTGTCCCATGGCCCACCCTGCAAACTTGCTGTTTGACTTTTTTTCCCGTTTAGTTTTTGCATATTAACAACGATCCAGTGATCAAGTTGCATTGTTGTCTTGCAGGTTCAAGCAGTGACTGGAGGAAAAGAAAGAAGTATGTTGTAGTTTTAATCAAGCCCTTCATCTCCGTAAAGGTCACTCAGCTTAGGGCCAGTTACGATTTAGTTGAGAACCTTGATCAGTAGGGATTTGTGACATACTTGAGGGCAGTGGGAAGACAAAGGTAAATGAGCCTGACTCATCAAAGGCATTGCAGAGGTGTTGCCGAGTATCTTATCTAAATGATCTCCAACATATAAGTGTTTGGATTTGTGGAGATTTTGCTTCAGGTGTAGCATTACCCCAGGAGCAGCAGTGTAGTAGACTGTTAGCAAGAATTTTCTGCCTTGGTTAAGTCGTGAGCTTAATGAGTATCTTAAGAGGCAAAGGTTGCTTATTTCAAAACATAATTCTCCTGTTAATTTAGCTCTATGGTTGGATGCTAACAATTGAGATTGCTTGTGTGTGTGTATACATGTGTGTTGTGTGCCAGTGATTTGTGGGTAAGATGTAAGGTCTAATATTTTTTTAGTCTTTGAGAAGAAGGGGTTTTTGAAAGAGATGGCTTACACCAAAATTAATATAGTTAAGATTTGGCTATAATTCCAAGGTGACAATATAATTTAACGTGACTCAAGAAAAATGAAAACTGTTAAATTACTACTAAAAGGTGACTCGTGCTTGTGTTCACTGTATAGCATATGGATATTGTGATTTTTACATAAATATCAATTATTGTTTAAGGCATAAAATAGGTACAAATAGTGTTTTATTTTTACTAGCACATGAAAGGCTCATAAATACACTACCTACTTGGAGAAAGGTTTCCTGTTTAGTAGAACAGGATTTTGTGGTATGACTGACGATATCAAATGCTTTTTTCTTTTTCTGAAAGTCTTGGGAAAACCACCAAAAGGTACGCAAGAAACCTAGTAAAACTCACTTCTGGATTTATTGAGGCACTAATGAATGATACCCTCCTTCCACAGGGAATGGTGTGATTCTGTTCTCATACTCATGCCAAGCCAGCTTGCTTTATTGTTTATGGCTCTTGGTGAACAGCTGAATTTGCAGTATAACCTTTTTTGATGCTGGATAGCCTGAGCCTGAATTATTTTTGGGGAACTAGTGTTTCTTTTCACGCAGATCTCTTAGGCTACCAGGAGTTTGGAGACTCATTAGTGATAGTGAAGCAGATACATCATGAGATAAATGAGAACCTATTGCATCCTAGACCAAGAAGAGCCATGGGATACCTTACTTGTATGAAGCCCCCCTTTAAGCTATTAATGGATGTTGGCATTTCTGTGACTTTTGTGGCACCTTATTGACAATTGAGTTAAAATGGCCAAGACAAACCAGCAAATGGTACTGAAAGGCTTCTTGAGTCCAGGCACCCTTGCTTTCCTGGTCTAAGTAACTGGAGCCTGTATGCAGGTGGGTTGGTCAAAGGCTTTCTTCAGCACAAGTTGAATGCAGGTAAAACTTCCATCAGTACAGATGAAGGAACATGCTCCAAGTTCTGTGAGTCTAAACCAATGAAGTTTCTGAAGTCTAAACCAGAATGTATTAAGGGGCCAAAAAGATACTGTTTGCTATATGGATTTTTTTTTTTTGTATTTTAAGTTAGTCTGATGGAAAGAATTGTGACCTGTTTGGGTTTTCAGTAGTAACATCCATGTTGAGCTCAAACTTCCAGAATATTTGCTGCTTGTCACATGAGACACTTTGGGATGTATTTGCCATCTATATTTAACTCTGTGGTGTTTTTTTGGGATGGGCTGGATGGGTTTTTTGTTTGTTTGCTTTTAGAACAAGGTGTTTTTAAATTGCAGATTGTGGTGAGCAGGAAATCAGTTAGAAATGAGTTTTAAAAATGAACAGATTTGATCTTGATGTCATTCAGACAATATTACGACGGTGAATCTGTTAATGAAAGTTTGTAGCTCCAGACGTGATTTCTACTTGTTGTGGAACCTGAACAGGTAGGCAGGACGGAGGTCCCCTGTACCATGCCACAAATGTAAATGTGTTGGTCCCTGTCCTAAGGAGCTCATGATTTAAAAGATGAAACTGAAGAGATGGATGAAACTTAATGTGCTGGGGTGGAGAGTAAGATAAAGATCAAGGCTGCTACTATTGGCAAAGTGAAGATAAGATCCTTGCAGAGAGATAAAAGGCTGCCTGAGAGTGGTTGCAAGAGGAAGCTGGTAGAGACACTTGGAAGGGTATGCATGCAGCAGGGAGTGATGGAAGGTAGCAAGCTATAAATACAGTAGTTGTAATGGTTTAAGTGACTTGAAAAGGATGAGGTAAATGTCAGAACACTGGCCAGGATATTAATCTTGGTAAGAGGAATGTGGGCCAACATGTATCTCCAAGTTAGGAGCATGTCCCAATGTTTACTTCTCCCTTTTAGATGTGGAATGTGATTTTAAAAATTTTTCCCCTCTTTTATTCTTTTTCTTTTCTGTAAGTTACTTTTCCTGCAGCCATGTGACTGGTAAGTTTGGTGCAGGAATACGTACTGGAGCACAGGATCACCCTGTGCAGGGACCTGCATCCTCTTTGTCAGCACTTCACTCCAGAAGCAGCTAGGGTGATAGAGCTGCCTTGGCATTACTACTTCTTGGTTTTGCAGGGGCTTTTTAGGTGGCATGTCTGGGATTCAGGTAATTTTCTAGGATTCAGGAGTTGGCAGTAGTGTGGCTTGGGAGATATATTCACCTTCAGAATTTGTAGTGAGCATGTCAGAGCATTTGGAGTCCAACTCTAAGCAGGGAGGTCTGGATGGCACCTGCTCATCACTGCTGAGGTGCTTTCAGCTGCTGGAAAGTGGTCTGCGGAAGCTGGAGTGCAAAATGATAGCTTTGACAGGAGAAAGTTATTTTATTTCTGTGTTGGTAGTTCAGGTTGAACAGAGACTGTAGTGGTTGTGGGTGAGCCTGGAAGTGGTGGCAGCAGTGAGGCCTTGATTCACTGTTGAGGGTGTAAGTGATTGAAATATTAATGTTGACATGTTCCACAAGGTAAACACTAAAGAGTTGCAGGCTGTTGATTAAAACTTGTAGACACAGTTTAACTCTGTCCTTGTGAGCTCCTGTGCTGCTCCTGGAAGCTGAAGGCCCTATCCTTGGCTCCTGTGCATGTGCTGTGATTTGAGAAGACCTTGCTTCACCCATGCAATGCAGTCTGAATCCTTTTTCCTCCTCCCCTGCATAAGCCAGGGTTTTGGGTATCCTAATGTTAATGCAGACTCAATGTGATAGTAAGAAAATGTAAAAAATTGATACATATCACTGCTGTGTGTGCTAGCAGATAGTGGCTGATAACAAAGATTTTTTTTCTTTTGTGCAGGCACTCATGGGCAAAAGGTATGACTGAGGAGGGTGTAACTGTTCGGGTATGTGGCCATGTAGCAACTTTCTGCCTTTGACAATAATTTATGGAAATAGAGGTGAAAGAAAAAGGTAGTGTGGACTGCTTTCAAATGTCGATGGCTAAAGTACATTGGGAAGAGCAAAGGGATGAAGTAGAACAGGTGGAACTTTCTGTAGAAAGGAAAAACTTTGTTGAAAGGAAATGTCAGAAAAGGTGATTTGAAAGGTGGGGAGCTGTTTCATTAGTCATGAGTGACACTGTCCTTTCTCTTAGTTGTGTTCATAAGAATAGTTTTGTTCACTCAAACTGAAGACGTGTGCCTGCAAGCAGACACCACCCAGCAGAGGAAAAGCAAGGCAGGCGTATGTAATACTTCCCCACAAGCATACACCAAGCTTCTGATATTTTTTTTTTTGGTTTGTTTTTCAGCTTGGGGGGTTTTCTGAGCCTGATGTAGTTTGTCTGTTTTATAATCCTTTCTGGATCTTTAATCCAAGTACTTTTCCAATCCCTTTTTGATCCTGTGTAAACTCCTTGTATCCACAGCAGCCCGTGGTCAGTCAGTACATGCTGCATGCAGACCTCTCACTGTCTACTTTGGACCCTGCTCCGTACAGGCTATGTTTGGCAGCTCCTAGTTTGTGTTTTGGAAGAGATAATGAACCCTATCTTTTCTCTCTATGCCATTTAGGACTCTCTAGATGCCATGTCCTCCTCTGCCAGACACTTAGCCAGTGTGCTGTCAGCGGCTTCCTGGGCTGCACGCAGCAGGGACCTGCGGTGTAATTTTTTCAATTTCCTGATACATCCTAATACTTCTCTGCAGGCTGAAGGGGCCTTGTACCTGGTTATTCCTCACCAGGAAGCTACTCCAAGTCCTTTTTGAATGAGGGAGCCAGAGCTGTGCGTGCTGTTCAGCACTGGTATTTGACGTGGCTGTTTTCTGTCCTAACAGTTCTTAACGTCCACTTTGCGGCAAGAGCACAGGCAGGAAATACATTCCTCCCTATTGGCACTTCAGGGCTCCTAACCTTTGTCACGAGAGCAGAGTGAACTGTAGCAGGTGGGATTGTCAGAAGCCATGCAAACAAGATTTTTTTTTTTTTTTTGGCTAAAATTTACCTATGTTTTCTGCAGTTTAGGAGGTTAGTCATCGTATCTTACACACTGGCTGTGAGAGTGCTTTTGAAAAAGCACAACTTTTTTTCATTCTTGAGCAAGGTGAAAATCAAATTTTGAACTTCTGTGTGTTTTTAAGTGGAGATAAGTTGATTTTTAGTGTGGTCTTGCTATGTTGTAATAGAAATCTAGTTTAAAAACAAAAAAAACAAACCCCACAAACCCCCAACAACTTCATGTCAAGCAGTCTAGTGCAGTTGGAGTTGGTGTTAGCCCCCTGCCAAAACTGTGTGCAAGTTTCCTAATTCTAGGAATAGTATCAGTAAAAGAGATGAAATTAGGGAGTGTGCGTAAGGCCTTCCTAGAAACAACACTACTGTTTATAAAAACAGAAAAAGCCATCACTGTTGCAAAAGATAAGGCATTTCTGCAAAGTGAATAAAAATTATCTTAAAGCATGGGAGAGGTTTTTTTTGCTCATGAAATTGCGAAGCACTGCTAGTAGCAGAACCATGTTTTGAATGAACAATTGTGTATAAAGATTATTTGTAAGAGTAACTTTGTCTTCTGAATTTTGGAAACAGAGCTTGAGGAAGAACCTAATTTCCTGTAATGTATTGTTACCAGTCACTGTTTTTAAATAGTTTATCCAGTGAAAATTGGGTCATGTAACAGGTTTTTTTTAAAACAAATTTTGCTTTTTTTGCTTGTGGAAAGTCAGCAAAACTGTAGGTACAAAACACATTTGTTAGCTCAATTTGAACATCATTAGTTTGTTGTTGAATGAAAAAAGTTCATGGAATATGTGCTTAATGCTTACCCTATACCTGTGGAATATGGGCGTAATGGCTAATTAGGTTACCCAGGTACAGTACCTGCATATGCAGTGGCCATAGCAAATGTGTCAGTTATTTGGATTTGTATTTGTAGACTTGGTGTCTGCGTGTGCAAATTAAGAAGGAATTCTACTTTTCTCAAAGAACACTGCTTGCCTCTAGCAAGGTCTAAAGCTATGCCATTAAAATAAGAACTCAAAGAAATAGGCCAATGACAGAGGATAGTAACTATGTATTTGGTAAGATCTAGGGCAAAAAATTTTCTCACTAATTTGTGAAGAATGTATTTGGGCAAATTGCTTCCCTCCCCCTGGCCTGCCTGCCATATGGCAGGCTTGAAATGTAATACACGGCAGTTCTCCTGCCCTGTCCCCATGGCATGAACAAAACATGCACATTGTGTCCTGAGGTTGTGCTGGGATTTGGTGTTTTCCTGAACAAGAGGAATATTGTGTGGCCATGTGCGCAAGGAGGTCTAGGGCTGTTCTGCTGCTTTTGATCTGTGTAAATCAGATTAATTCCGATTTCCTCCTAACCTGAAGTTCAGGAAATGGAGGACTTCAGTGGTGTTCTCCAGAAAGCGTTAAGCTGTCTTAGTCTTTGACATGGAGATTTTAATCATTTAATTATCTTAAATTAATATCTTCTATAAGCAAAGCTTTTATCCTTTTAGGAATCAGTTGTAGAATTGTGTCAGTAAAAGTCTTTCCTGTAAAAACAGGTATTATTTAGCTTGGATTTCTTTGAGAGAATTAGGATATGTCTGCTATGTTCTAAAACACTCTTGGTTTGTTTCAAAGTGGCCTGACTTGTATGACCTTAATAATTCAGATGCAGGAAATGAAATGTAAATTGGATATATTCTCATCTGATACATTTTCAAATGGAACACACTGGGCGTGAAATCTAATGAATTGAGACTAATCTAATCCTCTGCTCCCAATTTTTATAAAACTATAGATTATTTTTGCTTAAAAAACTTCCAGAGCACTTCTTCAATGTGTTCCTTAATCTTAAACAAAACATTTTTGAGCAATGGCATACTGCCATCCCATTTTAAATATTTGCCCTCTTAGTTTCTCTTCTGCCCTCATGATCCTTTTCCTCTGATTGTTTGTTCCTAGGAAAGATTCAGACAGCTGTGTGTAGTTTTTTTATCTGATCCCATTTTAAACTGATGAATTTAAATAGAATTGTGTAATGAAGAGAACGTTGTTTTAATTTTCCAAACTTTGCTTATATCTTTTGAGAGGTGATCTGTGAAAGCATTTGGATGCTTTCTGGACTTGTTTCCCATATTAAGTGTTCCTAGGAAGTTGAATTTATATTGTTCTCAATATTCTGAATCAGTAGAGCTCAATTTTGAATAAAGGTTGAAGCTTTTGTGTAGAATCTGTTAATGGAGCTGAGGTTTGAATAAACAGAAAAGCTCAGTGTAGGGTGCTACGAGAACTAGTTAGAATAGTGTATTTCTAAGGTGCTTCAAAAGTGCAGAGGGTTTTGTTTTTTGAGTTCAGGTTTTGGTACTTGTTTTGTTGTAATGATCACTTTTTTTTTTTTTTTTTTTTTTTTTTTTTTTTTTTTTTTTTTTGGTAGACTGGGCAGATTTTCTTGGAAGAGCTTGTGACAATCCAGGAACAGCAGTGTGTTTACACTGTATGTGAAAGTTATCTTCAAACTTGTAATATCTGGTCTGGCCACTGAATTTTATTTGCTGGCATTTAGGTTTTGAGAACTCCGTGGGACCAATGGGTTACTTCTCCTCTCTTCCCAGCTAGCTCACATCTCATAATTTGTTCTCCTTTTCGAAGAGTAGTTTCATCCATTTCTCTGACACCTTCCTTCACTGTTCAATCAGTGTTCAGTCAAATACATCTATACAGTATCTGTAATGAAACGTTAATCTGTTTTTTATTGTTGATCAGCAATTCTCATATTTGTACTATTAACACACAAAATTGTTGGCTGGTGAATTATGAAGACTGAAATAGGGTCATCCAGCTTCACAGAAGCTGTGCTGTTTTCTTGGATTACTTCATGTTCTCCATTAGTTTACCTACTGGCTAGTCAAAAAATGGAAGATTGGGTGTGGGGGAGAAGAGCCGCCAAGGAGCTTAAAGCGTGAGTGTCACCTTGTTTCCTAAGGATCCTTCTGGTAAGGATGGAAGTCCACAAATTAGCTCCTGATATCAGCAGCACAGCAGACATGGGCCTCATCCTCACTTACATTAAACCCATTTTATGCCTCTTTGACTCCCAACTGTTTTTGCGGTGTGTGTTTGCAGGTGGGTGCTTTCACATGGCTGGGTGCAGGTGCCTCTAAGCGCAGCTGGTGCTGTGTGACTGGAGGTTCTGCTGGCTCCCCGCAGGTGGCTGTGTCACCGAGATGGGCGGCGCAGCTCTGCGGGTGGCTCTGTGCAGACATTCCCGGGAGGATGTTGGGGTGGGGGAACTACATCAGCTGGAGCTCCTACAACTTCATGGTTCAGAAATCAGTATCGGGGCTTGTGACTCTGGCTGCAGAAACTGTCTATGGCTCTGCTGGAGACCCCCCTCGCCCCTGGACACAGACTCCACTGATCACGACATGGGATTTCTTTGATACCTGGAGGTTGGTGGAGGGTGAACAGCTGTGGTCCCACTGCAGGGAGGAATGGACTCCTGCGTGCCACCGTCACGAATGGTGGTGACTGCAGACACTGTGGGAGGCATCTTGCAAGACCTCAGCCTTGCCTTAGATTTCAGGGGGAATTTATTTTTGTGGTCAAATTTCATGACTTTCTTTTTGCCTTTTGTATCTGATACTGATACGTGTTCACGTACCATATATCTATCTATATATCTATCTCAATTTATATCTTCATCTCTCTCTATATATAAATGCTTGATGCTTTTATCCCAAAAAAAGAGCTGATGACTCAGGGCATCAGCCAGCTGTACTGCCTCAACTGCAATATTGAAATTTTCAGCTTTAACAAGGGGATTAGAGAAGTGGTGACAACCAATAACTCCATGTCTGAAAGACTCAGGTCTTTATGAGACTGTTATCAACGTGTAGGTAATGTTTATGTGAAACTCCCTTATGTTTATTTACAGTTCCCACGATTCTATTTTAGCTTAAAAATGAAGAGGAAATGTGCTGAAGTATAGTTTATAACTGGGGAGAGGGGAGACAAATTAATGAGATCTTGTTTTAACAAGCATAGAGTTTCAGGAAGGGGAGATGCTCCAGGGAGGTCTCAAGCTTGCCTTTATGCTGGTGCAAAATGCTATATTTGAGCCAGGATGTCCAGGGAATTTGTAATGATGCTTAGCTGGGGATACTTTCCTCTGGTTTCTTATAAGTTAACCTGTGTTAGTCTGGGCTCTGATTAGAGTTACCTGGTGAGCTTGCTTTAGAGTTGGTTATCATGCTGCCTTCAGAGTTATGCCAGGCATGTTCAAAGAATCAAACCTATGAGTTAAGCAGGCTGTTTTGTTGGTTTTTTGCTCTTAAGCTCTTCCTCTTCCCCTCCAAGTATCTTAAATCTAATTTGGCATAAGTTTATGAGAGTTTTCATAAAGTTTTAGGTATAAATACTGAGTTCTGCCACATGAGATTGTCTGATTCAAACAACTGGGCCTTTGCTCTTCAAAATGTTTTGGGTATATGCTTGGAGAGATTAGAATAACTTGTCAAACAGCTTTCAGGTGTGCCCTGTGTGTTAGGCGTGGAGGAAAAATGTCCTGACAAAAGCAGAGACAGTTTTTGAAGTTCCTTTTATGTGAGCTTATAGGTCCACAGCAAGGAAAGGGTGGGGGGATGCTGGTAAATGTTAATTTTTACTGAACATAAGTTTAATATAGAAGCTTTAAATGTTTTAATGCTTGACTTGCATGCATTGTTGAGGTGTGATTCATTGCGAGCTGTGGTGCATTATTTTCATCCTTTGGTCCTACAACAAAATAATAACTTCTCTAAAGAGGAAAACTATTTAAAAAATAATAGCTTCACTTGGCTTTTGTGAAAACAAAGGCATCACTAACCACATCACGCTCTCCATGCAACAAGCAATAGCTTTTTGTAGTGATCTTATGATGTCTGTGAAGTAATACAAGTGGAGATTCTTGGGTTGCGGATGTATTTTGGCCATGTTTTCCAAGTTACTGTATTTTTGAAATCACCACGGATTTGAAAAATGAAACTCAGCAACCCAGACCTTGGTGTGGGTTGTGTAGGGGTAAAAGGGAGTTTCCCCTGCCGTCGAAGGACCCCTCTGTACTTGTGCATGGCTTCCAGCCCTGCTCTGGTCTCTGCTTCGCTATGTGGAGCAGTGGGCAGCCTATGCTGAGAGCTGGGGCTGTCCCAGCAGCAGGGGTAGGGGCAGCTCATCTGAGCTCTGTTCTTTTCTTTTTTTCCATTTCTTTCTTTTTCTTTTGAAGGGACAGTGTTTTTAGCTGGACGGAAATCAGAACTTCTTTAACTTAGGGTGGAGTTTGTGTGTGCATACTTTAGGATTGGTTATGTAAGTAAACATACAGGTTTTCATTATTATACATAATGCTTGCCTGTTCTTTAGATGATTGTGTTTTCTTCAGCATATTCCTGTGGCAGAGGCAGTGGAGCACTATGCTTTCTCTAGTAACGAGGTCTAACTGATCTCCTTGTGACCCTAAAGAGCATGGGCAGGATTAAGCTCTGTAACCCCATGTTCTGTTCCTGCGGGCCATGCTGCTGTCACTGTGCATCACAATGTATTGCCAATAGGAGAGCTTGCACTGTGAGGCTTTGAGGGGAAAAAGTAGACAAAGTTTCTGTATTTGATGTTTTCTGAAGACTAAATCTCATATGCTCACTGTTGTTTCTCAATTAGAGCAACCTGCAGTTCCCTCCTTCCCTGTAATGCCAGGAAACAGATCCTGCAGCCAGGTACCTCAAGGCTTGAAGAGAAGGTGACAAAAGCCACCTGACTGGCAGAGGACAGTGCCCTTAGTCCTGGCTGAGAGGACAGAAATGGTGGAAGAGGACAGTCTGTCACGGCTGGGACACAGTGCAGCTCAGTGATTTGGCTGATAGTACACCTCCAGACTGAAAATCAGTGTTTAACTGGCTCTGGTGGGAGTGGAAGGGGTTATGCAGTGAGCTGAAAAGTGGATTTCTGTACATTCCTCAGTCTGTGTTCACACTGCTGCAGAAAGTGTTCGCGTCCCCTTGGCATGTGCATGGTTAATTGCAGAGCTGGCATTCTGCTTTGAGGCCATCCCCTCTCCAGTTTCCATTTCTGCCTTGTCACCCGATTGTATTTTCCTGTAATACAGGATTATGGTTTTTTCCCCTCATTTTACCAAGCACTTTGTATTTTTTCCTCTTCCAGTCAGTTTGAAGCCACTGGTTTTTGCTGACAGCAGTAAAGGTGGCTGTCTGCCACAGCTAGGTGCTTTTGTACCGTGCATTGCCTTTTAGTGACACTTTCTTGAAAAAGGGAGAACGGTGCTCTGAGCTGTTTCTTCTTATAACTAAATGAAGCTTTTTTTCCTGAAAAGTTGAGGACAGAGCACGCAGCTGTCAAGACTTGCCACTCCTTGTTTGGAGCTGGAGTTGCAGGGAGTGTTTTCATGGCAGTTCTGTACCTGCTGTCAGTGGGAGCGTTCGCCACAACCTTAATTACCCGGGGTGTGCAGAACTGCTCCGCGTTCACCCTGCGCCGCGCTTAGCGATAGCCTCTGCGTCGCCCGTCGCCGTGAGAGGCCCGACATAAACACCGAGAGCGAAACAGGCGGTGGGTGCTGGGAGCTTCGCTCCTTCCCCGCCGCGTGGGCTCGCAGTGCCGTGCTGGCTGTCCCAGCGCCTCGCCAGCGTACACGTGTCAGCTCTGGGGCTGCAGCCGCTCTTCCGTGCTTGCTTCAGACTTCAGAGCTCTTCCGAGGGCTCAGGGTTTCGGAGCGAGTTATCATCTGGTCGGGCCCCCTCCCTCTGTGAGGGACCTGCGTTCTGCATTCAGCAGCTGCCACTCCCGCAATGGATAAGCTCCATCTATTCTCCTCACTAGAAAACATTTTTTTCCAATATAACTTGCATTTAAAATGTCACTGACTTTTTTTTTTCTCTTTTCCTCTTTTCTAGACTGACTGCATTGCCATGGAAACCATTGTTGGAAGAGAAGACTTTTCTGCTGGTAACTCCAGAAACTGTGTGGTGCTTTTGGAAGCAAAGCTCAGCTCCAGCCGGCTACTTTCATTTCCACCAGCACGGACATGGACACACATCCTTTTAATTAATTTTTTCATAGACATCCGCTCTCTACAGTTGAATTAATTTGAGTTGAGATTTCTTCATAGCTGTGCTTTGGTGATGGAATTTGGTCTTTCATGTCATATCTATTTGGGAGGCAGCATGAATGCTAATAGGAGATCCCTGTATGCCCCTTTCTTCCTCCTGCCTCTCCCATTAATTTTTTAAAAAAATTTATATTCTGAGAAGTCAAAGCTGGTTTCTGATTGTCTGTTTAACATGGGTTTTGCTTCTCTGGTACATTAACAAGTGGTTAGCTTAAAACATGTATTGTTTAGAAATATTTTGGCAGTTCAGGATTTTTTCAGGTGGCTCGGCAGAAGGAGGGAGGGAAAGGTGCACATTAGCTTGAGGGTGAACCCGTGGGACTGAATGGGTCTGAGGAGGAGAGACCTCTTCTGCCTTTTTTTTTTTTTTTCCTTTTTTTTAAGGTTTTGCTTTTATGGTACAAGAGGTATTTCTTGATCATAGGCTAGAGTATTTGAAATCAAATGTCTGTCAGAGCTTAAACGGAATTTTTTTTTTGCTCAGAATTTTGGTATGTACAAAGTAGGATTAATGGGCTGGTTGTCTTATAGGTTGTTTTTGTTCTTACCCTCAAGATACTTGTTTATAAATACGAATTGTGTAAAATGAGGTTTTTGTTCATGCATTCAAATGGAGAACTGCAGAGTCGTATCCAGCATTTGTGACTTCTGCATTATACTTGTCAGCTGTAGCTTTTTAAAGGGAAACCACCCTAATTGATCTTACTTTCACCCAAGGTCCCATTTTAAATTTGGGACTATTTTTGTTCTTTCTTCCTGGCATAATGGAGAAAAAAGTAAAATGTTGGCTCATGAATTGTCTTTATCCCACTTACAGAAATGTGAACAATGAATATTTGACATAATGACACAATAAGCCCTGATTTTTCTACAATTTAAGTGCTTCTCTCTTGTACTGAATTTTTTTTTTGGTTGAAATGAGTTTAGGTTTTTAACACTGCTATGAACTTAAAGAGCATGACACTAGTCGTTGGTACATACAATGTATAAAGGCACTGACGACTGATAAAGGGTTTAGAACTGGTACACAAATCCTCATGCTGTACTGCACCACACAGCTGGTAATCCTCTACGTTGTATATTGTACAACTGATTCGTCAGGCTGCCTCATCTCTAACATACAACCTTTAAATTGCTAGTACAGTTTGTATAACAAATTAGACACTGTCAACTTTGATTGTTCGGTGATGTGTACCCAAATCTATTTTTGAGTAGTACTAAAATGTACATGTCACTAAAATAAGAAGACACTTTTTTTTTTTTTTTTTTTAAATGTGGTACCAATCAGTTTATGCAGTGTCTAGTGACAGGAAAAACTGTTGCTACAGGGTTTAAAAGCACAGACCTGTTTTTGATTCTGGAAGAGAAGTTGAGTTGGTACAGTTATTTGTTGCTGCTAAACATACACTAATTAAAAATACGACCACTCTTACAGACCATGATACTGTCTTGCCATATAGCTTTTGTTTGGTCTCGTAAATTGATAATGCAATATGTAGACAGCTTTTTATAAAGCTTTACATCTTTTCTAAGAAATCAAAATTTGGATGAAGATAGTTCTAAACATTTAATGTGAAAGGAAAAGGTTGTTTTGAAGAAATTTGTTACATACTTATTTCATATTAGATCCCTGAGGCTGCCATTGTACAATATACAGCACTGATTTAATAAATGCTGAATAAATAAGTAAATGGGTAACCTCAAGTATAGTGGTACAAATACTAATAGGTACGGCATAATAAATATGCAATCTTTTTGAATCTCTTAGTTTACAGCAACTAATTTATTCAGTATTGTGCTGGAAGAACATTTTCAGATGATGTAAAACATATCACTATATATACTACCTTCCAGCTACCCGTTTATGCTGCTGTATAGTACAAAAATACCAATGATAGAACAATGTTTGTCCTGTAAATTTAATTTGATATTGGACAGTTATTGTCTGTACAAACTAAAACATATATGGTTGAAACTGTTCATTATATTTGCTATTTCTGCTTCACAGATCTGTTTTAAAGTCGAGCTGATTGATCTGGCTTTGTCTTCCATTGTAAATATTGTTATGTTGTTTTCTTTGTAAAACACATTGCGTTTGCGGTTTTGGGAGACTGGCTTGAAGCTCTGTATAGTGTTTATATTTATCTGACTTGGCTTTCCATAGAGCTACTTGCAGTAAATACGTGTTCATGTAGCTCCGTGTCTGCGTTTTATTTTTAAACAAGCTTTTGTTTTTTTCTGTCAGAAGTTCATTTCCTTCTGCTGTGGCTTCTTTCTTCAAGTGGTTTTGTCACCCTATGTCCCTGAAGATTTGGAGAAGCTTTTAGTGTATTTCAGGGGAGTAATTCCCAGTTTGTCCAATCTTCTCTGCCACTTAGTGTAAAAGGTGACATGCAGCAAAATACTCAGTACTTTTCTTTGGCACAGATTCATAGTGCTGGTAAACAAGTGAGGTTTTGTGTGACATACCACCCCCCCACCCCCCAATCAGTGTCTGATACTTTATTTTTCTGCTTTAAATGCAGAAGACTGTGGCAATTTTTTTCCCTAACTTTGTCCATGACTGGGTAGGGCAGTTTCGTGGTCACAAAGTACTAGTCCTGGAAGGAATTTTTAACAGTATAGTATCAAATACATCTTCAGTTTAGGGTGGAAGGGAACAAGTATGGCTTGCTGTTGTAAGTTTTGTAGTAATACTTTGCTTTGATATGTGTTAAGGTCTTGGTATGTAAAACCAAAACTCATAGATATCTCATAATTCCAGGTAATGCACTCACTTGTAAAAACAACTGGAGTTGCAAAATACCAACACAATACAGAGCCTGTTCAAATTCCTCATTGACATGAAGGATATGTCAATAATTCTGTACAGAAGGAGATTTTATCTATATGTGAGAGCATATATGATCTCTATAAATGTGGGTGATTACTGTGAAATGTCTTGGATTACATTGCTTTTTCTGATTTAATTCTTACCCTTACTCTGAATAGTGCATTAAAACAACTCTATGTAAAAAGAAAAGTCAGGTTTGCTGTAAGAATAGGGTTCTGAGATACACCAGCCCCTTACTTAGGGCCTCATCTTCTAGCATATATTCCCCTGTATTGGGAAGAAAAAGAAAACAGTGCTGCTCATACATGGCAGAAACAGCCCTACCAGCAGTAAACAAACAGGGAAAATTATCCAAACACTGTCAGGACTGTTGCAACAGTCTCATGAGAGCTGCTTTAAGAGACCTTTGAGTGAATGTCTCATTGGATCTGAAATGGGCTAACTGCTTGAGGGGTGGTTTTTTGGGGGGTGGAGGACATAGTTCTGCACTAATTTTTCAAGCCCCTTTGGGTGAATCACTGACAGAACTCTCTTGCTTCTGAAGCATGGTGAAAGCCCTCAATTAAAACCAGAAGGCAAATTAAGACTTCCTATCTGAATTTGAAGACAGTCACTAGAATATGTATTAAAAGTCTTTGTTTTGAAGTATATTGGCCAGTTCTAATGGGCCTTGCATCTCACTGAGCAGTATGGTACTGGAAATAATCAACAGGGAATGAGAGGCTCATAGCAGGCAAGCAGGACCTTTTCAGTTACTGGTTAACAATATAATTTGTATTGCATATTTTTCATTCCTACATCCTCTTTTGGCTACAGCAGTAGTGTTCCCTCAACTATAAAGAAATGTCTCCCTCACTTTTCCATGAAGGGTTGTGAAGCAGCATGTCTGGGGGGGGGG
>NW_020799100.1:8298709-8344610 GCF_003259725.1 Athene cunicularia | reverse complement strand
GGGGGTGGGGGGGGGGAGAGCAGGAGCTGTATAGACCTGGGAGGTAAGAACCCCACCCTTCTTTTGTTTAAAAAATACCACACCAAGCTAACTTTCTTGGATTTTCTTCTGAGTTACTAAGTTAATTTAAAACTTTTTAAGCAAGTGTTATGGTCTATAGGAGACCGACTGCCAGGAAATGTAGCTCAGTGGGCACTGAAGCTGTTGGCACAGTAGCTCTGCCACCATTCTGTGCTCCACCCAGGGGCTGCAGCAAGTACCTTTACTCAAGACAGCAGTTTGTCTGCTTTACTAACCAGTTACTCTTCATCTTGCTGCCAGCTGAGGCTGCTCTTGAGCACCAGTCACCTGTCTGCTACAAAGGGTTGAGTGAATTCATTTTTCTTTCAAAAGCTACTAGTTCTAGATATGTAGCCTACATTTTAAATGTGGAACACTGTTCCTACTCCCCTGAGCTAATCACTGCTCCCACCTTTCATTAGCAATAGTGTCCTGCTTTTTGTCAATAAAATACCCTGGAGAGACTAAATTATTCTGGGTTCTCATGCAATTTTCAGCTTGTGCTTCTAGGGGAAGTAGCCATAGCAGCAGAAGTATTATACATCCAGCAACAGTGCTGGATTATCTAAAGTGTAACTTCTCTGGGAAGGACCTGTTAAAAACATGTAATGCTGCTCACAGCAATACAGTCCTAAATCCGGCAAAATGACCTTCCCCCAAGTATCTCTAGGATAGCACTTCTGTAAGGTTCAGGCAGCATACTGACTATAAAATACTTAAGCTTCTACTTAATCAAAGCATATAGAAATTAATTGCAGAAGATGAAATTTTAGAACTCTAGTACCTGTTGTTTGCAAAAATCAATGTAGCACTTTTCCAAATTCTAAAAATACTTTTTAGAATAGGTTACTTCATCTTTTGATGTGAGAAATCCTCACTATAGAGGGGGCTGACCTTTACAATAGAGGACAAAACACTGCACGCTTCTAAAGCACAGAGCTGGCATGTAGTTCATCGTACAGAAATGTTGCTGCATGGCCCTGTGCACCCACTTTGGTTTATAGATTGTACTTTGATCACGGAATTGTTTCAGAAGTTTAAATCCCACCTCATAAATGAAGGAAGCTTTCCTCTTATTCAAGGATTATAATAGGACTTACTAGAGTGAAGGTACTGAAAAGCCTGTCATAGCAGCAAGTTGCTTTCTAATACTAGAACAGTGTAAATCCAAGTTACTCAGGAGGCTTGCTGGTTTTAGGACTTGCAGACTAGTATTCCTTTAGAAAGCTGCATTTTTTCACTACTCAGCCCAGTTGCAATTGACTGTACACCACCTGCAGCAAGCTTTGAAGAACAAGAACTGGGTAGTGAGCAAAGAAAGGTGATGCACTCCCCTTCCAGTAAGCATTCTTAAAGTCACTGCTGTCTGCTGGCACTTCCAGGAGCTCAGGCATGTTGCAGTTCTAGTTTTCTTCCAAAGCTATATGGTGCCCTCGAGTGGCTAAAGTGTGCAACTTGACCTACAACTTAAAATACTTGAGTTATCTTCAGGTTCCTGCTCAAGAATAACTGAAATAGATAACTTTACATGATTAGTTAAGAAAATAAAAGCTTTAGTTAAAAACAGATCAGCCTTCAGGAAGAAGAACCTTAATTGTCAATGAAGAAATGGTGTTCTAGCTGGATCATGTTTAGGCTATGTTGAAAACTACTTCAAGGCTCCAGTGTTCAAAACAGTTTTTTACAACTTCAATAATAAATCTGCAAACACAAGCTTTTACCTGTAGTTTAATATTTATATGCCGATGGATAGCACCTAGAGGCCCCAACCAACATTTGAGCCCCCTCAATGTCTCTGCCCCAAAGAGCTTACAGTCTAAGCAGTCAAGAAGTAGGAAGAAATAATAACCATGCTTTCCTTTATAGATCAGTAATTCTGATCCAACACAGGTCAAGTGATTTACCTGCTCTAAGGCACAGAATGTGTGGTGGGAATTAAAACATCTCTTGAATCTCTGCTGTAGGTCTGTTAAAAGATGCTCTTTCCTCTCTAGACCACCTTTCTCTTAATAAAAATTAGCCCATTTGGAAATCTCAGCCTGAAGCTGATTAGTTCTCCAGGTCAGGGTGAGAGCTGCAGGAATAGAACAGAGAACGTATCTATTGGAAGTGTAGCTATTTCATGTATTTTAATTTTTCATGGTCTTCACAGGTTTGGGACTTAACACTGCCACAAGACTAGCTGTTCTGGGTGCTATCTACCTTAGACTGGAATGGTATCTCCTCCTGTCTTAACACTTCAGTGGGCTTTGCTCTACATGCTGCGAGAGAAGGCCAAATCCTAGAAAGAAGCACTGGTTATACACTACTGGAACAAACATGTTCTGCCCTTTCCCAGGTCCCCATGTATGAACATTTGGTTGTGAGCACAAGACAGGGCTTGGTAGGGAAGGCTGGGAGAGCTCTTTCCTTTGGGAATTCCTTGACCTCAGCATCCATTCTTCTGCTTTTTTGGGGTTAGGGAAAGGCTGCTATGTTCATTTTAGGCTTCTGTGGAGCCAGCAGTGAGATAAGGGCTTGTGTTTTAAGAAGAGACTTACTATTTTATTTCAGCTTTGGTAAAAAGTTCTCGACTTGGAGGTAGCAGCAGGTTCAGTTTATTTCTATATGCATCAGGAAACCAAAGTAAAATGAGTTGAAGGATGCACATTGCTGAGTTGCCCACTCTCTACCAACATATATAACTGCAGCTAATCGGAAAAAAAGACAAAGCTATTAATATTTTGCACTTTAAACTAAAGAACTTTAGTTTCATACTTAGTTGAAAGCTTTTGAAATCAGCACCAATCTCATTGTACAAATCACTGGCACTGGTCAGTCACCAGTCCTATGTCTTTTGTCAGATGTGCATAAAACAAGGAGATTTCTGATGCTCCATGTTTACAATGATAACTGAAAGGTAAGAATGAATAGCCGTTAGCAGATAAATTACTTAACAGTAGTCAATAAACAAATACACTTCACCTATATAAAGCAGTATGTTAATTCACAAGTTAAGTTGTATTGATAGTTGAGGTGGCGATATACAACGAAAATATTAAAGTAGCATCACTTGAAAAATAGTCTTGCTTTGTCAGGGAGCTCTGTTTATACAGAAGGGTAAATGAAACAGCACTGACCATAGAAGCTGAACAGTCATGCATACAAAAAGCGATCACTTTTCAGCTATTGCACAAGTCGTGACACTCTAAGACATACACAGTAGGAGTCTTTTGTTACAAAATGACATCAGAAAGACTGCATGCACCATCGTTCAAGGCCTTATGTGAACTAGACATACACAAGAGTTGCTGTATACTGTAAATACATTGTGGATGTGTATAAATTCACATAAGATTAATTTGTAAATAGGAAAGTTTCCACCAGCTTATGCTTTATTTTATTCACAAGGTTTCTTAGCATGTACACTACTTTGGATAAAATGCATGACACCCACTTCAGAGTAGAGGTTTCATGTAAGGATAATCTTAAATGCTTTGGTAACTGGATATTCTCAAGGAACAGGTTTTGTTAAACCAAACTGATTACTAAAATGTGACTGTGACTTTTATTCAGAAAAGAAGGATATAGAATATGGCTAATAATTTCACATATTTTCACAAGATGATAAAAACAACCTTTTCAAGTGAATTGGGATTTGTAAGCACGAATAAAGCCACTGATAGCATAGTGTACAACATTTAAAATCCTGATCAAAATGACTTCAGAGTAATTGTGCATTCCCCAGATATATCAGGTTGGCAATTGAGGAAGGAAATGAAATATTAAATGGAGAAGTTGGCATAAGAGGGGTAAATTCTCTCTGTACCACAAGTTTCATAATAAAATACTGCCATATCTTTTCATTTTAGACATAAGCATTTTTATATCAGTCTGGTTTGTTTCTAAATGACTGAAAGTTTCAACTAAAAAGGTGTTTACACAATATACACATTTCATTACTTACAAAGAGAAATAAGCTTAAAATTTCATATTAAAAACCTGGGATACAGTAGGGTTAGTAGCACCATGAAAAATGTTTTTCAAAACTGCAGTCTTGTTATTTTAAACATACTCAGTGCGTCATGTTTTTCTTTATTCTCTTGGTTGATCAAAAAGGTGCCATTTTGGTACAGGGAGAGAAATGAAAAATTTCATCTTCTGATCCTTTGTGAAACTCAGGTGTTCTTTTCTGTTTCCAAGAGGTCAGTTCTTTCATCTTAGTCCTGTTGTTAAATATGTACCGAACAACCCTTAGTTTGGCACATGAGTGAGGTACACTTGAATTTGCTTGGTTAAAACAGTTTGGATTTGTTTTTTCTTTTCTTTCTGCACAGTAGCACCATTGTTGCAGCTGGAAGACAGTGCATCTTAGGAATTTTCAACTGTTTTATAAAACATTCTCCAAGATGTTACGTCTTCTTCATGCAAACTTGACAACGACTAATACGCGTCCTCAAATCTCCAGCTTTCAGTGTCTCTGACTGAGGTTTACTGGTAGACAGACACAAAGGTACGGTTAGGTTAGCTTTTTCTTTGTTTGCAAAATTTTTCCTTAATTCACAGTTTAAGATAACACTAAGTATGTATGCAGAGAATTAGTCATGTATTTGAGAGTTTTCACAGAATCACAGAATTTGATTCTTTTCCTTAAGGTTGATCTTTCTGTACATCCTCAGCACCAGATGACAGACACTCAGCTGTGTCCAGTGTCTCAGTATGCACCAGGTGTGCTAACCAACTACTTCAGGGTAGCATATGATGTAGCACAAACACCAGTGTGGAAGGTGAATTTTGTACATTTAAGACAGTATTTCTGGGGGTTTTTGTTTGTAGCCTTTGGGTTTCTAAGCTGAAAGGGACTTCAGCAACTCAAAAAATACTGCAACAATGAGATTTGTATTTAAGTGATGGCTTTATGAAATTATTTATTTATATTCTGAAAAGGTAAGGAGGTGGAAGATTAACATAACAAATTCATGTAATATGCATGTACACAGACTAAGTCCAATTCTTAAAAGTTTCTTCTAAAAAAATAGAATAAAAAGGAAGTTGCGTTTACGGAAGACAGAAAATAGTAGAGACAGAAAACTCAAAGGTGCGTGGTAGTCATTAGTAGGGTTTTCACTAGTGAATTACCACTGATCAACTAACCTGAAAACTTAGAGTGATGACTATTTAATGCACATTAAGTATCACAGTTGTAGATGTTACACAAAACCAACTTGGGGGCCACTACTGCTGTATAACACAGTGCACACTGCCAGCCCTGTACCACAAAGTGACATTTTTCAATTTGGTGTCAGTGGCAATATTTATGAAGTTTTTATCAGTACACAAACAGGGCAGTAGCAATTTATTCTAGGAAAGAGATGATTTTTCAAAGAAAAAGAGGTTTTGCTACTCCAGTTGAAAGGGAAAAAAGTTTGAGGAGTTGAGAGACTCCAGCCAAAATGCTGACTGCAGAGAAGCTGAGGACAGAATGTCCATTGGCTTCCTTGCAGCCAAAATGTCATCTTAACTCTTCTGCAAAGTACTGGACAAAATGCTTGCCATGGAGGGTATGAAACCTCCTTCACACAAAACTTAAAAGCAGGTTATATGAACATCTGCCTTAAAAGGCTTAAGCAGAGTTGATCTTGCCCTTCATGCCTGTCCCTTTTATGTCTCTGAACTACCTGTTCAAATATTTGAGTCTATTGAAAGGCCTGGCAAGAAAAAAAACCAACCAAAAAACACCACCAAAATTGATCTTTTAGGCTTGAAATACAATAACTACAATAAGACTATTTTTAGAGAAGGTACTGCTAAACGTGAATAAGAATTGACATAAGAATCTGACTCCTTGCAAAACAGAATGTGCCCTAGCAAGTTTTTTCATAATATTAAAGGCTTACCAAGGAAATGCTTGAAAAACTGGTTATGAGGGGGAAAACAAGTTTAAATTATTTCCCTATACCCCTGTAAACAAATAATTTTTGATCTTTGGAATAAATCCTGTTTCCAAAGCTTTCCTTCTGGAATAAAGCAATGTACAAGAAACAAGTTTTCTTACCTGAACATTTCTGACACCTCTACAGTTGCCAGCCAGAAACTATATGAATTGGCATAGTAATTACAAGTGCCACGACCATGGCATTCAATGAAGGGAGCTGAGCGGAATTCTTCTAAACAGGATCCAGGCGATGCCAAGGCCTGTCCAGAGCCCTCTGCTCCAGCACTGGTGTGCTGGTGTAGGGGTGGAGGAAAGAAACACACAAACAAGAATCTTACAGTAGGCACTAAAAATTAAATAGCACAGCATTCAGTTACTAAAAGAGCCGCTGTTGCATTCTTGGTTGAGATAATGCAGCGTCAGACACCTCCATATATACCAGTTACACTGGGGTCTCTGTACTGGAAACAACACTGTTAATCTTAGCTACCATGGTTAGTAAGTGAAGGTAAAGGCTTTTGAGTGACAACCACTGTAGTTTTTAACAAACTCCTAAAGCAGCTAGGTGAGGACACAAGTGGGGACGAGCCACTTCTGGAGCAGGAGGCAGTTCTTACCATCATGAAGGAGTAGCCAATCCAAAGGGAGTCCCAGCCTGGAGGACATGAAGGAATCTGAATAGTCTGACTGTGGACAGCTATCACCATAGCAGGAGCTTCACACACAACACACCTGGACACAGGGGAAATACCAGGAGAAACACATGATATTAAAATATGAGTATGTTTTATTATGAATTCCTACACAGAGAAAGGCAGAAAAGCTAGCCTGTGAGAGGCTGTCCTATTAACCTAGACTGCTACTTCTCATGGATTTTGTAACAGCAATAAGACGGTATTTTAGAGTGCAAAATCTGCCTTTATTTCCACTAGCAACCACTGGCTAAAATACCGAAGCAGTTGCTGAAACAAAAAGTGGAAGCTCAAAGTCCCCAGGTGAACAGCTTAATTCTAGAGCCAATAGCTCTCATGTTCTCTTTCCTGTCCATGGCAATCTTGCACTGCTGGTTACATAGCTTCCTCAGTCAAGGAGAGCTCTTACAGCCTTTCAGCCTCTAATTATCACTGCTGCACACAGGCAGACCTTTCAAGACGATAAATACCTCAAAACAAGGTATTTTCCTAGTAGTTCCCAGAGCAAACCATGACAGACTCATGTCTTAATATCCAACCAGCATGCTGGAAATCCATGCTCTTTATCCAGATCATGAAAAAGGAGAGCTGCTGGCCTGCTTTGTCTCACCGGCTAATGAACGGCTGGATGCTCTGCCCCGTCAGCGGCTCCATGCTCATCGGCATTGGCTCTGGAGTTGAGAGCCAGTAGGAATAGTCATTCCTTGATGCAAAATTACAAACATTGTTGATGTTGCAGAACATGAAGGGCATGGTACTGAAACGTCTAAGACAGCTCCCAGCAGTACCTACAAAGTAAGATACATAAAATGTGACAGCAGAGTTTTCACTTGATTGCTTTTTATAGCAATTCTTTGAGAAGAATAATTGTGTGTTCTTCCTCTCCATCCGTGAGTGCACAGAATGTGCTATCAAATTGTCACATGAAGGGAAAAACGTAACTTCTCAGTTTTGGTTTACATTCTTTCATCATAATGTGCAACTCTGGAGGTAGTAGATCTTAGTACGCATTTTCCCTCCTCATCTAAGAAAGCTCTAAGACTGTCATATCTGCCGAGAGCCAGAGCATTTGAAGAAGGAGCTACAACCTCTTTCCCCTTAAAGACAGAGCATAGAGAGTATCTCACCCAAATCCTGGCCATGTGCTCTCTCATTTCCTTGCACATATAGAAGAGAGAATCCATCATATATTCTTGATGTTCCTTGTGGACATAGTGGTGTATCCCTGGTCTGGCTGTGCCGGGTTATAAGGAATCCGTGAGCAACAGAAGCTGTTCCAGGAGGGCCAGGTGGGCCTTGTAAGCCATCAGGACCAGGAGGTCCCTGTATTCCTCGTGAACCTGTTCACACAAGAGAAACACAACACACAGTATTTAACACCACCATTTCTTGCTTGTTTAGGACTAATGTAGCTCTGAAACGTAGCATGCTCTTGTGATTAATGTGCTTGTGAGTTGGGGGACCTGGGGTCTGCTGACACTATCTTCCTCAAGTTATTTTTTCATGTAAGCTTGGTTAAATCACTGAGGCTGTCATAGCCAGGTATAAAATAGCACAACTTCCCTGTGTTGTAGGGGTATTATGAAGTTAAACACGTTCAGAACTGTGAGGCACTAAGGTAACAACTGCAGTGGACATGACAGCCACTGGAATGAGTCCAAATCACCTTCCCAATTCCAGAATGTATTAATCTGTGTATGCAGCTCAGTAAGATAATATTGAAACATCCTGATCAGGATCACAAAATAAATGGCAGAGCCAGAAGCAGAAGCAAGTCTCACTCTAGGGCATGCTATGATAACACCTGAGCCAAAGCCCACCAAAATGAATAGAAAAGCTGCAGTCAGCTTTGGGTTGCAAAAAGTGGAAATAGGCTAGAACAACCTTGACTGAGAGCAAGAATGAGTCATGTGACTGAGAAAGGTATCAGAAAAGGCATCTGTTCTTGAACAGCAAAAATATTGGGAAATAAACCCACAAATATTTAGACTATGTTATTCCACAGTCATTCTTATTGACATTTTTTTCACTAAAATAATGCTAACAGATTTCATAGAGCTACTCAAAGGAAAAAAGGCATTAGAGATTTTTGTACTGTTTTAACTGTTAAAATTCTAATGCTTTTTCTTGCAAGTTGCAATACATAGCTACTTAATATGTATCATCTTCTTTAGAATATTGTCGCAGTGACCAGACTGATTTCTTTTATCAAACTGTAATGCCAAGCAATAGCCACACTGGTAGCTGAATTTCACCAGGGACAGAGATATTTCCTTTATGAGGTCTGTTTTTGCCACATTCATTATTTCCATAATTGAAATTAGTTTACCAATCTCTCTCTTCTATTTCCTACTACTATTATCTCCTGTGCAGGGGTGCCATTAAACTTGAGATAAAGCACTTGACAATATGCAGTGACTGACAATGTGTTGGTTCCAAGAATATTACAAATGAAAGTATGTTTGGCTGTTTGTAATATTTTTGCATAAAGAAAATACCAAAATTATAATTTTATTATTATTTGCATGAGGCAAAGATGTCACTTTCCAGTATTAGCCTGCACTCACAAAAGGGAACATCTTTTCCACTGGGTCTTCAAAGGATAAACGCCATACCTGGTTGGCCTGGAAGACCTCTCTCTCCTTTACGTCCTACTGGACCATCAAAACCAGGTAGCCCATCTCGTCCTGGGTCACCAGGAAGACCAATTGGACCTAGAATAGACAAATGAATAACTGAAACAAAAGCTCTCAAAATCTCACTAAAGAAATCTTTAAATTGTCTGGGACTCATCTATTGTTTCTTCATGATACATTAGATAAGAGACCATTAAATGAGATGGATATGGTGGAATCCTACATTTATCTATTACCTCTTGCTGAATTCAGTAACTTGTCCCTGCTGCCTATGCCAAGTTACATCCTGCAGTCAGCTATACTGCTTAGTCATTTTCTCTGTGGCCACCTAGGATCATACCTGGCAAGCCCTGTGGCCCTGGCAATCCAGGTGGCCCTTTCGACCCAGGCTGTCCCGGAGGACCCGGCGGACCAGGGTCACCTTTGACAACAATGCTTCGTCCAATGGTACCTGGTAAACCTGGTGGACCTGAGAGAAAGCAGCATTAGATAAAGCAGTATGAGATAAACCAAACTGGAAGACAGCATTAGAAATAGTTCCTGTTACCATTATTGCAAAGTCAGAAGCCAAGAGCTCTATCAGTGCAAAGAATAACTGTAGATATAAGGCAAAATAAGTGCTCTTGGTGACCCCTTCCCTCAAAGAACAGCTCTTGCAGGGGTTAGTGCATGTAGACTGGATACTATGGTAGGATTACTTGTAGGGCTAAAAAGTATAGCCTGGAATTTGTGTTTAAGCTATTGTTCACTTTCATTGCTGGCTGAGACCAACTCAGTCCTACATCTGTGTAACAAATTCTACTGGCACGGAGCAAAAGTGACAGTACTGCTACCCAGGACTCCTACCTGGTGGGCCTGGCAGTCCTTGACTGCCTGTGAGGCCAGCGGGTCCTGCAGGTCCAGTGGGACCTTTCATACCTGAAACATCAAATTCAGACAGTTACACAGTGAAAGAACAAAATCTACTACAGGAATAGCCAAAATCAGCCACATCATCTTCCTGAGTGGCTGTTACTCTGTCTGGAGGTTTTAACTTGAAATGCTCGTTAAATACCTGGGAATCCCGGAACGCCTGGAAGCCCGGGGTCACCCTTCATTCCATTCAGACCTGGTCGACCAGGATCCCCCTGAACAGAAGAGCTTCACGTTATTCACTCATCTTCTCAGCAGTTTCAGAAAAACAGAGAGAAAAGGTGGCTGGGGGATGAATAAGCACTGTGGGTCTGTGAACTAGTGCTTTGAAGGGCTGAGGCCATGCACTCTGCTCACCGCACTGGGTGCTGTCAGAGAATGCTGTAACATGGAGTGTGCACTGACGGCTCCAGCTCCTGCAGGAATGGGGACATCCTGCCCTGATACTGAGGGGTGATTAAGGAAAAGACCCTCTTACTTGCTAAAGACAGGGTGTTAGCTACCACATTTTGGCTTTTATTTTACTATGATAAACTGCATGTTCCACCCAAATATATTCCATTTTAATTGCATTTATTTTAAAATAAAATAGGAGAAAACCTCAATTTTTTTGTCCTACCTGGCGCCCAGGTGGTCCTTGATCTCCCTTTTGACCAGTCAGGCCAGGTGGGCCAGGTTGACCTGGGTTCCCCCTTTCCCCTTTAAGTCCTCCATTGCCTGGTGGCCCTCGTGGACCTTCTGGGCCAGGTGGACCTTAACGTTGCAGAACAAATATGCACAGATCAGTACATGTCAACCATTCTCCCCCAGTTTGTGCCTTCAGTGTAAAAAAAAATTAAAGATATTTTGGCTTGACTTCCCAGCTCTATTACAATGCTGCATTCAGGATAAACTAAAAGTAAAACAAATAGAGGGATTATTTGCACTACCCAAATCAGGAACCAAGGCTCCTTATCTAGCTGATGCAGAGAAGCAGGTCTTTCCAGAAGGCAGTGCAACTCACCTGCGGTAGCAGCTTACCAGTGACCAGACCGGTGCCTTTAGTAGGAGCCGAGAAACCCAAAAATCAGATGGTACAAATATCCCCTCTGCTGACCTGCATACATTCACCATCTCTTAAGTGCTGTCTTAACAGACTGAACTCCTTTTGAAAGCCAGTCTGAACTATGTAAAATATTGCTGCTTTTTTGCTGTTAAAATTTAACACGCCTATTGAAGAGCCTGGTATATAATGTCTATTGACTGCTGGGCAGCAGGAAACCCATCATTCTGCCTTGCTGAAATAATAAACCGAGTTGCAGAAACTGTCTCTGATGGATCTGTCTGTCTTTAGTAGAATTATGCTGAGAAAATCCAGTAGAGGAACTGTGCTATGTCTTTAAATATTTTCCCTTTGCTACAGCCACATTAATCCAAAGGAAAGCAGTGGATTTAAAATAAACTTAGGTATTTGGAGAACTGAGATGTGACCCCCACCTCTAAACCACCATATAAATAGAAGGCAACCAATACTAGAGTTTGTGGCAAAACAAGCCATAAACAAGTGCAGCAACAGCTAATAACGTTTTACAAGTTAGCTTTCATAACTGAATTAACAAAAGGATTTCTTTGCAGGACAGTGCTATGACATTCTACCCTGTGGTACAACAAATCTAATAACATTTATCAGTGTGCTGAATTTTCAATTATTCTGCAACCTCAAGTAATTTTTCTTCTCCTTTGACACCCTCATAGTCTATATTCAGTGAATAAATTTGATGAGCTGTATTTCTTGCATGCAAATCTGAGTATAGAATTCCTTTCAAAATTTTTCTTTTTAAATCAACAGCAATTTTGTACCAGATTTCACACATATCCTGTAGCAGTTTCAACTACAGAAAGCATCCCATCATGCAAGGATTTTTTTGGGTTCATTTTGCTCTTTTAAACCAGTCTGGTATTGTACACATGCAAAATAATAATGGGTTACCATCTGAGGCATGCTAAACAAACACATACAATCTGCAGGGCAGCTGTAGTCCTTAGAAAGGTAATCACAGAATTACAGGAAAACATCTGTTTCTCTTACATCAAGTGCAACGCAGTAAAATAAATTGACCGAGTTAAGAGTCTAACCTGGAGGACCTGGAAGGATCAGAGTTCACCAAAGCCCAATGATCGATGTTAGAAGGGTCAGACATCACACAGTACAAAACAAGATTACTAGTTAGAAATAGTACAGATGACAGCATATACACTACACAACAACCCATTTCACCAGCATATTTTGTATTTACAATATAATCCACATGCATGCATAAAACCATACATGAATACACAATGATATGTATTTTCAGATACAAGTTATTCTGGTGACTAGGCTCTACTAAGACTAACTTGACACCTCACTTAACAGCAAAATCAAAGCATTTACTAAAGAATTTGTTATTGCTTTAACATTACAGCTGAGGTCTGTAACTGGTTAGTCCTACTCACAATGGGGTTTGGACTATGTAACCATTTCACTGACAATAGTCAATGCCACAGGGCCTGGGAGCTTGGCAAATATGCAGGTAAATTGTGAATGACAATTTACGTGAGCAAAATTCTGCTTTGGGCAGGGGGGAAGTGTGATTAACAGGAGGACTTCTCACTGCTAATCAGGTATGAGCCTCAACTATCTGTGAATGAGATTCTAGGACTGAAAAGTAGACTTACACCCTCTTCAAAATGGTAAGCAGGATTGACATGGATCAACAGGGCTGCAGACGTTATAAGCAAAAATACAGCAGAACTTACAAATTTAGAATGTGTTGTCCTTACTGTTAGCATTATTTTTTCTTGATAAAAATACCCCAAGATGCTAATTTACCTGTTTAAGATTATTATGGAGAAAAGCACATTACCAGCATCCTTAGAAAAATCCTTTAAATGTCCTCATTCAAAAGGTAAGCTGCTTGTCCCCAACATGCTCCTGAATTAATACATATTTTAGCTCCTGTGTCACTTGCATCTTTCATGTCAGTGAAATGATTTATATATATCAACATATCACCATGCAATTCGCAGCTAAAATCTAGAATAAATACATGTCAGGTTTACCTCAATGCACTTTCTTAAATATTTGGTAAATTATTAAAAATACTAACTGCAATACAGTTGTTAAAAATAATGACATAGACATTTAATGGTTACTGTTAAGCACTTATAAACTATATTTCATGGTCAGATAAGTTTTGCTATGATTTATAAATCTGTCCTATACTTGTTGATTACTGAACTCTGGCTGAGCACAGTCACAGGGTGGAACAAAACATGAAGCAACTGATAAATTCCTCTCAGCACACCCAATGATGGTAACCCTCTCTGAAAATGTGGGTAGTGCTTGTGTGACCACAGTTTAATTAAAAGGTAAAGCCACATTCAGTTTTTTACATGACTGCAGAAAGCTAGGATTCGACCATCAGGGACTATGACATTTGCTACCTCACAGTGCCGAGGACAGCATACTAGCATGTATTCCTTCGTTGAATTTTCATGACAGTTCTTTGCTTCCTGAAAGTCATCATAGCAAAACCTAAAGACATTATTATTAAATGGATATACCAAGTCATTTTCAATCTACACACAGATGTTAAAAAAACTTTGCAAGAGCTGGCTTGTGCTACATGCTGATATGCTAAATTATGATAAGCTTGTGAAAACAACCATGTTCTTACCAGTCCTGCTCCACTGCCCTAGCATTAGGGAGGGGAGGGCTGTATGCTTCATATAATTAAATATATGTTAAAAGGAAAAGCTTTCCTCATTTCTTCTAACTGCTGGTGAAGCAAAACAGTGTAAATAAGGATTTCTCTGCACTGGAAAGTTACAGTGCTAAGTTGGGAATGTAAAGCATCACTGTTACTCTGTATAAATCTGTCTGCAGACACTGTTGGTATAAAAGAAGCATCTAATTTATTTAAGTCAGTTGAGAGTGTCCAAAATCAACAGTAGAATGTGTTACAAAAATGAGTACTGTCACTTGCCCAAACTGCAAAACACAATTATATAGTAAAGACATGGGAGGACAGTGCAATATGCTTTTTAAAAAAAAGATGAAAAGCAGTATATATTGTTTTCAACTTCCCTGAGAATCAATATACTAAAACAAGTTTCACTGTTGGGGACACTTATTAAAAAGCCTTGCAAATCTGGACCCACATGATCTTCCACCATGGGGAGAGCAACACTGTGTCCTTCTAAAGTCAGTCCTACAACAAGGTAGAGGAAGAGTCTGAAGGTCAAGTCGGAGCTTTTCTTTTCTACCACAAATTAAAAGGTAAGTCTGAAAAATGACTCAGCATATCTACATTTAGACACTATAAAAGTATATACATTCATCTTCATGCAAAGTTATTATTTTGGAGTTAAGGGGCTAACCTGAGGGACCTGGGAGTAGGGGGTCAGAGTTCACCAAGGTCATCATTAGAACAAGGGGAAAAACATCAAAATTGTTAGAAATACCAACAAGCTAACATATTCAACTAAACCTTTCTTTTTAGATTTAGCTCAATATTCCTTTAAGTACAGTATGCAAACCACCAAACTATTATTATTCATAGTAATGAAAATAGACATGTGGAGTAACAGCAATGTTGGTGTTGCCCTGGAAATTGGCTTAATTTTATAATCAATTAATAAATCTGTCCCAACACCATCTATCTATCTATGTTTGTTTTAGGGGCAACTCAACTGAAGTCAGAGAGCTACATCATGTGTGACTTCATTGCTTTTACTAATCTTAGAATATACCCAGAAGTGAACAACAAACAGTATACGTATACAGCTTCTGGTTTTATTTATGTCCCTAGAAGGGGGGTAATTTGACAGCCACACAGCTGCTTTTATGACTGACTGCCTTATGTTGAAATGTTACAAAATCAGCATTCCAACAATAGACTGTGTTATCATTTGGAACAAAAGGCTGGAGTGCCGATTGTACCAGAACTGCAATAATAGTTTGGTTTATCCACATTAGTTTACGGATAACTGAGCAAAACAAATGCTTCACTTTGTACATTGCATGCAACAAAAATGGAAATAAGAGAAAGAAAGAGAGAAAGAGAGAGAGAGAACATGGCTGAGCAGAACCTCACTGGTTGTTTTCCCCATACCAATGCTCATAAAACTGCACAAAATGAGTCCCACCATTCCTCTACCTACCTCCCCAGCTGATTAGAGTCACTAAGCACCTGATTTATACAGAGAAATGTGAACAAGTTGAGAAGCTTCATAAAAACTCCAGTGCTATACCAGATCACAGAATCTCACTTGGTGGTTTTATTATACATCAGGAAATGCTTAGCTGGTTTATTATTTGGTTTGTTTGTGGGTTTTGTTTTGGGTTTTTTTTTTTTAATTATCTTTGGAAGATCTTGACATCTAGGATGTCTTAGGCCTTTATTTGGGCATGCTTAAATTACAAAGCCAAAGTCCAGCATCCCACCTTCTCCTATCCCTTCACTCCTCCTCCCTCTTGCCCCAGGTGCAACTCTAACCGCAGTGAGCAGAGCTGGGATTACTTGTCCCATACTCCTACGTGTCAGTGAGCAACTAGGCAGCAAAGGACAACGCCACACAGAAAGTGGAAAGCAAATTAGGACTACTAACTTGCTGCAGGGATGCCCCACTAACTGGTTAGAGCCCCTGAGGCACAGCAGAGAGTAAGTTCCTCCAGGAGAAACGGAGAATGCACGCACTCCTCCTTCCACTAACCAGAGAGGAAACCAGGAAGAAATTGTGACTGGCTGTGAATTATTAACCTACTGGGTCATTCCACACCAGTCACATAAAAAACAGGTTTAGGCCACAACACAATTCAGGTATTTTTGCTAGGACTAAAAGAAAACCTCACTATACTGGCAAACAGCACCCCAGTTTTAAAGTGTTATGAATTAAAACCAAATGTTGTTTATAATGACTCATTTTTTAAATGCCATTAGGACAGATGAGTTCATAGCCTACTCTGCACAAGAGAAAAGCTCATACTACCGTTGAGAATAATCAAATATTACTCAATTCCAGTTCTAGTGAAAATATTTTGATAAAATTCCATTCTAGAAATGTTTTTCAGTGGGATTGTCTCTTGCTGTATCAGAAGCAACAATAAGGAAAAAGTAAATCTTAAAATCTTTCCAAGTATGTACTGCAAAACTAAACTCTCCCTTGATGACCCAAAATAAACAAAATGTGTAGCAGCTATTTTAAAAATGTCCTAACTCAAAACTAACTTTTCCCAAACAAATCTTTGAATAACAGAAAAATCTGAGGTCAGAATTTGAGGGCAACAAATAAAAATATTACTTCTCCATTAATATGCAAAGAAAAAAATAAACCACCAGCTTGGTTTGAAAGTAGTCTCTTTTAAGGAGAATATGAAGCACGTTAAGTGAGATCAGTCTTATTGGTGGCAAAGTACTTCTGGATTCAAAATGCAGCAATAAGCTTGAACCAGAGCTGTGACAGGTTGATTAGAGATATATTTTTCAAGAGCAGTATCTAAATGCAAATAAACATTCTATGACACAAAATAGAAATCAAATTCTAATACACACCAGGGAGTTGCTCAGCAATGTTAACTTAGTATTTTTTTCATTCCCAGAATTAGTTGGTGCAGGAACAAAATGCAAACATGGAATGGAAAGATGAACATGGCATGATGGTGCACCGAGTCCATGGGAGCCACATGACACAACGGAGCAATGACTTATGTTACATGACACGAGGATGAAGAGGCAGATATCCAATTTGATCATGCTGTGATGCTAGCGTGAATTTGATTTTCATGACTCTCAAAATGATGCGGTTTGTTACTTTTGCTTTTTTGTGCGCGATGACATTTGCTGATCACGTGACAATACTGCAAAGGCATCAAATGCTCAGAAGTCGATACCGTGCTCACTAGATGATTACTGTGACAGCATGCGGAGAATCTCCCGTTTATTAACGCATTAGATTTTTGCTGCTAGGTATCAGAAATTAATATAAAGAAAGGCTGTTTTAATTTTACTATCTTTGTTACTCTTGGCAACAAAATCCTCTGGTTGCCCACAGACATTAAGACCTATGCCATGAGGCTTGAACTTATCCATCCAAATAAACTGAGGAAATGTAAAGGCTGATAACCTACCAGCAAAACATCAAAGTACAGACAGATGTTGATAGGTACAGCTCACGCTTTTACCTGGCCTTCCTGGAACACCTGGTGGGCCAGGGCTACCTTTAGGACCTTCCAGAGGCGGCCCTGGTAATCCTGGTGGACCTGGTGGACCCTGTAGACCAGGAAATCCCTGGAAACCTGGTTCTCCCTTCAGACCTGGCAGTCCAGGGGGCCCCGGTGGGCCAGGTAACCCCAGTTCTCCTTTTTGCCCTGTAAAACCAAATAGCCGTGTTTATGAATACTGTTACAGATTGATAGGCAAAAAAGTCCAAATGTCAATTTGCAGAGCCATTTCTCTCTCTTGAAGAAGGTGCAAGTCTGGCTGCAACTCACCTCATTTGCACAGTGAGACAGTATAAAATTGGTCTAACATTCAGAAAAAAGTCAGGGGTAATAATTCTTGCAAAAGAAAATGCTATAGCTTCTGACATATTCAAAGATGTTGCTGTGTCTCACTTTACAGTGATGCTGTAATTCATAAACATCCTCTGAGTCTGTAAGCCTACAAGCAATGTTTTCAGTGAAGAAATCTGTCAATATTAAGGCTTCATCTTTTTTTGACACTGCTGAAAGTTAAGACATACTTGCAAAATTTTCAAATAAGCTTGAGGAATTTAGGAGCCTTAATACTATTGGAAAGTAATATAACGTAGGTTGTGAAGTTGCTTTTGAAAATACAGCAAGCAGCTATATTTTCAAAGCAGCTTAATTTGTCTTTTTTTTTATGAATGTTTTATTTACTGAAACAAATCAGTAAAGTTCTACACAATGCAGTAGACTATTATCCTGAGTGGATTTATGCTGTCTACATAATTGCTAATTTATAAAATTCAGTATTCAGTAATGTCTTTATTACCATGGTTAACTGAAAATGGTCTGCTGAGAAAAAATGAACATTGTTTTAGTTGTTGCTATGGCATTCATTTGTTGCAGAACATACAACATGGCTTGTTTTGGTTTGGTTTGGTTTTTTTTGTGTGTATAGATATATTGTACCTTCAACCTTTTTAATAAAGAACAGAGAAACTTTACCTGACAACCCTGGGAGTCCTGGAGGTCCTGGGCGCCCGAAACCTGGTAGACCTGAAAAGAAAGAGACTCAGTTAATAACGAGCATTTAGCTTTCAAGTCACCAGGAATAAGAATATGAGGCTGAGAATGATGAAAGTGCAGTTTGTCTAAACCTGATTCCTTGAGTACCAGGATTCTCATTCACTCACCAGTCTACACCAATGTTAGAGGTTTTGGACAAAGTGCATCTGTAACTTTCATAAAGTATTTCCATCCATTCCCAAGATGCTCTTTCAGATTTAGGGAGTTAATACTTCTGCATTTTTGGTTGGGGTTCTATCTTTAAGGCAGAAATTACACTGAAGCAATACAGTTACTGTGGAATACAGGAACAGGGGCTGGTGTTGAAGCCAGGTAATAAAAACCTAAGATCTGATTAAATTCTTGTCCTGTGCTTCATTGGCAGCTTGAGCGTGCCCTTTGTGAACCATTCAGCATCTGGGAAGCACAGAAGCAGGTGTGGGGGCAATTATAGGAAAAACAGAATAGAGAAAGAACATCATAATACAGAGTGAGGAGAAATCAAACAGAAAGGATACCTAACCTGGTTCGCCCTTCTGACCAGCTGGTCCAGGGATACCATCTCGACCAGGCTGTCCCTTCTCCCCTGAAGGACCAGGAGGGCCAGGACGACCAATATCACCTAAAAGGGGGATAGAACACATTAGCATGCTAATGCCTAACCTGCAATAAAAAAAAAGTAACTTCCCCCTGACTCCCCACCATCTGAATCTGAAGTTGTGACAATGTCATAACAAATTCACAAGGGTGTAATCTTAAAATTAAAACCTTTCTCTCTCTCCCTACTGACAATTTAGAAAAGGCTTTTAGGCCTGTGACCTTTTAAGCAGTTAGTGTTTGCTAAAAATAATCTAATGCTTCCCTTTAGGATAAATTAGAATTTTGCTCCTACAAAACCAGGTTAGACCACTGGAGTAAATATAAATAAAGCTGGTAAATACTGAAACAGTTAACTTCTTGTTTCAACAGCTAATGATATGACTATGACCGCAGACACAAGTCATCAAGAAGTTAAACTTTTTTCTTTTCTGTTTAATGTCAGTGAAATGTGTGCATTGGTGTTTGAGCATCCACATACATACAGATGCATTTTCATGACGTTAAAAAGATAAGAAGAAAGGAAGTGGCTTCATGTGTTATGTTTTCCACAGAAGCAGCTGACCTTTGCTGCACTGTTCATGCTCACCTACTGGCCCAGGTGGTCCAGGTAGGCCAGGATTACCTGGAGGCCCCTCAATACCTTTTGGTCCTGGAATTCCTGGTGTTCCTGTAAAGTAAAGGCATTTCAATCAAATTAAGCATAAAACTGGCTTTTCAGCAGATCTTGAAATGCTGTAATTTGGGGTGCCCTGAGTAACAAATGAGCTAACTGTATCAAGATGCTGTATTTACACTCAGTTTGCAAATTTATATCTGATCAAGGAGATTAATTATAAAGCAGAGAGTGTACAGAAACAAAATATACCAGCACAACCGTCTTTACTGCTACTCTCAAGACCCTGACTTCTTAATTGTTGAGTACCCATGGCCAAGGACACAGGGAGTCTGGCAGTCTGATAGGAAATTACCATTTGAGACAGGTGTTTCTGCTTGACAATAAATTGAAAGCATTATGAACTGTGGTTGGATAGTCCTTCCCCAACTCTCTTTTCCTCTCCTGAAGAAGGACCTTCATAAGAATGGTGTTTAGTTAGAATTTACATCAGATTCCCACCCCTACAGCATGTCTGTTGCATGATATCTGTTCTGAACAGCATCTGAGCCTGATCAAGTCTCAATACACTGTTCTGACTGTTCAGTCTTTAAGGCATGACATGAAGCAGAGGTTAAAAACTCTCAGGTTCATGGACAGGTTTTATTCTCTTCTAAGCTTCCTGCTGCCATGACTACACTGTTATAAATTCCCTAACTTCCTACATTGAAGTAGCTCAAGCATGCTTGTAGAACAGCCTTTATTGTTGCAAATGCAGCATAGGTAAAAAGCTTGGGTTTTTTAATTGAGAATGAAAGAACTGACAGATACACATAAACAACTGCTATTAATTTTTTAGAGGAGTGCAAAACCTAATTTTATTATGTTCCAGAAAGAGATTTCTCTTTAGAACATATTTTTAGACAATAAATGCTATTAAAGAGCCCAGTATTCCTGATGACACATTTTTGTTGATTCATGAAGGAAAAATATTGAACCAAACACGGGTATTTTGTGGGTCAGGGGAGGCAAGCGTGACTGCTGTGGGGAGTGGAGAGCTAACACAACTGCTGCACCCTCTCAGAGCAGATGAATAATTTCAGAAGGCACTCTCAAGTGATGCATTCACACATTTACTCTTGCAGTGACAATTCCAACAGCACAAAGCTTAGAAGCAGCAGATTGATAGAAACGTTGACAGAAGCCACAGCCCTCCACCAATTACCCACTGTGTTTAGATGTATATACCGACATAAGCAAGAGGGAAAATAACAAAAAATCTTGTTCAGAATTACCTGGGAATCCAGGAAGGCCTGGTTCTCCTTTTGCACCTGGACTACCTGGAAATCCAGGCAAACCAGGATTTCCAGCTATACCTTTACTGCCTGGACTACCTGGGTATCCAGGCAAACCAAGGTCACCCTAGAAAACATTAAGCAGAATTAAGAACCCAGGGTGAGCCCTTCTAGTATGTTCCCAGTCTCGCTATCACAAAAAGGTCACCATCACATTGTGTACACTTCTCCTTATATCCAGTTAATTTTAATCATCTCACACAGAAAATTAACTGGAAATAGCAATTGTAAAGATTTTAACCATTCCCCCATACAATTTTGTGTAGGGTATCAGAGCTTTTCCTCAGAAATGCATACATTAAAAAAAGGATTCTCTTTTCTTTCAGAAGAGACAGATACTTTTACCCCATGATAATGCAGAAGAAAAAATGAAATCTGTGGAGCTTTAATCATGCAATGTTTTTTCTAAATTAATTGCTGCTCAACATCAATTGTTGATGGCATCAGTGAAGGCTGCTAGATATTCTGTATGTCTTTGTCACTTATTTGTGGGTGACAAAAAGAATTATATAGGTAAATATTAGTGCAAATGTTTTATACAGACCTACAACTTTCAAGCAGCAGTAATCATGATATATTGGCTCCTCAGTAATTTATTCTTAAATGCATATTGTATTAATTGTTTTAGAATTAACTACATAATTAGACATGGGAACAGTTATATTTATTGTATAAATCCCTACCAACTATCAAAATATCAATGAGTGTCACAGTGCAGATTAGGCCACTAACTGAACCCAACTTGAAAGGTCTGGTAAACAATCTTCTCCTTTAACCAGATTAAATTATATATAAATATTTTCATCTTTAAAATGAGAAATTTTTGCTCCCACCTGACAAGAATAAACCACAGTCAATCCTACTTGTTATTAATATATTTATATACATATTTACAGTTATGCATAATATATATTACATTATAGTAAAAAAAAAAAACCAAACCAAAACACAACAACAAGAGGATCTCATTTCCTCATGGAATTTTGTCTTGAAGAATTCTGTAAATGTACCTTTGGTCCAGGGAGACCAGGAATACCGATGCTTGAAAGACCAGGGTCACCTTTGTCTCCTTTCAACCCAGGAAATCCTGCAGGCCCAGGCTGCCCTGGACGTCCTGCTATTCCTTGGTTGCCTTTAATGCCTGGGGGACCTGTCCAAAAGACAAAACACAACTTTTATAAGTATAAATAAAGCTTCGGCAGTGGTTCAGAGAAATCACTCAAATTACAGCAACTGAACTAGAAATGATTAACCAATTAACTTGCTGGCTTTGAATAGCTAATGTGTTTTTATTTTTAAGAACAAGCTAATACAATTACCTAAAAATCTATCATGGCTTCTTGCATGGCATTTCTAAGCTTTCTTTTTTTATTCTTAATTTACACAAATCCAAATATCTTGCTGTAGTATCTAGGCACAATATTAGAATCCTCAGAAACTGTATTTTTTGTTTCAGCAATCTTTCTAAATAATAGAATTCACTTTCTCTTTCCCCTTTTGCTGGTGTCTGATGCCTGTCTTCAGGTGGGTTTATAGAATCATCTTTTTTCTGAACTTTCACAGAGTGGAATCTGTGAAACCAGAAAAGTATGAAAGTTACAAAATGTAGATCATTCTGCTTCCACATTCATAAGCACTTTACAATAATATGTATTTACAATATATTTTCTGTTTGCATTTTCTGTTTTAATGGGTATTCCAATTTCTAACATACTATTTCAAGAAATATGATGTAGGGCTTTATGTATTCCTCATCTGCAGTGCCATTTAAATATATTATTAGATACTGCACACAAGCAGATTCACCTTTGTACTACATAAAAGGATAACACTGGCCAAAATGAAGTAAAATACAAGCACAGAAACTAACCTGGAAGGCCCATCTCTCCCATGGCACCTTTTAACCCTGGAGGTCCTGTTGGTCCTGGTTGCCCTGGAAGCCCTGTGTCTCCCTTGATGCCTAGGAAAGTTGTAGTTTTAATTAATGGCAATAATTAAGACTTTCTGATATGAATTTTCTTCTGAATATGCTTGTCATATAATTACAAAGGCAATGGATTTGGAGTTGCTTTAGGCCTCATAATGCTCCTACATGCTTTTTCACATCCATTGTAGTGAAATATAAACATCTTCAGTTTGTTCTGAGCCAAGATCTGATCAGGGCAACGGCTCCTTTGTGTTGAAGATTAGTCTAATGAAATGGGTCAAATCTCAGTCCATGATTTGACTGGAACAACTTAGTACTGGTATTACTTGGTATCTCATGATTAGTTCTGCAGAATGAACACATTATCTCTTTCTCATTTGCAATAAGTATTCAGTAGGTTCTGTTATAGAACTGAATGCAACCTACTATGCTCAAATTAGTCTGAGTCCTGGAGGGTTAAAAACATTCCCCAAGCTCAACAAGATATTTAGAGCAAGACCTACATTAGACAGAGTAAGCAAAGATTCAAGATTTCAGATAAATTGTTGTAGCCGTAGGAAGAAGCAGTGCAAAACAGAATTTGTTTTCTTGATCTCTGCAATTCTTTAAAGCAAAGATGTTACATCCAGACAGCCTTTACAATACATTCATTTGGCCACTTGCAAAGTATGAGGACTAACAAAATAAAGATATGAAACAACTCCTGTCGGCAGATCCTGCAGTTGTGTTGCTTTCTCAAGCAGCAAGCACTTTTCCAGTCATCCTAAAAGCTATCCTAATCTTCAGTGGGATCAGCTTAAAACTGCTTTTGGGTCTGGTAGAAGGAAAGAGCAAAAAGCATGCTGTTTGGATAATGATTTTATATGTCCCAAAACTGTGTTGCAGCTTTAAGTGTAAATCCCTAGGCTTTGCTTAAATATACCTGGATCAATATCCCAATCCCATGCGATAAAAATGCACACAAAGTTTTACACATCAAAGCTGTCCACCTGAGGCCTTGTTTACTTACCTGGCAATCCTGGCACACCTGGTGGGCCACTAAGTCCTGGTGGGCCTGGGTCACCTGGGAGACCCTGATAACCTTTCTGTCCTGATAAACCAGGAATACCTCAAAGGAAAAAGATATATTACTATTACTACTACTGTATGTTTTCTATTTTGCCTTAAGAGATCAGATGTAGCTAAGTGTCTTAGGACCCTACCTAAGCTTCACAGAAATTAATACAATAGATAAATTAGCACAGTAATGGATGGGCCAACATTAGAGAATGGTTCTCTCTATGGTAGAATATTTTTACACTTCTCAAGACTAAATTAGAGTTCAAAGGAGACATCAGAACCCTTGGTAGGGAAGGAGTGGGGAAGACAGCAAGTGAAGAGAAAATAGACTTGACTCAACTGAGCTGCCAACTTCGCAAGTAGAAGACATTTAGCTCAGGGGAGTGTAAGCTTACAGAGAGAACATCTGGAGGTGATGCATGTGCAGATGACCTGTGCAACTCCATCCTACAAGGCAAAGGCCCAAGGGCCTTCGAGACAGCAGGAATGCAGCCAGTACAGCAGCCATGACAATTATCTCTCATCATGCTTAGGAATAACACCTAGAAAACTGAATTATAATCATGCTGAAAGCACCTTAGTGCTATTACAAGATCTCCATATGCCAAATAATATTAACAGTTAGTGAGCAAGGACATTGCACACTAATCACCTTAGAACCACTTTAAAAAAAAAACACAAGAGGCTAAGAGACCCTTAGCCACCTCTATATTCTGAGTTCTTTTTTTTTTTTTTCCTGTGAGAAAGAATGAACTGTAATAGATTCAGTTACAGGTCACTTATCTGTGAAGTACAAACCACCTCACCAGACCCACGTGCAAAATTCTGTACCTGGAACACCTGGCTCGCCTTTTTCTCCTTTTGCTCCTAGCTGTTTCGGATCAACTTTCCCAGGTGGACCTGGCAGGCCTGCTTCACCTTTGATGCCTTTCTGTCCTACCAGTCCAGGAGGCCCTGGTGGCCCAGGTAATCCATTATTACCTATAGGAAGTACAGACAACAAAAGGGAAAAAAAACATAATCCTTAAAGTAGGCTAATGTATCTGTCATGCTTTCTCTTGCACAGGAATTTCATGATTTATTCATGAAGCTGGAATTCACTAAATGATCAGTCAGTTTATGCGAGGTTCTCCACAGCACCTTAAGTCTTGGAAGAAAGCCGCGTGAGCAGACTGCACGGGGATGTTTGTATGCTGCAGTCAGTCAGCTCTGGCCAGCCCAGCTCCGAGGAAGCAGCGCTCTCTATGACCCACATCAAGAGAGCTCCCTGAGCTCCATCACACTGTGCCACTAGCACAGAGGAGTTGCAACAGCTACAACAGCTTTGGATTCACAGCCTCTTTGTTCTGGTGGGTTTTTCTTCTACCAAACTCTTTCCAAATTCATCTTCAACAAGGGAGATTGGGAAAACATAGATGGAATAGTTTCTCTGTGATACCTACAGAGCTGATTCTGGATGACTTCACAACCCAAAGCTACTGATTTTCTTCTTTCTGCTGCTTAAAGCATACTTTTACAACATAGTTCTGAAATACTGTCCTACCTCAATGCCATCAATCCAAAGGTAATCTTTTAAAAATAGCTAACATGTCATGACATCCATTAAAAAAGAGTGACTGAATGCTCTGGCTTAAAACTGCAAAGTAATTCTGAACATCAGCACGGTTAAAAAAAGATAACCTAAGCAGATCCCAGTAATGAAGATCTAGATGTTGGTAATACAAAGCCTCTTTCCACACAGGACATGGAAAACATCATTCTGCATTCTTTTCAGGGGCAGATCAAACAAACCTTACCTTTCAAGCCAGGCAGGCCGTTTCTTCCAGGAGTTCCTGGGGGCCCTGGAGGACCAGGAGCTCCCATGACGCCCATCTCACCTTTGGCACCTAAATGCATTGAATCACTGTTGTCATTCTGAACAAAAACTCAAAACCTATCAGTACCTAACTTCTACTTCCCTGCACCTCTATGGTATTTATTAACCAGGACATGGATATAAAGCCTGTTTTAAGGGAATCACAAGCACTCAGTTCTTGTATAGATCTAAATCAGATAAAATGACACTTGAAAATTGTGGCAAATTTTCCACAGTTAAGTCCTGGGAAGAAAATTTGCAGTGCACTGTTCTTTATGGTAGAAAGCATATTTATACCTACCCTGAGTTTGGTTCCCTGGTTTGAAATAGAAATACTTGTTTGAAACTTGAATTTATTGGAATCCAAAGTGACAGTTAGCTATACACTACTTTTAGTATCTTTTGTATCGCCTTGTCTATCTGAAGACAAAGATTCTCAAAATTCACTTGAGATTTTTATTCCAGAGGGTGGAACAGAATAGCCTAACTGAATAGTCCTAACACATAAAATAAGGAAGTTAATATTTAAAACTATGCACTGGATCCCACTGATAGCATTTGTAATTATTTCCTTTAAAAAAAACTCTATTTCTAAATTGTAGCAGTATCTAGAAAAAAAATTCACAAAATAAAATAGAGAAGTGTCATCGTGATCAAAGTAACATTTGAAAGTTACAGAACAGAATAATGTGGAAAATATTTGTATCAAGTTACATAGAAGAGTGGAGAGGTGACAAGGATTTTAACGCAACAAATCGTTGTAACATTTTAAAAAAAGAATGAGATGTAATGGTTACATGTATCCAGCTTTAAACAGATAGGATAAACATTGAAGCTCACTAAGCTGGCATGTCCAAGCATAAAGAGCATCCACCTGTAACTACAGTTTGGTCTTTGTCCACAGGCGAAAAATGTGAACTTACCTGGAAATCCAGGTATTCCATCCCGGCCAGGTGGTCCAGGTGAACCCTGAGGCCCTGGGAGACCAGGGGGTCCTGGATATCCTGGGGTTCCTTGGTCACCTGGAGGACCAGGAACGTCGAAGCCTGGAGGACCGGGATCTCCTTTCTCCCCTGGAATGCCCTGCAACCCTAGACAATGTTGTTAAAACACAATCTTTTAGCAAAAAGTAAGGCAAGTCTGAGATCTGTGTATCTCTGGGCATCGTACTGTAGGAATAGCTGAGTTTTATCTGGTCCATTCCTAGCACTGATGAAAACCCTGCAATTCTTCTGGAGCCATTTATTTTTTAATGGCTTCTTGGTGTTAAAAGGCCATATTCTCCTGAAGAGAAGCATTACTAAAATTTTACCAAGTTGTAGCAAATGCAATGCAATGCAATGCAAAAAAAAAAAAAAAATCTCAAAAGGAAAACAACAACTCTCTCCAACAATCCTTTAGAAGTCTGATTATTAAAACAAAAAGCCAAGACTGATTAGACTGGTTTGTATTTTATCATCAGGAATTGAGATTCTTACAAGTATATTTCCATTAATGATGCCATTTTACTACATTCTAAGATAACATCAGTTGAATATTTTTGAAGGACAGCAAAAGTCTGCACTGCATTACATTTCCCTGAATGAAGAATATGAATTGTCAAAATATGCTCAAAATTGTTTAATGCTAATGATACTGAGCTTGAGGCACTGCTGAAGCAAGCAGACAGCTTGTGTCCCTCCAGTACGCTGTATCAGTGAAGATACTCACTCTGGAAATGTAGTTGACAAAAAAGGATTATTCTTAAATCTGAAGTTAAGAAAAGGCTTTGGTAAAGAAACCACAGTACCTGGGGAACCTGAGGTTCAAAAGCCAACGAGTTAGAGCTCATCAGGAAGTTGAGACAGGTAGCAGTAAGGAGTTGTAATAGTCGTTAAGTTAGGAAACAAAATAAAGCACATACAGATTAGAACAAAGAAAAAAATCTACACTAAAGTTACTGAAAACAGATCTAAGTACAAAGACTACAACACTAATGCAGTTAAGAGAAACCAGACTGCAAGGAAACTTGGAGGTCTTTTTCAAAGTGCAGCCACCACTGTATGCAGAAGCAAGAAACTCAGACATTTTAAAATATTGATGGTACATTTTAAAAATAAAATTATTTCCCCCTCTCTTCTTGTCTAGTATTCTCTTCACAACTGGGGAACAAGTTTTTTCTGAACTGTTTCTTGTGGGGTGTGGTTTTTTTTTGTTTTTTTGGTTTGTTTTGTTTTTTTTACACAAAACTGTCATGACTAGATACTGACTTGGACACCTTCTGAAGGCCAGACTACACCCTAACAATCAGTTTCTTGTTGATCTGCATCACATTCTGGTAAATCCCTTCAAATAGGGATTTTCAGGAGATGCTTCCTTATAACACAAAAACCCTCTAGATAATTTTTTCCCATCCTTTTAGTTCTATTATGCAAATTTACATTATTACACCTACAGAGATAGTACATTGCACGTTATATGCCCTAACATAGCCTACTGAGATTATGACACCACCATGCCAAAACCTCATCATTAACTACAAGGCCCTGCTCTCAACTGCGAGAACAAGTTTAGGAGTGATGTCACAATGTGTTCTTTACACACTAAAAAGGCAGATAGTTTTCCTGACAGTATAGGCTGTAGACTTCCAATTTATTTAATGATGAGCATGCTCCCTTTTGGCAGCAGCTTATCACTGCATTAAACTATGGTGTCATGTGCCTGGAACTGCTTACTTTGCAGAGAAAAAACAGTACCAGAGGATGGATAGGGACTGCACATGCTCTGTGTTTAAGGGGTCTCTGTCAGCAAGTGGAAAAAAAAAAAAAAAGAGAATATATAACCCAATAATAGGGCAAATTCCATATGTAGAATGGTAAAAATACTTTGTCAAATAGCAATTAATTCTAAATGAATTTCTGGTTCTCAAAAACCATAACCATATCATAATTGGAACAAAATAAACAATACAATAAATTTTAAAGTAATTTGTTACATATTCAAAAAAGAACAATGTTGAGTTACTGCATACTCTTTGAAGAAATGGTGGTACAGAGAAAGAAAGTTCTGAACAGGAAATAATTTCAAGAATTTTCCAAATTACCTGAAAAACAGAGCCCCACAAACTTTACACTAGTGTTGCATAAAGAAACATAATCAAAACAGCTTAGTAAAACAAACAAGGGATGGGAGATAGGAATGTAAGGAATTCTGCACAGAACAGAAATAGCAGTACCAAGGGAAATAACAAGGACTTCTCAAGTGGGACCTTCAACCATGCACTAGATTTCAGAGCCATCATGCCATTAGTAGCCACAGTGATTAGCCAGTACAGACATGAAGAGTGAAAATATAAGCATTTCAAATCCACCAACTCTAGTAACAATTGTGAATGTCAGTATTGGTATTCTGCAGAATAAATCAGTGACCACATGAAATGAGTTCTGGCTAACACCAGAAGAGATATTACAGGAAGACAAAAGAACATGCATCGGATGAAACTTTCAAACCCATACTGATACATCCCACTCTTCCACCCCAAATACACGTTTCAGTTCAGCCTCAAGTGCAACCATAGGTTCAGGATGCTCTGGCAAGCACAGGACCCACCTGGTGGCTCAGGGAATGTCTGTGCCTGTTGTCCAGACCAATGATGTCCCTAGCTCTTAATACTGGACACACTCAGGGCTTGCCAGTGCAGCAACCACACACTCCTTTCCCTGCTGGGAAACTTGTGGGTCATGTTTAAGTATAATTTTTTCACATTTTATGTATGTGAGTAGACCTCCAACTCCATGGACCCACTGACTCAAGTGCTTGCCTAGCTTCAAGTTAAGCACTTTGCTAAATCTTGGCTCACAGTTCATCAAGTTCTGAATAGGATCAACCAATCTGTGACCCATGGTCTTACAGCAGGCCATGAATTTTTCAGCACACATTGTGAACAACACCAATCCCAGTGCTGGCATACAAACACGTTTAAAAAGTGTAGCTCACAAACATGCAGTGTAAACAGTCATACAGGCATGGTAAGAATCAGATGGGGTTTGAGTGTTTCAGCAGCAGGCATGCTCAAGTCCACAGAGGATGTTCTCACTGTGGTGACTGCCACATATTTGCAACATCAGGAGCTGGTGCACAGCAAGCCCATTCACTGAATGAAGGGGAAAAGGAATTTCCCTAAACAAACTTTGTGAATAGAATGATGTGCATGCATGCATGCACATGTACCCTTTGTGCAGAGATAGAACAAGTTCATATCTTCATCAGTCACCAGTCAGTTCAGACAAAAGACAATCAAACTTCTATTCCTGATTATCACTGACAAAGTAGTATCTAAGGATAATCTACTTTAAACCTATCAGGACTCATAAAATTGGTTTTGCAGAAAAAAGTGCGTGAGGGAATCAGGAATCCTAGAACTCAAAGGTTTCTGTAAGAGGAATTCTAAACCTCTTTTCCAGGTGTGCTTATGACAAGATGAATATGTATGACCTCTTTTACTGGCAGGCTTTTGTTAAAGGAGTATCATGTCACTGCTTGGAGAACATTTTCTCCTCTACAAAATAATGAACCAGTTAGTTTCAAATGTTCATGCTTTCTTCCTTTCCACATTAACTGAGTTAAATTGTGTTTCAGCTTCCACTCAAAAAAACCCAAGTGCCTAACCATGTCAGGGAAGAACCTGAATTACTCCTTTGATCTTGCTCTCACCATGTATGTATAGAGAGGACAAATAGCACTGTATAGGGGATTGAGTTTCGCTGATTTTTTCCAAACGAAAAAATAATTTTCTAAACAATAATTTAAAAACATTATTTAAAAATACCTCTCACCCAGTGAACTTGGAATACAGTTTGGTAAGCTAGAAAACTTCTCTGGAATTTAAGAACCACCTTGCTATTTGAAAGCAATGTAATGGCAGGTAGCTAAAGGCAGCTCTCCTTGTCTTCTGTATCCCTAAAACCTCTGCACTGAGACCATGCTCCCTTCTGTCTTGTCCTAAAGAGTATTGCGATGAACACCTTCACAGACATTTTGTCCCTATCTGTACATAGCACCTTCTAGAATTTCTGCTGAGGCTCCAAGAGTTCTCCAAATTGGGTTTTTACAAGCTTGAGACCTCTCTAAGTTGTGCAAATGGTGGGGCTGAATGAAATTCCACTTATGATTTCATGTACCAGATTTTGCCCGCATGACTGGCAAAGCAGCCAAGCTAATAGACACGAAGTCTCTATCTTTCCTTGCCTCTCTGTTCAGTGGGACTTTCAGTGTCCTGTGTACCTGCTTGGTGTATGCCAGAGATAAGGGTACAATTCATGCGAGTTTTACCTGGGGGGCCAACAGGACCCGGAGGTCCTGGAGATCCAGGTGGACCTTGACCACCAATGCCAGGGATGCCTGGTGGGCCTGGGAGTCCTGGTGGTCCACTTGGTCCGGGGTCACCTGAAAGAACATTCTTGATTAGTAAACAGTGAACTCAGTTCAGAGATGCTTGCTTTCAGAAGCAGAGTGACTGCACATTGTAATTGAAATCTCGTCCTTGCATGCAAACAAATGTGGATCTGACACAGGAAAAAACCACACTGCAGAGGCTATTTTGAAAGCCAGAGATTTGTCCTCACTCTGTGTGGAGTGCATGCAGTTTACATTTCTAGGCTACACAGAGACAAGTTATTGCATCACAATCTACATCAAATTTAACAGATACTCTCTAGCAAATCAGACATGCTCTGCAGTTCAATAAAATAATCAACAGCAGGAATTCATGATCTGCTAAACCTCTGGATGTTGAATACATCTAAACGAAAATTATTCTATTGAAAAAGATTTACTCCCACATTAACATGATTTGTCTTTAGAATACAGACTTTAAGATACTGACCCAGTGGTGTTGGTATTTACTCCCTTGCTTGCTTTTTAAGAACATAATCTTCCATCTACACAGGTGTGTCTGATTTGGAAAAATGGACCCTGAAGTAATTGCTCTGAAGTCAACACTGCTTGTATTTAACTGCCATATGACTGCTAGCACATCTACAGTTTTTAAAGTTCAATAAGGAACACAAAAGGGGACAGTTCTCCATACCTTTGGGCCCTGGAGTGCCATCAAAACCTGCCCGTCCTGGGAGACCAGGGTTTCCTGGGAAGCCAGGATCACCTTTAGGTCCTTGAACTCCTTTTGTGCCTGGTGGTCCTGGGGGTCCAGGTGGTCCTGGAACTCCAAATCCACGATCCCCCTGTAACAAATTAACAATTTTTTTTTAAAGGGGGTTTTCTAAGTTTAGCCTCTCCTAGAAGTACCAAATAAAAAATGCCCACCATCTTAGTGTTCCATTTCTTTTTTCCTACCCTCACTCAAACCCCAAGTAGAGAACATGACTTCCCCAACATCAAAAGCTGACAAGAGGTAAAATCCTTCTCACCAACTTCCCACTGATGCAGAACAACCTCTAAGAAAGTGAAACTTTTTATTAAACAAGCAAACACAGACCTTCTGTCCTGGGAAACCAGGTGGTCCAGGAGGTCCATCTAGACCAGGGCGACCTGGAGCTCCCGGAGCTCCGGGGGGGCCTGGAGTCCCTGGGAAACCTACACAGGACATGGAGGTTAGGGCAGCAGAGGAGAGGACACCAGAGAGCATTAGAACAACTCTTCCAGAAATGCTGAGGGCCCATGAAAAGTAATCTCTGAAAAGAGCTTCTGTGCTAGCTCAAGCTACTCGAGGGGTACCCATATGCCTGAGATAGCTTTTGAGTATACCAGTCTTTGCCACAGAGGATGTCCGAGACTCCTCTCAGAGGAAGGCACTCCCCATGTTGTGTGCTCTAACAAAAATTACACGGAGTTCCCATCAGAAACATTAACATCTTGAGGCAGCATTTGGAGATCATTCATTGATTCAAACTCAAACATTCATAATTTCCCAAAGTTTTACCCATTTACTTCTGTGTCCTTGGTTTACTGAAAAATGTAAGCTACCATGGAGGAGCAGTACAGCGAACAGAAGAATAAGGGCACAGCAGGTTTTGTTTCCTGATACTTCTGAGACTGTTATAAGGATGTATAAATTCAAGACAAACATTTTTTAAAGCATTCTAGAGACAGAAACTAACTCACTAGGAAAAAGTGAAGAGGTACAACCCTTTATATCCCCTCTTCCAGCCAGTACAATACAGTAACATGGCTGTAATCGTACCTTTTGGGCCTGGTGGACCTGGAAGTCCAATGCCAGGAATACCTGGCTCTCCCTTTGCACCTGGGAGGCCTGATAAGCCACGCTGACCTGGCTGACCAGGATCTCCTGTAAAAAGAAGAAAATCAACATAGTTACTAATAATCAGTCAGAATAAAAAGCTCTTGAAATTCCCTGGATATCTAATTACTGCTTTACCTGGAAGACCTGGATCACCATTTCTTCCTGGAGGACCAGGGGGGCCAGGAACTCCTGGTTCTGTAATTGTCTGGCCAGGGTCACCTTTTGGACCTAAACCCAATAAGAAATAGGTATCACTCAGTAGGAGTTTGTTTTCTGTTTTTCTTTGAGCAGAAAAAGATTCTAGCTACATTCCAAGCTTACAGAAAACTTGTACCAGCAACACTTTACCCAACAGGTTATCTGCCCCTAAGCCCTACACAGCACTTAAAGGCTTAGAAGCATTCTTTAATGTTCATCCAGAGCAGTGTGGGCAGCAGGGCAAGGAAGGGGATTATCCCCCTTTACTCTGCTCTCATGAGACCCTCCTCTGCAGTTCTGTGTCCATCTCTGGGGCCCCCAACATCAGGACAGGGACCTGCTTGAGCAGGTCCAGAGGAGGCCATGGAGATGATCAGGGGCTGGGGCACCCCCCTGTGAGGACAGGCTGAGAGAGTTGGGGGTGTTCAGCTGGAGAAGAGAAGGCTCCGGGGAGACCTTAGAGCGGCCTCCCAGTACTCTTGGTAAGGAAGTATAGGGATAGGATGAGGGGTGACAGTTTTAAACTGAAAGAGGGTAGAGTGAGATTAGATATAGGGAAGAAATTGTTCCCTGTGAGGGTGGTGAGGCCCTGGCACAGGTTGCCCAGAGAAGCTGTGGCTGCCCCCTCCCTGGCAGGGTTCAAGGCCAGGTTGGACGGGGCTTGGAGCAACCTAGGCTGGTGGAAGGTGTCCCTGCCCATGGCAGGGGAGTGGGACTGGATGGTCTTTAAGGTCCCTTCCAACTTAAACCGTTCTGTGATTCTATGTTAAGACAGTTTTCTTGAAATGTTATTTTTTCCATCTTTCTCCTAGGTATTATCATGTGAATAGTATTTTCCATAGCTGACACCAGCACAACTTGATCACAATCTGTGTAGCTGACAAGAAAGTTACAAAGCAAACTCTTGTTTTCAAAAACTGTTGTAATTGCAGTATTATTAAGCATAAGCCAGATGGTAGTTAGAATGCATTTCCTCTCCAATAAGTTGAGAAGGAAAAACTTCTCTACATGTCAGAGCAGAAGGGTGAGTCATGTGCTTATAGTAACACAGCACAAATCCTGCTCACATTGCAATTCTGTGGTGACCTTCAGCAAGGAATTTCATAAATATTAAGTCTTACACCACCTTTGGAAAAAGCTTAAAAGCAACATTATGTTCTGAGAACTATTTGGAACAAAAGGGCAAAACTTGATTTTACAGCTTTTGTTCAATAACACAGAGACCAACTCACCAGGAACTCCAGGAGGCCCTGGACGGCCCGATACACCTTGGATGCCCTTTTCACCAGGTGAACCTTGTGGACCAAAACCAGGAGGTCCAGGAAGTCCTTTGTCTCCAGGAAGACCTGGTATTCCTGGATCACCTGGAATACCCATTTCTCCTTTGAATGCAACACTGCCCTGAAAAAAAGGAAGAGCAGGATGGGAAAGAGGAACATATTTAATAGCAATGAAGTGTTTAATTACTTCTGTTTTAAAACTCTTCAGCAGTTTCCATTCTTTTAGTTCTCCAGGCCATTAGCTGCATACATCTTACTAACATGGTAGAGATAAGGTCTAAACCTGGGTACTTAATTCTTCACATTATGTAGGTGAAATTAGACAGTGGCAGAAGGGACCATCTGACACTACCCAAGAGAAGTCTTAGCTTCTAGAGGTATTGATAGATTCAGGAAGTACCTCTGTATATCCTAACTAGATTGGCATCTGCTGAAGAGAATTATTGTGTTAGTCACATTCAGCAAAAAGTGTATTTGCCAGTCCTCTTATCTGCACTATGTCAAATGCATCCAGGACTTCCTAGAACATCTGTCCAATCAAAGACAGCATAAAATGGAAACTCACAGGCTCCCCCTTAGGGCCAGGTAGACCTGGCAGTCCATCTCGTCCAGGAGTGCCATCTATGCCAGGAAGACCTGGAGGTCCTGGGAAGCCAGGGTCTCCTTTGTCACCTTTCATTCTTGGAGAAGTCAGGACATCCCCTGGGTCTCCTTTAGGACCAGGTCTCCCAGGAGCACCTGGGGACCCTGGGAATCCCTGATGGGGGGAAAAAAAAAAAAAAGAAAAAAAAAAGAGAGATAAAAAAGAGCATTTTAGTTTTTCTTTCACTCCTTCTCCGAGTTTGTCACAATATAAGAATTCTGCATTCAAGTTAGTTACGGACAAAAAAAAAGAAGTATTAGACAGAATTCATATGTAATGTGCACAGATCGATCAAAGACACAAGACAAATGAGACTATTTTCCCACCACAACATAACACCACCACTTACTGGTGGCCCTACAAGGCCAGTTAATCCAGGAAGCCCCTTTTCACCTTTTGGTCCAGGAAAACCAGGAGAACCTGAGTAGTACAGAAAAACAGAAGAAAAACCCCATAAAGCTGTAGAAACTGTAAATATAAAAAATGCTGTTTGCATAATAGCAGGCAAGGTTTAATCTGGGTTTGGGTTGTTGGGTTTTTGTTTGTTTGTTTGTTTGTTTTGTTTGTTTTTGTTTTTTTTTTTTTTTTTTTTTTTTGTTTTGGTTTTTTTTTGGTTTTTTTTTTTTTTTTTGAGAGAGCTTGATTTTATTTGAGCAGAACAAAATTTGCAACTCTAGTTGCAATAATTAAAATCAGTGGTGTCAAAAAAATGTCACACTTTTAAAAAGCTCCAGTCCTCTCTCATTTCAGAAATATCAAGTAGTAGAAGTTACTTTCTCTCTTCTCAGTTAAATCTATAGCACACCATAAACCTTCAATATGCATAATGCTTGCAAGTCTGTCTTTGATCAGATTTTTTTTTTTTTTTTTTTTAATGAGTGATTGTTTTACCCATATGTAATCGAGCCTGTTTCTTCCTAACACTCCTGAGCTGTGTAAAATACAACATGGACCAACTATATACCAGAGCTGGCAACGGTGCATCAGAATTTGTACACAATACACAGATAACACATTAGCATTATACACAGATACAAAAGTGAGTTTAAGGAAGATATTAAGCAAAACAGTGAGGACTACAGCCTTACCTGGACTACCTGGAGGTCCTGGTGGTCCTCTCTCCCCAGGAGGCCCAGTTACTCCAGTTCCTATGCAATTGAAGCATGTGTCTCCTTGATCACCTAAAAAGATTTGTATTGAAAAAGCATACTTGAGCATCAGACCTTCAAAAATATTAAAAGAATTCTACAAAACAGCGATTGTTTTCTTGATACTGATCTACAAGACCAAGTCCAAATGACTAGTTTATGTAATTATATGATTGCTTAAATATTAGAAAGCTTCCCCCATGAAAACCAAGCTGAAGCTTTTTGGTTGCCAGGAGTCAGACAACCAATATCAGATCTGATTAGAATTTATTTAGGTTAGTGCAAAATAAATTAAAACAAAAGAAAAATGCTTTCAGTAGTAAACCCCCAAAACTACGGACTTTTTTTCTCAACAGAAGAGTCCTCTTCTAAAGTAGGTGCTTGACACTTCAAACTACAACTCTAACACACATATATCAAAATCCCAAACTTTAATTAAACTTCAGGAGTGGAAAATACATACTGGGAATGTTTCATACATTTGACAATAGGCTAAACTTATTCCATTAAAAAAGAATAGACAAAAAGAATGGTTTCAAGAAGCTTAGGAATTTCCTTTACATACAGACTTTTCTGACATTTGTCAATGTAGTATTTAAGCACCTCAATCAGGTTAATTAATTAATGTGTACAATCTCCATGAGAAAAAAGATTTCTGTTTGAAAGGTGTTCAGAATTAAGTGAGATGCCCAAAGTCATCTAGGATGTCCATGGTTGAGCTATGAAAAGATTCTCACTTACCCATATCAGCATCCTCATTGCAAGGTTGTCTTTTTGGAAACAAGGATACACATTAAAGATGTCTTTCTTTTGCTTACCAAACAAACAAACTCATTGTAGATTGACCAACTCAAATTAGGAATCTTGCATTTATAATTTCAATGTTCTTTTCCATAAAAAATGTTAAATATATTCACAAAGTACAAAACTTTTTCACATAGAGTTGGCAACTGCTGTTATAAAGCACTTGGCTTCTATCTACCTGGGAGGTACTAATAAACCTGAAGTTCCGTTTCGCTTTAATCATGATCCATGCCAGGCCCTAGTGTACCCTCAGCCACTTTGAGATTCCTGAGCTTTAACTAGATGATGAACTATCCTATGCCCAGATAAAACAGCTTTCTTACTCAGAAACAGGAAATATCTGTACTCAACCCCACTGGGAGGAGACACTGTTTATCCTTATTTATCTCAGGCTTTACATTGTTTAACAAGCTTTAACAAAAAGAGAAAAAACAAGATAGCCATGACACTGCACCTTTTTGGCCTCGCTCCCCCGTAAAGCCTTGTTGTCCTGGAATTCCTGGAGGACCTGGTGGTCCCTGCTCACATAACCCTTCACCTAAGGAGAATCAGGAGACATTTAATGATCAATTTGTGTTAGACTGACAGAGGCAATAAATACGTGTATTCAGTACAAAAATGTGCTTCCTAGTATTTGTGTGGATATTCTAATATACCCACACAATCACAGAGCAAACTTTTTGCCAATCCAGACAGAGGACTGCTAATGAAAACCCACTGATGTCATCCAAACTCAAAAGGAAACAATCAGTGACATTACATAACAATCAACAATCATACAACAACCATCAGTTCTCCTTCACAACCTGAACTCTCTCTCCACTACTTCCCACAGCCTACACACTTCCACCTCTACACTACATTCTGCTGTTCAGCCTCATATCATAAAAGCATGGGTATGAAATATCAGTGAGGGGACTTAGTGCCATTTAGACACTAAATTCCTCCCTGAACCACATGCTAGCTCCTTCACTACAGCTTTCCAGTTCTCGTACTCCATCTCCCATTCCCTATTTCCTTCATATCAAAAAGGAGCTAAGAGCCTTCATCTAAGGTGTTCACTCCCAAGCTGATTTTGTGTGGTCTACACACTAGAATATTTATGAAACTGGAATTCTGTGAAAAATTACTCCTTTGGCTCTCCTGGTGTCACTGCTGTTAGTATGGAATAGTCCCTACTGCACGCATTTATTAGATCATATCATGAAAGCTAAAATTACTCAAGACAGTGTCAAAGTGGTTACCTCCTGCTTTATGCACAAATTTTAATGTAGCTTTCATTAATTGGATTAAATAGGATGTAACGTAAATTGGAAAATACTCAATTTTGTACATCTGGGCCAAATCTGCTTTGCCCTGCAGGGCTGCCATTATTGTGTAACTTAACATGAATGTCCCTCAAGTCTGACAAGATTTCTTCTCCTCCAGTCTAGCTGAATGTCACAGATAAGTCACAGTAGGGCTCACCTGAAGTAGAAAGAGGCATGATAAAACCAGACTGCAACTCATACCACTGAATTCCCAAATTGTCCTTAAATTCCGTAATTGTCCTTAAGGCTAGAGTTCTACAGATGTCCTGAATGGCAATGGGAGCAACTTGGAGAATGTATACAAATAGCTTGGAATCTCATGGACTTCAGCTGCCAATAAACTATGTCTTTGGAGGTAGAAATAATAATAAGAAAAAAAAAAAAAGAATGTAGAAACTGTTCAGTCTCTTCTACTTGCTGTTCATGTGGTCATCACTTACCAGGAGGAATAGATGGTGCAGGTGGCCCTGGGGGACCTGGTGGTCCTGGAGGTCCTCGTGGTCCATCAAGTCCTGGTTGCCCAGGAATAGAAACACCAGGTAAACCTGGATCTCCTTTCTGTCCTCTTTCACCAGGTAAGCCAGGTGGGCCAGGAGGTCCAACAGTAGTGATCCCTAAAATGAGAAGAACTTAGTTCCTTGAGAAGTCAAAGGTTTAAATCACTTTTTTTTGCAAGGATTACAATAATATACCATAACATGCTACAGAAGACTGTCTTTCCATATAAGTTTTACGGAATCAAACTGTGACATATGCACATTTTGCATTTTCAAAGGTTTTTGTCTGAAAAATTGACCCGAGACTCAACAACTAAGTTTACAAAGGAAAAAAAAAATAAAACGGGACTAATGAAGTAATGATGAAAAGAAGAACATTTACAAGCTTTTACATTAAAATCATAATGTTCTTTGTGCGTGTATAAGGCACATACAGGTGTCACTGCTTGCTCCCATTGTAGACTCAAATCATCTCCTTTAGTACTGGCCAATGTAGAGCAGAGACCAGGTTTAATAGCCAAGTACCAGAGTTCTGGTACACACCACTTTCTCCATGTAATGCAATGGATAATGTATGTTATAGGTAAGTGATAGGAGATAAATTACCCCTTAGACCATTAAACAAGTATCTGACAACCTGGATGATTAGCATCCTCTGTTTATCACACAGGTGCAATGAATGTTCAGAATTCCTCATATTATCCCCATAAGTTAAGGGCTACCCTTCAAGCTCAAATGTAGCTCTAAATAGTTCTGCCTTCACTTCCTGCTCAGTCCATCTGTCAAAAGGGGTGTGAAAAGACTGTGAAGCTAAAAATCCATTCAGACATTTGAGTACACAAGTTATTTTAATGCTTGGACTCCTACCTGGAGAACCTGGCAAGCCAGGTGGGCCTGGCCTACCAGAGAATCCACGCTCTCCTTTGGCTCCTGGAAGTCCTGGCAATCCTTTGCTACCTTTTGGTCCCACTGTTGCATCAATGCCTGGTCTTGAAATGACCTGTAAATATTTCATGTTCATGTGAAACAACTTGCCAAGAAAAGAGCCACTGGAACAGTAAACAGATGTGAGGGAAGAAAAATTAAACATACTTCAAACCTTATCCCAATGACAGGATGCCTTTCCTGCTCCACTGAACTACCAGGTAAAATTCCACTAAAGAGTACTCCCCAATAGCAAGCACTTTTACTGCCAAGCCAACACAGTTAGAACCAGTTTCAGCAAAGATGACTCAAGTTTCTGCTGGTCTGAAGTTACAGTGTAGCCTTGTATTTGTAACCTAGCAAATCCTAGAGCACAGAATCTATCTCGAAAGAAGGAAACAATCATTTCTATCGGTGAATATAAGAAATCTTTACTGGTTCTGTTATTGTTACAACTAGAGATGGGACTCTCAGTCACCCAAGAACTACGATGAGACAACACTGTCAACCAAATACAGAAAAAAGAAAGGATCAGCAACTTACAATTCCAGGAGGACCAGGGGGACCAATATCACCTTTTTCACCCTACCGATGAAATTAAGAGCATTTTTCACACTGCGCATTAGTGCATAAGAAAGTTATTACAAATATTCCTCAACACTGTCATAGAATGCAATGCAATTACTACTCAGCCAGAACTGAACTCAGTGATGGCAGATTTTCAAGCTACTACAGAAATAATGACAAAAAAACGTGGCATACCTTTTCACCCTCTCTTCCTGGAGCACCATTTATTCCAGGCCCACCAGGTAAGCCCTTAAAGAAAAGAGAAAGATACCCCACACTCAGATCTTCTCCTTATCGAGGAAAAGCTTATAAGGAGTCAGTTTATATTAGAAATTTATGTTACTCACATCCCTACCAGGCTGACCAGGTTCTCCATCTTTGCCAGGCTTTCCCTTCAAAGACATAAACATGCATTGAAATAAAATTCATCAGTGGTGAAGAATTCTTATGGAAATTGTGTTACTTCCCATTTTTCAATAAACCAAACTTTCTCTAGAATGCAGTCCTTGTGAAAAATACATCAGGCATCAACCAAGTCTAATCAACGGAGTTATCTAAACTGAGGTTTTCATTTGGAAAACCAGAGCACAAAAGCATGACAAGTCTCGAAGAAATGTTGTGAAACTACAGCACAAAATGATCTCCAGTTAACTATTGCTGATAGAGTTTAATAACTCCCTTTATATTAACATTAGAGAAATTCTTTATTTGGAAAACAGATCCTAACTCCCTAGACACTAGAATGTTATATTTAATTAGATATTTAGTATAATGTGACCAGTGAAATTAAATACAAACATTTGTATGTTTGAATGTTAACTCTGCTTTAAACTAAATGCAATTTTCTGAAGAATAGTATCAAGAAAAATTTAAAGTGTAATTCCGCTCAAAAGTGACTTCTAAAACCCATATATTCTTGCTGAACAGATCTGTTGTTGCTACAATAAAAGTAATCCAAGCTCCACTTTGTTCCAGACTATTTACTGAGCAAGACAAACAGAACTCTACTGTCAGCATTGCAGAAGCAGGATGTGTGGGGGACACCTGCTGGAAAGTAACTACAAGACATTAAGTTTCACCACAGCACCAAGATCAACTCTCAGACCTGACAGATACACTGTATTAGAGTATAACGTGATTTGTGAAATATTATTAGTGATGAGATCTGATTCTCAAAGAATCAGAATTTAAGATTTCCCCTGAATTTGCAGAATTACCTGTTTGATTACATATACTGCCATTTTTACAAGTATATCTGAAATGGGTTTGAGCCACATAATCATATGGAACCCTAAAAGGCAGCTTTAGAGTAACTTAATAGCAAAACCTTAAGGATGCAACATGCCCAAATTCATAGTAATACAATCAAAAATGCTGGTAAACAAGCTTTTGGCAAAACATACCTCTCATATCCTCTCAGGACTTTTATCCTTTCAGATCTTTGCAAATTTATGTGGTTCCCATTTACTTTTGCTGAGAGAAGCAACTTAGAAAATACAATTCAAAACCCACCAAAAATATATGAGAATTTTGCCTTTTAAAATCTGCATCTTTTGTTATGTTCCTTAAAGAAGGCAAATCAAAGCCCTCCTGCAAATCCCAGCAACTAAGAAGGATTTTATTTAGAATACCAAACATTTGTATTTATTTCCTCTGGAAATTGGAAAACCTATTACCAACATGTTTCTAAACACTGTTTATATATTGTCCAATTAACCTGAGCAAGACAATGTGTCTTGGTTTCCAAAGGGGCCCATTATGTTGATAAAACTATGGGTTCAGTAGTTGTGAAAGTGAAAATACAGAGTGCTTTGAGCTGGTAGCAGCTTGGCTTTTCTTTGCTGGTCCAGCTCATATTATTTTCATTCTATATCATAGCACTTCTATGATGTTCCTCAGCTTTTCTGAGCTGTGATATCCAAGTCAATTTAAATTTCAGGGTGGATTAGAGTCTAGACAGGAACAAAGTGGCTCATGCTATCCCTAGATGCAGCTATCTTGACTCGTCCTCTCCCCAGATAGCACATAAACGTAGTCTCTTGGGAAGTGACAAATGGATTTTTAGTTTTAATGCAGTGTTGAGACTTGGCTTTCTGACTCACCTCACAAGTAAACCCACTGAGAATGAGTTTATATAGACCAGCTTAAATATACAATCTCATGCTGCTTGGCAACCCAGTACATAACAAACTGAATGAAGACCCTTCTCTAAAAGGAAACAGAAAACTGCTGCTTCAGTTAAGCAGTCCAACAACTTTGGTTACCACATGTAACCATATAACATCATTCAAATTATTTTCTTCTGTCCCCAAAACTGAGATCTACATGTAGATAATTCTATCAGAAAGCACTGAGAGATCCATAGCTAGAAGTACTTTCATGAACCAGATGTCATCTACCAGTTTGCCAGGTTATGGGGAAAAAAAAAGGTCTCTTACCCAGAGGCTGATGGCCCCACCTGGATTCAACATTTACCTAATTCTCAAAGATAACACTGATTGGAAAGATAAATGTTTGGTTAAATAGACTACTTACTCTTTTGCCTGGTTCTCCTTGCTCACCTTTTTCACCTTTTACGCCACCGGGAAGACCCTGGACACACAAACATCATCTTAAACTGAGCCCACAAGCCAGAGTAGAATGAATTTACAGTTCTGATACAGATGAAACAAAAAAAAACAAAACTAAAAGAGGGCTACTCACAGGAGGGCCTTGTGGCCCAGGAAGTCCTGGTGGGCCTGGATCACCTGGAATGCCCTGTCAAGCATGGGCAAAGAAAAAGAGGATTAAAGCCTCCATCACACCCTAGTAGCTCAGTTGATTATTTCTTTCAAATACAATTTTTTTGGCTGTTATTTAGATTTCCAAGTACTACAAACAGTAAAGGACCATATTTGTTATTTCTTTGTGTGGAACTTCAAGTACGTCTATAAATTTTATCAACTGCTCTTCCTGTTTATTTAGATGATTCACTCCACTAAGACACAACTGCCTCCTGTGTGCACTGTAGCAGCTGGTTTGGTGGCCTGCAGCTGCTATAAAATAATACAAAGAAGAAAGAGAGAAAAGAAAAGAAATAAAGAACAAATGCCAGATCCTGCTGAAATTACAGGTGAAACAGTTATTAATTTGTGAGGCCATGAGGATCAATAGCGTGTTCATCAGAAACGTGTCACACGATCACTGTGTTAAAAATTTAGGATTTCTATTTGGTCTTGTTACACCTTTGCAGTTCTTAAATCTCTTTACCACTAACCTAAAGAAAAGTTACAGGTTATTGAATCCACAAAAGGTTTCTGTGCAGAGTTTCTGTTATTTTCTTGGAGGCCTGCCAGACTTTTACAAGCCCATATACGCTTGATTTTTCAGTCAGAGATCAGAGGTGGAGGTACACACCAGAACTTTGTGTGTGTTTCACAGAAAAATAAATGTAATGTTGAAATTTTTTACTGATTGTGTACTACCAAGCATAATCTTTGCTGAAATAAAAACAAATTTTTAAACTTTGAAATCATTGTTAATGTTGGTCAAAGACAATGCACTCAGACTGTGTTTGTGAGTCTTAGTATTTTTAAAGGAATGTAGTTAGAATGCTTTTATTTTGTACATTTATATAACTTAATGCCAGTATAATTAGTCCTTCAGAGATCTGTGATGACAGAGGAAAAATAGTCTGACCCTATTAAAGTCAGATGAATTTTTGTTTCAACTACAGTGTGGTCAAAATGTCACCTTGTGTTTTCTTAGAACTATAGAGACACGCAATGCTGCTCTTTACCTTCTGTCCTACCATACAGTAAAACAGAGGCAAAAACAGAGATTGAGACCTAGGATCTAGTTCTAGGATGACTGCGCATTGCAAATGCCATTCAGTGGATAGCTCTAGGTAATGCCTTAGTGGTGGCTAATGTTCTTCTGAAGGGAAGGGTAACAAACGGTTTTGATCAAGATGAAGGACAGAATTGTCCTACACCCTGCCAAAATAAAATACTGGTGTGTACCAAAGCTTTCTTCTCTGACATATTTCCCACGAGGAAAAGGTGGAAAGTGATCCAACACGGAGGAAACAAAAAGTTTAAAGCCCAGTTACCACAGTGACATTTGTAAAATAACCAGAGGATAAAAAATGATCGCCCACCACTCTTGCATCAAAATATCTACCTCAACTCTTCTATTACTTAGGGTGGTATTTGAGAATACCAAGAAACTTCAAAGAAAACATGAAATCCAGGCAGCCATGATCCTGCTGGTAGTGCTCAGACTATGACTGGCACCCAGAATCAAATGGTGCTGTGAAATTTTCCCCAGTGAAGAAGAAAGGAAAGAAATGTAATAACTTTAGAATTGCAACTTTGCAATGACTTTTTGGCTTTCATGGGTGGGGAAGGATCCATACAAATCAAACCAACAGTTTGAGCTTACTGTCACAATATGGCTTAATATTTACTTTTGAGAGACAAGAAACAGGGAAAGCACTTTATTCAGACCACAGAAAAGAAAGATCTTGGGGCATCAATAATGACAAAAAGAAAGAAGAAAAAGAAAAATTAAATTGAGTTAAAATTTTTGAAAGGCTTCACAATGGATGACATAGCTGGTTATTTAATGGGAATCTGAATCCCCAGACAGCTTTGAAAATTGCAGTCTGGGTGTTCCAAGGAATGAGAATATTTTAACTGCTTTTACTGTTACTATGATCTTTCTTTAAGACAGTTTCTTAAGAATAGTTATTTTACTAAGGGAAGTAACTGAGCTAATGTGACTGGCATGACTTCTATTAAAGAAAAAGTACTCAGGCCTGAAATATGCAGTACTTTGAGAAGAAATACTAGAATTTCTGCAGTAAGCAGGATGTCAGTATATATGAGCCAAACCAACAGAAGATACAGCTTGATCACGTGCTCATTCCAGACACATATAGTTTCCCACTCACCTGATCTCCTTTCTGAAACTCAATGTCATTTGGTCTCTTCTGTTCTCCAATTTGTCCTGGTGGCCCTGGAGGTCCCTGTAGACCTTGTTCACCCTAACAGTAAGGAAGATGGTAGTTTGTTACAGGCAATACAAGCCAAAATGGAATGCATAAGTATTTTGAAAGTAATAAGCAAAAATATGATCACCTACTCACTTTTTCACCTTTGGGTCCTTGGAAATTCAAACCCATATTACCCTGCAAAAAGTATAACTCATCAGCCCTTAGAAGTCACAAATGAATAGAAAGAAAAACAAATGAACAGAAAGAAAAAAACCAAAACTATCCACCACCACCACCAATGAGGGAAAGAAAATACCTTAGGTCCTGGCAGCCCTGGTGGACCAGGAGGTCCCTATTAAAAAAGGAAACCAAACCAAGTCACTTCTAAGCACTTTACATGCCCCTTTGTGGGAAAAAAACCAAAATACCCAAATACCATCCCCC
>NW_020799100.1:8290969-8298659 GCF_003259725.1 Athene cunicularia | reverse complement strand
CCCCCCCCCGATATTGCTACTTTTGACTCTAGTGCATTACACCCATGTTGACAAGGCACCTTGCCTTCCTCTGAGAGCTCTTCCTCATGCTATTCAACTTCACAAATGTGTAAGAAACTAGTTTTTCCTTTAAGTGAGAGAGTCAAATTAAACAGTCAGGTATTAAACATTAAAGGATCATCCTGGTCTAAGTAAACCAAATCTGGTCCCTCGGGTTTCACACAAATAAGGAGCCTGCACCAAGATTCAGCCTGCTTTAAGCAAAAGGAAGTCTGGGAACAGGCAGTTCCAAATGTATCACATTTAAATGTACACAGCAGCAGCTCCAGGGTGAACTGAATGCATGGATGATTTGCCTTCATACCAACTCCTGACTACCAAGATCTCTGCACTTTACTGACCTGCTTCTGAGAATATGAACCAAAGTAGCAACTGCCCCATTTAACACTTTATGGGTAACAGGTTAAAGAAACTTACTGTCAAACCTGGGGGCCCTGGAGGGCCAACTGGACCTGGTATTCCCATAGAGCCAGGTGGGCCCTGTTGAGAAAGTGGGGCAGACTATGAGATGGGCACCTTTTTATGAGAGAAACAATGACACCAAGGTCAAAAAACCCCAACAGCTGGCACCCCATACATGTCAAATCAAAGTAGCTGACCACTAACCTACCAATCTGTCCTTGTGCAAAGGCCTAAAGGATTGTACATCGTTAGGAGTGTTCTGCTCTCAACATCAATACATCTCTGGCTTGGACAAGGGAATGCTTTTTTTGTTTGGTTTGAACTACTTTTGCACTTTCTTTCTCTTCATGCACCGAGAGAGAACAACAAAACACTCTGTGTCTGTGATTCCTCCCAGCCAGAAACAGACAATAGGGAAGCAGAGATCAGAGGAATAGAAATGCTAACAGGCTCAGTCTGGTCAGAATAGCCTGGGGCTTGCCTTTCTGTACCAGGAAATGGGACTCTCTGGCTTCTATCCAGTCCAGGCTGATAGACTCATTTTCTGCTCCCCTTGTTCTTCCACTAAAGCAGTGAATAGCTCAGTGGGGAAGGACAGGGCCTGGAGTCACTAACTGTTTTCACAGAAGACTGCTAGGAGAGCAGAAACTGTTCAGGAGGTGCAACATGAGGAGAACAGCTGAGACATTGCCCTCTCTTCCCACCATTCAATATAGTGGCTACAGCCCAGAAAGGCAGATGTTACTTGCTTTACCTCAGGGTGAAGAAGGGAAGGGAACTCCAGAACTGATCTAGAGAATGTCTAGGAAGCAGGAACCAGCAGGGGAAACAGAGAAGAAAGTCAGTAACTGTGAGTACAGCTGCCTGCTGGATACCACCTTCCTGACCAGGGGACCTTTCTGGCCTCTGTAGGTCACCCTGTTAAGAGCAATATGGAAGCACTTACTTTCCTCAAGCTGTAAACTAGAAGTACATTAAACGTGAGCCTTGTTTCTCCACATAAACATATGGATTCCCTAGCACCAAATGTTCCAGTTGTGCAAACACTTTTCATGTTACCTTTATGGCAGAACACATAGAACTAATAGTACTTTACTTACAGGTATCCCTGGAAGACCTGGAAATCCTGGGTCACCCTTCTGTCCTGGCAGTGAGGATGTAATTATTTCACCTGCTTCACCCTAGAAGAAAGAGATCTGACTTTAATTAACAGCACATTTTACAATTCTTTATCACCATGCTGACTCCAAAGGACACTGTCTTTTAAGACTCTGAGTTATGCTACACCCTAGCAGTACTCTTTAATATAAATACTAGATTCTCTAAGAATAGCTCTTTTTAGGAGAAATGAGGATTCTTTAAATGGCTAAACTACCAACTATTGAAAGCTATCTTTTTATAATGTACAAATACATCAGCATTGATTTAGATTTCAAAAGACTGGGGAATTGAAATACAAATGCTTCACAAAAAAGACATTCTAGCTCCATGTGAAAGCAGTGGATAGGATGCAACAGAAAAAAAGCTTGTTCAGCTTTTTCCAATGTCCCACCCCATGATTTTAATGCTGAGTATGCTGTTATACTAGCTATGCTTCATGTTCTATTTGAAGCACAATTTCTTATTGATTTGAGGAAAGACCTTTGTTTTAAAGTTATGTTCTGATCAGCTTGCCTTTTAAAAATGTTTAAACAATTAGGAAGAAAAGGAGCTGAGAAAAACAATTCAGCTTAATAGTCACAATTTCCCAGCACTAGTTTATCTGTCCTCTCAGGAGTTTATTGGAATACGTCTGCAGGTCAAGTTTCCTTTCGAAGAGATTTGAATGAAAACTGATGTCTTGACCCATGCTCAAACAGATCAAGGATACAACAAAAAACCCCTTAAAAAATAAAAGGGGTCCTTAAGGTCCAAAATCAGATTATGAGACTATTTAGATTGGGAGAAAAAGCCATTTGCGTATTAATCTATACAGTAAAAAGCATCCTTCCAAAAGGAACATAAGATTTGTACTATTCTTGTCACTGGATATTTTAAGTTATTATTGTTTAGTAGCTCTAGTTCTTGAGCGTGCACATGTAGACTAGTGGTGCATTTGGGTGTTCGTAGGCATTCTTCTAACTTGATGCCTCACAACACAAACACTGTCCCTCACACTCCCAAGGAAACGAGCTTCAGAAAACAGTCTGCTACTTTTGGAACTTCTGATCCAAACTATGTAAAGCTACTGTAGAATTTCCAGTTAGTTGCACTGGAGTGACTGAGAAACACTAAGCTTTCTCCAGAATGTCACTCCAAATTCCAGTGGATGCACATGGTCATGCATAAAAGCAAGCAGGTTACTTATGCCAGATCACACTGCACACCCATACCTGGTTAGTACTTCAGTGTGCGAGTTCAGAATACTTACCTTCATACCTGGCAAACCAGGGGGTCCCTTTGTTTAAAAGAAACAAAAATTAAAAGAAAGATCAATAGAAATAAATCATTGGTATGTTATTTGCAAGCCACTAATCAGATCTAAACCATGAGGCAAGCATTAAAGATAGCAATCTAAAAAAAAAGATATGAAACCAGAGAAAATAAATTTATGATCTTCAGAATCAAACAGAAAAACTAAAGAAGTACTTTCACAGTGAATGTTGAGCATAAAAGGGACTACATTTCCATTTACTAGCAATTCATGTCTTTTATCACCTCCTATTATCCACCGTCCACTACATTTCCTTCTGTTTGTACTTTGCTTCTGACAGTCACTTTGCGCACATCCCTGTGTTTTATAACGAAAACACCCTATGCTGTCTCTTATCTGCCCCATTAATCACCAGTAAGACTCTTTAGATGTAACAGATGACAGTAACAAGATCTTACTTCTCTGACACATAAGCATGTATTTGTACTTTTCTGCAGGTGGCAAAGCATCTCAGCATGTGAGAATTCAAAAGGCTTTTTATTAGCTTTACCACAGCATGCAGCAGAAAAGCTTACTTTTATTGGACATCTAAAATATTCTGATTAACCCTAAAATGTAATATATTCTTATTTATTAAAAGAGCAACTGTAAAAAGAGGCTGATATTTATCTAATCCTTCACAGACCTAAGTAGTCTTTCAGTGGATTACAAGTAGATGATCTGGAAATTTTTTACTTACAGGAGGCCCTTGTAAACCAGGAAAACCTGGACTTCCTGGGAATCCACGCTCTCCCTTAGGGATGAAGAAAACAATTAGCCAAAACTAAACCAAAATGTAACAAAACCAGATAAATAAAATTTGACTGAGAACTGCAATTTCATTGTTAGCTTATGGCTCCAGAGTAGCAAATTGTATTGCAACAAGCTATAGGATAAACAATTTGTTAATTACACAACTGACTGAAACAGAACTTTCCACATTCAAATATTTCTACATACTTCCAAGCAAAGTATTATACTACAGAGATAGAAAACACACTTAAGTGATACAGAAGATTAACTTCTCTTATAGAAAGATCATAATGTGAAGCTGCTAAGTAACATGTGAGAAGGAAAGTGACTCCTTTCCAACAAGGATATTGGATTTTGAATATGATATTATTAAAAATTAATAATTAAAAAGACCCACTGTTAGGTAATGAGTTTTCCTCTCTATCAAGAGTCCTCCACAAAGATGAGATACAGTATGTGATCAAATTATCAGACACTCCTCTCAGTTGTTAGCTATAAAATTAAGGATTGGAACAAAGATTTTAACTACACTGGCTGCAGAGTATAAATGTGTCTTGGTGCTGGCAATTTCTGGCAAAACTTGTGCTTTAAGTACCAGACCATGACCCCTTCTCTCAGATGAGTAAATCTGAATTATCTTGGAATTACCTGCACCACTCAGTAACAGCAAGTACTGCTGCACATAATAAACTAAACCTGTTTGCTACAGCCAGGAGAACAAGAACTCTTTATCATATTATTGTTGCATTGTTAAGAATTTTAAAGGGATTCCACCTTTGTTCCATTGCATCCTGGGATACCCTGAGGTCCAGGTGGCCCATCTTGGCCTGGTAACCCCTTTAAAGTGGAAAAGAGGAAAGAAGTTAGCTTGTAGGATGCTCTTCTTGGCCTGAAAGACACAAGTGAACAGATTTGTATCTATAAAGCCCATTTCTACTCACAGGAAGTCCTGGTGTTCCTGGAAATCCTGGAAGCCCTGGCGGTCCCTAGAAGGAAATTAACCACATGTGTTTTAAACAGTATGGTATGAATGAATGTGCAAAAGGGTTTACTGAGATTTTACTAAATGTAACCTATTTGTGCATATGTAAGTAAAGAAAAACAGAAACCTCTGAAACACCTGCAAAAAAAGAACACTATGCTGGACAGCTATCAAGGTTCTTACCGTTCTGTCATGGAAATAATCACCAAAACATAGAGAAGACAATGCAGAACAACTGAAGTAATAGTATGCAGATACATAGAGAAAATAAATGAACACTCATGGTATGAAAAATGGATGTGTTCCAGTGAAGTCAGAGATGAATCAACTGTCACCAGCTGAGGGGTCTGACAAAAAGAAAAAGTGAAGGCACAAAGCCTAAAGGATTTCCAGACAAATCAACCTCTCCCATAACAACCCTACATATACTGTGTCTACTTCAGAATAAACTGAACAAAGTTACTGACACTTGTTTAGGTCCTGTACAGCAAAACAGATTAAATAAGTACTGGGGCTACTCTCCCTAATGAGTTTATGAAAGTGATACAAGTAGTATGTAAGACTGTCTTACTTATGCAATCTTATATTACTTATAAAAAGTAACACAATATTTTCTAGCTGGTAGATAAATTACTCTTCAGATTTAAGTTAATTTTCCCCCCTATAAGTCACCACTTCTATAATGATGCATTCAATGCCTGGCAGTCTTTATCCATAATTTCAATATATTACCCTAAAATTGCACCAATACTTACTCTGATTCCTTTGGGTCCAATAGGCCCTGGAAGTCCATCATCACCCTAAAAAAAACAAACCAACAAACAAAAAAAACCCCACACAAATTTGCAGTCTGCCTTTCTATCAAATTAAACTGTAAGCATGATAAAATTTCTTCTACTTGTTTATATTAAGTGGACTGAAAGTTATATTAGTCATCATTTCCTGAGTAAAAGGGTTCAGAATTAGTTTAGTTTGGGCATTGGACTCTGAATTGAAAAAGTATTTGTAACAGCAAATAAACCATGACTTAGAGGAAATGTTTGTAAAAAAAAAAGAAAAAAATCAAAGCTATTTAAGACTGCTTATAAGCAGATACCTGCTTTCATCAAATATCCTACAGTGACCTCTTGTGGGCAAAACAATATATACCAGATTAAGTGTGAATGATGCTGAGCCATTATTATTTTGTATTATGATAATGCAGAACTTCGTATCAAAATATAATCAAAGTTTCTGGTCCAAGACACCTCTGTTGTTTCACTTGTGATATCCAATTAGGCTTTTCTTTTAGCACATACTTTCATTTTTTTCTTATCACCTATTTTTTCTCTGCTTTTTTTGGATGTACTTCTGTTAGTTTATACTGTAAGCATTCACAAAAGCAATGTCAGATCTTGGGTCATCTTCAGCATATTAAACATAAATGCATCCAGAGGAAGACTTTTCAACAGGTTAATGCTATATTACACCATCTGAGCATAATGATACAATTCAGTACCAAATAAAAATAAAGTGAAACCCCTCAAGTTGTCTGTGCATAGGTTCAGTGAGGTCTTCATTTGCATTGCCTCACCCAAAACCAGCCCAGGAATGCCACCAGGTGCAAACAACAATTTACCTATGTGGTAGGACCCCTCCAGGCAGTTGACAGCCACTCTTACCAGTAAATTAAGCAATGGAGTACAGTACTGCAAGGACTAATAAAACTACAGCACCTTGCCAAACCTGTTCTTTGACCTTAATCTGCAGCACCTAGTGAAAGGATACAAACGTGCATGTGGTGTTTGCAAACATGTGTGTAGGTGAAGAAACTTAGAGCAATCTTTTTCCTCTGATTGACTATTCAAACCAACCAATCAAAAAACCTATGTCATATTCCAACATCTGAAGATTTTGACTATTAAACCAATGATATTTAGGAGTTCTGCAATGACTTAGGATCAGCACTACAAAGCAAGCTAATGCTACCTAGCATTTTCATGTGAATTGGGACTTACCTTTGAGCCTCTTGGACCAGGTGGTCCTTCTGGTCCTGGAAATCCAGGCAAACCTGGCTGTCCTTCCAAGCCTGGGAATCCCCTTTCACCCTACAAAAAGAATAGGTGGTGGTGGAGGTGTAACATCAGAAGAGCATAAGTTATGATAGAAAAATTCAGAAAACACATTATCTCTCTGGTTTTCTGGAGGAAGTCATCATACAGAAAACCAAAGTAATGCTGTGAGTAAACATCTCACCTGCTTAGCTACAGAAATTCCTGAGCATACACATACATTGCCTTTAATTGCACCACTTGAACAGGTTTCATAGAATGGTTATCCAGTATTTAAGTCACCTATTTACCAAAATAATTCAACCATCTTTTTCTCCTGTGCTGCTTAAACACATAGAACTCTCTCCCCTTCCTATAAAAGCATAGATTTGTCACTAAGTCTCTTCCAAAAACTCACCTCTGCTGCAGTACCCATAAAAACTCAGAAGAGTTTTTTTACTTAGATTGTTGCTATAACTGTTGTTTGTTATTTCACAGATGTAATATTATAATTTGTAATATAAAAGCAACTAAGATCCTCGTCATGTGCTGTAGGCTAAACCTTGTACAAATACAGAATGTAAACAGGGTTCCAGCCTAAAATGTTTACAATCTAAATGAAGTGAGACTGATACAGACCGCAAAGAAATAAGGTTTCTTTTTCCTTTTATCTGCCATCTCCTGCTAAAATCATAAGCTGTCTAGCAGCAACCATATTTTGCTAAACATTGCTGCAATGATTAGCTATGATAGCCCATCAGCAGCATAACGAATCCCATATACCATCATAGGTCACCTTCTAACTTGTTAGTGTAAGTTAACAATGAGCAGTTTTAGAGTATACATAGCTGCAATTTCATAAAATATTTACTTTTATTCATTGTATGCCATAGAATCACAAAAATCAGTAAATGCTAAATTTGAATTGGGACGGAAAAGTTAGGAAATACCAGAATACACCTTTTTGTGGAGATATATATATATATATATATATATATATATATATATATA